>NC_133160.1:38082415-38449915 GCF_040802235.1 Manis javanica | reverse complement strand
GATCTTTTTGATCTGCTAATATTTTGTTGAGTATTTTTGCATCTATGTTCATCAGGGATATTGGACTGTAATTTTATTTTTTTGTGGTGTCTTTGACTGGTTTTGGTATTAGAGTGATGCTGGCCTTGTAGAATGAGTTTGGGAGTATTCCCTCCTCTTCTACTTTTTGGAAAACTTTGAGGATGGGTATTGCGTCTTCTCTAAGTGTCTGATAAAATTCATTGGTGAGGCCATCTGGTACAGCAATTTTGTTCTTGGGTAGTTTTTTTTATTACCAGTTCAATTTTGTTGCTGGTAATTGGTCTGTTCAGATTTTCTGTTTCTTCCTGGGTCAGTCTTGGAAGGTTGTATTTTTCTGGTAAGTTGTCCACTTCTTCTAGGTTATCCAGTTTGTTAGCATATAATTTTTCATAGTATTCTCTCATAATTCTTTATATTTCTGTGGTGTCTGTAGTGATTTTTCCTTTCTCATTTCTGATTTTATTTATGTGTGTAGACTCTCTTTTTTTCTTGATAAGTCTGGCTAGGGGTTTATCTATTTTGTTTATTTTCTCAAAGAACCAGCCCCTGCTTTCATTCATTCTTCCTATTGTTTTATTCTTCTCAATTTTATTTTGCATATGTCTTTTTGAATCAGGGATCTTGTTTTCTTTGTGTAAATTCCTGGGAGTGGAATTACTAGGTCAAATGGTATTTCTATTTTTAGTTTTTTGAGGGCCCACTATATTGATTTCCAGAATGGTGGACCAACTTACATTCCCACCAGCAGTGTAGGAGGGGCCCTATTCTCCACATCCTCACCAACACTTGTTATTTCTTCTCTTTTGGATAGTGGCTATTCTGATTAGTGTGAGGTGATATCTCACTGTAGTTTTGATTTGCATTTCCCTGATATGTAGTCAGTCGTTTAAATAGCTGATAATTTGGGAGCTAAATATTCTTTTATTTTCATTTTATTTTTCTGTGACTAGAGATTGCAGGTATTTTGCTTTGTATGGTTTTAGAATGTGGCTGTGTGTGTATGTGTGTCTCTTTGGTGATGCTGGTGGGTGGGCAGCAGTGTGGAGGAGCAACTCATTTTCATACTTTTGCTCTGTAAGATGAGATTTTGAACAGCCCACCTGTGATGACTTAGTATCTTTTTTCCTGAAAATAGAAACTAATACCTGGAGTGTCAGCTGTTCTACACCTTCCGTGGATAACTTTGAAGAATGCTGAAGGCACTATAACGTCAGGCAAGTCCAAGAAGGGGCTGTCATACTCTTGCAGTGTGGAGTAGCACGAAGAGGGACAGAACATCCTTTGCATGAAGGCCCACTGAAAGAAAATTCTGTTGTATTCTGGAGCTTGGAAGAACTTCCTCATGGTAGAACCTGTTATCCTGTGTAAGGGTAAGTTCTTCCTTAAACACTGTGGAAACCACTGGCCTTGCTAAGCTCCCTTACATTAAGTTCCATGTGCCTTAATTTCCAGAGAATTCCTGTTTGTAACACCACAGAGGTGCTGAAGAGCTGTCAGAGCCCCACTCAAAGCTTAACTGAAGCACTCACATTTCCTTTCCTTTTGGCCTCTGGTTACTGAAAACATTTGCTGAAAATCGCTGTCCCACTCAAGAACTGTCAAAGGTAATTGTGTTGCAGAAAAGTTACTGAGAAGCATGAAATAATATGGTTACCACCTGGCGACCAAGTTCATAGAACCTGTCTGATGAGCCACAAGCCTGGCACATGTGCACATGCCAGCTTCTTTCTGAAAAGCATGACGGCATAAGTTTGTGAGGAAAACACATATCAGGGGCCTCTTAGTGGCAATTCATGATACAAATCCCTGTGCAAAGGGCAGTTGTCAGGTCACCAAATCCAGTGAGGTCTGAAGGTCCAGGGGTGGCAGCAAGGAGGAATATGGGGGGGAGAATTAGGAGTTTTTGGAATGTGGACCTGTGTGAAGCAAGTGGTAGTACTTATTTGAAAATACAAAGTCTAGACTTGGCTGTCTCACAACTGCCAATGACCCTGAGGTCTAACATGGTGAAAATCAGAGACTCAGGAAGGTCATGGAGTGTGGGGTGCAGGCAGGCCTAGAGGGGATGAGTCTCCCCAACCCTTTGCCTCTGGCCCAAACTGTGTCTTTCCAGTTAAGCAGGACTCTCTGTTCCTCTTGAAACTCCCCAGAGAAGGAAATCCTCTTCATTTTTGGTAGCCATATCTCCATCTCACATTCTCCTTGAGATGGCTTTTTTTTTTTTTTGCCTTAACTTGAACTTGGAAGAGTCCAAGGAACTCTCCAAAAACAGTGCCATTATTCATGTGGCAGAAGCTCCACTGAGCCCCTAAATCCATTTTTGGATTTCCTTGGGATCGTCTAGGTTTGTCTGAAACTATCTTCTTGGGTCAGAAACTGTGGCTCTCTGGATGTGACTCCACTGCCCTTTGTCAGCACCCTGAACCAACAGACAGAGTGTGGCTTGGAAAAGATGCCATAGAACCAGGAGTTTCCAAGAGTGGGCTCCAGGGTGCACACTGGCATTATAAAATTAGCCAGTGTTAGGAACCTGCTCTTTTTATCTTCGGTGATATTCACAGTTGAGCTTTTGAGGTACAAAAAAAATATTTTTCTCTCGCTTCTCAAATAGTCTGTAATTGAAACCAGAGATGGCCACATAATCATGGGGCCCAGTGTGAAATGAAAATGGGGGGCCTTTTTTTAAAAAATGAGCAGAGAGAAAAGTTTTTTTCCTTTCTTTTTGTGACCTCTTTCAACCTCTCATGGTGTTTTTTACTATTTGAACATCACATGCCCTCCGGCATGAGGATACTGCCGGGTGCTTGTAGACCTTCATGGGCACCCAGGGACTAGTTTGGCAACTAAATATTTGGGGTTCATGTGCCAACCCCTATCCTCCCTGAACCTGCACCAGGCTCACAGGTGCCAAGAAACTATGCCAGGGAGGTGAGGAGATGGCTGGAAGCATTGCTGTGCATGCACCAGTGTCCTTCTGCCTTTACTCACAGAACACAAGTTCAAAAATAAAATTATTAGGGTTTTAAAAATGGTGAGTGCAGCACTAAGCCCAAGTGTGAGGCCCTCTTCTGAGTTCAGAGCCCTGTGTGACCTCACTGGTGGCACACTCTGCTGGTCCTGGAAGAAGCTCGGTCCCTCTCAGGATCGCAGAGACATGACATAACTGAGTGGTCATCTTGAATCCTATTGCAGGCATCTTCTTACATGATGACTTTTTGATTCCCATTCTTTTCTGGGTAATCTGTTTTTAATTCCTCGAAGTCTTTAGAACCTTCTTTATGATGCCACTGTTCAGAAATTTCTCCCTTGTGCACTATGGTGTAAATTTTTCAGCATCTATTGTCTGGAACCCTCAGAGAACCCTTTCAGTGGGGATACCCAGGTCCTCTGTCCTAGGAAATTGTCTTGCATTGTTTCTTTGGTAGTTTTCTCTCCTCTTCCTTTTTCTGTTCTCTCTTTTTGCAACTCTTATTGGTCAAAGTTGGATCAACCCTCTAATTTGCTTTCCTTTCTTAATTTCTGTCTCCTTGATCTTGGCCTTGTCTCTCTGGGAATTTTCCTCAACTTGCTATCAAATTCAGAAAAAAATTCTACAACCATATTTTTAATTTTCAAGAGCTTTTTTTCCTCTTTAATTGTTCATTTTTCATAGCAACCTGTTCTTATTTAACACAGTATTTTTTTTGTCTATTTGAGAATACTAATAATACTTCCAATCCTTGTATTCATTCCTAAATTAATTACATTCCTTTTTTGTTCCTCTTTGATCTTGTTCTTTCACGTTGGAGACTTTTCACAAATATCTGATGATATGTTTATGTGGTATAATAAAAAATATTTATTCTTTGTTCCTGTTTCTTGGCACAGAACTAAAAATCCTCGTAATCTCCTGAGTGAGAGGAGTGTCTTTGGTGTGCTAGTGAGATGACTTCCAGCTAAGTGGTCCCAGATAGCTTCAGTATAGTGGCTGTTCTCCAGAAAAGCATGATTAGAAGGTTGGGAATCTCAGTTCCACTCCCTGACCTCTGGGGAGGGAAGGTGGCTGGAGATGGAGTTCAGCCACCAAAGGACGATGATTTATTCAGTTGTGTCTATGTAATGAAAATTCCATAAAAGTCCCTAAGTCACAGGGTTCAAAGAGCTTCCAGGCAGGTGAATGCATGGAGGTGTTGCTGGGGTGGTGCCCAGAGATGGCATGGACCTTCCCCCAACACCTTGCCCTGCACATCTCTTCTAGTTGGCTGTTCCTGAGTTGTATCCTCTATGCTAATCTGGTAAATAAAGTGTTTTCCTGAGTTCTGTGAGTTGTTCCAGCAAATTATGGAACCTGAGAAGGGACTTGTGGGGACCTCTGATTTATAGCTGGTTGGTCCAGAAGTACACGTGGCCTGAGACTTGTGCTTGGCATCTGAAGTGGGGCAGGCCTGTGGTACTGAGTCCTTTACCTTGTGGGATCTGACACTAATTCCACTCACAGCTAAGGTATCAGGACTGAGTGGAATTGTTGGACATGCAGTTGGTGTCAGAGAGTGAGAGAAAAATGGTGTTGGAAAAGATACCATGTATTTGGTGTTAGCAGGAAAAAACCCTTTCAGTATTCAAAAGTGAGGCACTGTGATCGAGCACACTAACACCATGGATGGGGACACTATTTGTAGGAAGATTAGAAAGTGAGTCACTTGTTCACTGAAGAACTCCCAAATGTCGTTGTCCATAGGTCTTTTCTCAGGACTGTTCAGCGGGGAACCTGAATCTCCTGCCAGGGTGTGGTATGCATGTGTGTGTGTGTGTGTGTGTGTGTGTAAGAGCAGTTCTCAAAAGGGAGGAGAAAGAGGGCTGGTGGGGGGTGGTCCACAGTATGACATGTAGACTTTTACTTCACCCTTGCTTATCTCTGCATTTCCCTGGGCCTGCTCCCGAAGTCCAGTCACTCTGAAGAATAAACCTCTGACTTTGTGCCAGCAAGCAAGGAATGGATTGGTGCATGGATGCTCATGGTGGGAGGAGACCTGGTAGGCTCCACCATGCTGTGGTCCAACAAATGCCCTTTTCCACAAGGTGCTTCACCCTCTCCTTTCCTTTGAAGTCCCATTGCTTATGAGCAACCCAAATTTCTTCAGGGTGAAGCAGCTCTGTTCCTATTTGTATGCAGGCAATTGACTTTCTCTTTTCTTCATTCGCCAAGGTTATTACCATTCCTCATCCATTTCTTACCTTCCAAAATTTTGTTGAAGGCATTTATGGCAAATTGTCTGTCCTCTCATTCTCTTTGACTTTGTCGATTAATTTGTTTTTGAAAATTTCTTGGCTGTCATTTTAATGAGTTTTGAGTAGGAAGAAAAGATAGTCATGGTCAGTTCCAGTGTTTTTAACCAGAAGTTTCCTTTAGAAATACTAATCTTTACTGGAGTCTAAATCTACACACGTTACTTTTAGGTGAATCCTTGTTAGGTGAGTCCACTAAGTGGAACAGTGAGCAATCTAGAGAAATAGTAAATTTCAGTCTGTTTCTCATAGACTATGTATACTTGTTGATGTAGTTTTCTAGCTTTCAGTAGATTTGAGGCAGAATTTTAGTAGAAAGTTGTGTCTGAATGCAGCTAGATTCATATAACCTGATAGTGTCAAGAAAAACTGGCAGACCAGAAGATGGCAGAAAACTTATAATAACCAGTTAAAAGAACACAAAATAGTTCAATGGTTTATATAGATGCAAACAGTCCTACACACTTCAAAATGCATTGCTGCATTAAAGCGTAATATGAGCCATCCTCCTATTACAAACCCATCTATGACCCCCCGCTGTCTGTACATGTAAGTGTGAATGTTCTTCCACTGTTCCATCATTGCCAAACATATGACTTGTGTTCCAAAGAAACACCCTGCTCTATTCCATACTTACAAATCTTCACTTCAGAACTGAGCATGGCATGTCCTTTCTTGCCATCACAGTCATCTTTCAAGACCCATTTGAATTCCTGTGATGTTCTCTTCCTCCCTTCTCTTCTGTGTCCTCATGGTACTTGTTTAGATTTATATAATAGCATTAGTCATGTTTTGCAAGGAATTTTGAACTTACGTATTTGCTTTACCTCTCCAACTGGATCACAAACACCAAATAGTAGGGGCCATTGTAATGGGCTGAATGTGTTCCCTCCCCACCCCTCAAATTCATATGTTGAAACACTATTTCCAGGAAAACAACATGTGGAAGTGGGGATTTAAGTAGGTATTTAGGTCATGAAGGTGGAGCCCTCAAGAATGGGTTTAGTGTCCTTATAAGAAGAGGCCACAGAGCTAGCTAGCTCTCATGTGAAGATACTAGAATGGCAGTCTGCCAACCAGGGAGAGAGCCATCATCAAGAGCTCAGCCATGCTGGCACCCTGATCTCAGACTTTCAGCTTCCAGAACTGTGAGAAGTAAGTTTCTGATATTTGTAAATCACCCAGGCTATGGTATATCTGAGTAGTCCAAACTGACTAAGGCAGCCAGTACTCTTGGCTTAATGCGTTGCCTGTAAATGCTCCTGAATAAGTGTTGAATCCAATTGAAAGCTTGGTAATTGATGTTTGACATGATAATCCTTAGTCCCCAAGGAAAGGTCAAATAGGAACCTGTTCAGTTTGTTTAAGAAGAAGGTAAATGTGTATCATTTGTAAAAAATTTAAAAAATAATTTTAAAAAGAAAGTTATATAAATGGAATCAGAATATGTAAACTTTTTGAGATTGGCTTTTTTCCTTAGTATAATGCATGAAACAAAAAATAAAGTTTTTATACTATAAAGTGTATATTGCCTTTAATTTATCATAAAATGTATTTCTTGTTGATAGAACAGTCAGGCACTGTTGTTCATATGGTCACCATCCTACTATACCACCAAGATGTTGAAGTTTGAACATTATAGCCTTCATATGGAACATCAACTATGTCTTTTTAAAAAGAGGTTGTGTAAAGGGGTTATTGCAGGTGGGGAAAAATGTGAATATGTTTATTTCAGTGTGTTTTGAAGAGCAGCTATGTGTTCCTTGACATACTGACCTGTTCCTAAAATGTTTGGCATCAAACCCCATCTTGCCATTGACTCATGTTACAATTTCCAAGGTGATTTTATCTTTGCTTTGGATTGATCTTTGATTAGGTGTGACTCCTGACACGTTTGCTTTAAATTTCCCTCCCTTGTCAAGTGGTTAATGATCTCAAAATATCATACTGGATTCTGCAGATTTCCCAGGAAGTCAAGTGTGGGTAGAACAATAAAAGAAATAAAAAATTCAGGATAATCAGTAATTTCTACACATACATGCTAAGCCAGCTTCATGGCTTATTGTATGTGACCTGTGGCTCATGGGTATGTGACCGGGGCAGTCCCAAAAGCTCATGCTCAAGAGAGCCCCATGGCTGGTTAAAGCTCTGCTGTTATTATCTTAACATTCTTAATGATTTTATCTTTTAACTTGTGCTGTGCAAGCGAAGTCTGATGAGGCAATGGAGCATGAATGTCAGCAGAAGAGATATGTACAATATGTGGGCCTGCTGTTGCCTGCTGCCCATTTGCAGATAGTGTTTGCAATAGCCTGTAAGCACAGAACTCTGGTAGATACACTAAGCATGGGAGTTCATTCAGCAAAACTCAAAACATGATGTCTATGACATACAAAACAAGCTCATACAAATGCAAAAATCTGCAACAAAATATTAGAAAATCAAATTTAACAATGTGTAAAACCAACTGGGGTGTATCTAGCAGATATAAGGCTGAATCATTATTCATAAATTAGTCAATGTGATCTAGTATATTAAAAGTTGAAAGAAGAAAAATCATATCATAATTTCAATTGACAAAGTTTGACATCCATTGATGATAACAATTCTCAACAAAGAATGAAGTGAACAACCCCAACTTAAGAACGATATTTTATAAAAATCCTATAGCTATCATCATACTTAATGGTTAAAGATGGAATGTTTCCCCTCTAAGACTGGGAATAAGACAAAGATGTCTACTGTTATTATTCTTATTCTACATTACACAGGAGGTCCTAGCAGTTGTAATACCAAAAATAAGGAGTAAAAGGCATTCAGATCAGAAAGGAAAAATAAGACTGTCTCTGTTAGCAGATGACATGATTGTCTATGTAGAAAATCTCAAGAAATCTCTAAGGAAAAGCTCATAGGATGAATAAGTGAGTTTAACAAGGTTATAGTATATAAGTAAACACAAATCAATCATTTTTCCATATACTAGCAATGAACAACTGCAAAAAAGGCCAAGAACTGGTGTGATTGCTGTATTAGTTTACCAGGGCCATAACAAAGTACTGCAGGTTCAGTGGCTCAAACAACAGAAATTTATTTTCTCACAATTATGGAGGCCAGAAGTCTGTGATAAAGGTATTTGCAGGGTTAGGCCCTTCCAAGGCCTCTGCTTGGCTTGTAAATTATCTTCTTCTTCCTGTGACATAATGTGGCCTTCCCCTGTACATGTCTTGTCTTAATCTCCTCTTCCTATAATGTATCAGGCTGTTGAATTAGGGTCCACCTTATGATCCTATTTAACTTGATTACCTCTTTAAGGACCTTGTCTTTAATATTGTCACATTCTAAGGTTCTGGAAATTGGGCCTTTGATATATGAATTTTGGGGGATGCAACTCAGCCCCTAACAATTATTAACAATACCTCCCCCAAATGAATAGTTTGTAAATCTAAAAAAATGACAGAACCTATATGTTGTAGACTTCAAAATGTTATAAAATAAATCAGAGACATCCTATATAATCACGTTCATGGATTGCAAGATTAAACATAGTAAAATATCAATTCTACCCAAACTGACCTATAGACTTAATGCAATTTCAATCCAAATGTCACCATGATTTTTTGTAGGTAAGGAAAAGCTGATTCTAAAATTTATGTAGGAACTTAAAGGAATTAAAACAGACAAAATAATTTTGAAAAAAGAACAAAATTGGTGAAATCAACCTGATGCAAACACTTACCTTAAAGCTATAGTGATCAAGACAGTAACGTATTAGGGAAGGGATAAGCTTATAGATAAACAAAACAGGATACAGCATCCAGAAAAAGACTCATACAAGTAAAATCAACTGATGTTTGACAAAGGAGAGAGGCTCATCTTCTCAACAAATAGTATTGGAATAATTGGATATTCTCTGCAAAAAAGTGAACCTTGACCTAAACCTCACACTTACACAAAAATTAACAAAATAAATCACAAGTCTAAATATAAAATGTAAAACTATGTAACATTTTTCAAGAAAAGATATGAGAATATTTTCCTGACATCTTAGACATGACTCCAAATGCACAAAAGATAAAAGAAAAATTCAGCAAAATTAATCACTTCTGCTTTGCAAAGTACATGCTCAAGAAAATGAAAAGAAAAACTACATTCTGAGAGAATATAGTTGAAAATCACATGTCTGGTGAATAACCTGTATCTGGACTATATTAAAAACTCTCAAAACTCAGTAACAAAACAAACAACCAATTTTAAAAATGGGCATAAGACTTGAACGGATCTTCCATTAAAAAAGATATGTGGAAGGTAAAAACACACATGAAAATCGGCTCAACATCATTAACTAAAACGACCTCTTAAAATGGCTAGGATAAAAAATACTGTCATACCCAGTGCTGATGAGGATGTGTGGCAACTGGAATGCTCACACATTGCTGGTGGAAATATGAAATGCTGTAGCCACTCTGGAAAGTCATTTGTTAGTTTCTTAAAAAATCAAACAACATAGTCACCATACAACCGAGCTATCCTAATCCTAGATATTTACCCTTAGAGAAATGAAATTTTATGTGTGCACAAAACCTGTACGTAATTGTTACAGCAGCTCTTTTCATAATCGCCCCAAAATAGAAACCCTTAAATATCTTTTAGTGGGATGATGGATAAATAAATGCCATACAGTGGACTACTGCTCATCAATACAACATTAATCCATTGACTCACACACAACTCGGGTGAATCTCAAAGGTGTTGTGAAAGTAGGTAATGTAGGTACGTTTCTATTAACGTGACTTTTCAAAAAGACAAAACTACAGTGATCCGTGGTTGTCAGATGGTTGTTAGGTGGAGCGGGGGGGAGGAAAGGATGGGACTACAACAGACAGAAAGAGACAGTTTTGCGGGGGGGAGGGGGGGTTGCTGAAAGTGTTTTTTTAAATCCCTTTTATCCCTGAAAGAAAAGCCTCCTTTTCAAACTGCTGAGGTTGAAGACCAAGATTTTCTTTCAAAGTGAGTTGTTAAATATTCTTCGTCTGAAAATATCTTTTAATAATCAGCTCTATGAGCAGTTCATAGCATCATAAGAAAAATCACACCCAAATCGATGAACCTGGGCCATCAAATTGGAATTATGGATGAACACATACTGCCTACATCTCAATGTTTTGATGAAGGTGGGATTCATTGAGCAGCTGTTCATTTCGGCTCTGGCTTTCACCGTAATTTTGTCTCCTGAAAGTCACAGAGGGGTTTGGGCCACATGGTCAAGTCTCTGGGGACAGCCAGACGACTTCCAGGACACAGCAGGGAGAGGACTCGTTTATACTGTAACACACATACACCCCGTTACCTGTAGCAGAAATTGTGAGCCCTCTCGTGCCATCTAATACAACGCTCTTCTGCCTTGTATGGGAATCAAAGCAACAGGCTTCTCCCCCTTTCATTTATGGAGACAGATATCAGAAAGGAAGCAAGCAAGAGCTCTAAATAAATACATCGTAAGCACGAGGTTTGCACGTGTTGTCGATTTTCTTTTCCAGTACAGATGTGCAGCCTCCCTTTTCAGAAGGGACCTGACACCTCTGACCCCTTGCTAAGAACAAAAGATAATAGTCTCAGTTGCGGTATCACATGTGTTTCCCATGAGAAGGGAGCCTCTCCAGGTCGCCACGCCCCCCTTTTTCGGGCTGTCCTGTGGGCGCCCCCTGGTGGTCACTTCGGGGGAGTGTCTCTGTTCCTTGCATCCCGAAGCTCCCTGGCTGGGGCACTCTTAGAAAACAAATAGAAACATTCTGATTTGTTTCTTTGAAGCAGCAAGAAAAGGCTGATCAACGAGAGAAGGAGCCTACATGAAAGTATTTTGTGACCAAAATGCTGTTAAAATATGGTCATCAGAGCTAGGATTTCTTGTGTTTTTTTCTTTAGCTGTATAAATAGATCTCTTTGCCCCCCTCTGCTTCAGTTTAATTATCCAGAAAAAATAAGAAATTTAAAAGAGATTATTTCTAAGGATGCTTCCAGCTTTAAACTTATCTGTTATCTAAAACCTATGTGCTTAGAAAGCATCTTCCACCAAGCTGTTGGAGGCCGACTGGGCACCAGCCCTGAGGAGAGATCAGTGCCTGGAAGACTGAAGAAAACTACAAGGACATCTTGTAGACATCTCTTTCTATCTGTGGCAGTGCCAGCTTCCTGAATATTTGAAACGACCCTTATGATTAGGACGTACTTAAAGCCAAGTGAAACTTAGTTCAGTTTCCTCCCAAAAGTCTCCCATCTAATCATGATTAACACCCAGGAGTCTTCAGAGAGACATAAAAGTGTAAGTTTAAATTCTATATTCTTGCTAAAAGTAGAGATAAGACTCTCTTTCCACATCTTTGGGTCCTGCCCATCATTTGAAGGATTCATAAGTCCTGAAGCTAGAAGTTATATTTTTAAAAACACCTCACTCACATTTAGTTATAATTTACAGATAATGAGGCAATTGATCTTTACAATGTCCTGGGCATGTTTAAGTCACTTAATTGCTCTCACCTTCCCTTTCCTTACCTGCAAGTTGGGGCTGTGTTTTATAAGAGGGCACACAAGTCTTAGTGAGCACCATTAAAGCTGATTTCACAGCCAGAGCCCAGAGATGGCATCTGAAAATTACAATCCTTTCTATAGAACATCAAGCAATTGCTTCACGTGTTTCCTGGCTTAAAAATTATAATTTCTCTTTAGTGCACATGGCTGTTCTTATTAAAAGGAAGACAGATAACATTTCTTGGAGGAAAAGACATCCTAAAAGTTACTGACCTCATAGAAACCCAGAATGACTCACAAGAAATAATGCATTTCTCATCAATTTGGCAATTAAATAAATTCTGGGCAGAAAGGACAGAAAAGGTTTGTCCATCTTCCCACAAGGAAGCCTCCATTTCAAGCTGCTAGGGTTGAATAAGTAGGTTATCTTTCAAGGTAAAGGTTAAATATTCTTCTTTTAAAAATTTCTTTTAGTAATCAGCTCCAGGAGCAGTTCATGGCATGTATAAGGAAAATCAGGTTCAAATTGGTGAAACCTGTTCATCAAATGGGAGTTATAATCATAAGGTAGTTATAAAGATTAAATAATATATATTTTAAATGCCTAACAAAGTAAATGATCAAGAAGTCTTAGCTTCTTAGATTAGTAAAGGATGGAGGGACTGTCTATGTTTTGGGAAGAAAACAACACCAAGGATGTCAGCCACACTGGGAACAAATGCTAAGCTTTCTCTGTGGTCATGCCTTGGAGGGGGGTCCCTCGTTCTGTAGACTTTTATCCAGGAAGGCAAGCTCTTTCTACCTTTGTGGTGTGATTCCAAGTTGCCAGTCCTGATCCCCGTGAGCCATTGTGTTTCTAAGCAATGCTCTTCCTTCCTCTGAACCAGCTCCCAGCTGCATCTGCTCCTGCCTTTTCAATAGGCCAGCAGCCTCCTGCTTTACATGAGCACCCCCACCATGGCTTTGCCCACCATCGCACCCTTTGGACCAAGGAAGATTTGAGGACTGAAGCTCTGTTCTCTTGGCCTTGGTCCCACGTCACGTTCTGATTGCTCCCCATTGGTGCCTGCTTTTCTTCACAGATGTCCTGACACAATGCCTGGCAGGCAGGGGAAACTGTTTGTGACAAGTGTCTGTGCATCTTTTTTATTTTATTTTTTATTTTGGTATCCTTAATCTACAATTACATGAAGAACATTATATTTACTAGGCTCCCCCCTTCATGTGCGTCTTTTAGGGCTCCGTTGATGGTAAGGGAATGAAATGGAGATGGTGGTGCTTTCCCTCAGAGCACACACTGAGTTGTTTGGGAAGCCAGGAGTGGCTGTGGCTTCGCCAGGCATTTTCTGCCCTGCTCTGTCAAATGTTGTCTCTTCCTACAATGATCCTGGGGACTCTTCTCATCCCAGGGTTTTATTCCAAATGGAATTTTAAGAGGGTTCAGATGCTGAGAGACAGGTCAGGGTGGTGGGGGTGGGGAGAGGTGTGAGCTTGTCCAGATCTGGGGCTTTGCCAGGACTGTTTTTTAAGTTGACACAGGGCTAAGTAAAAAGCCCCTTGCTTTGATCTCAGGGACTTCCTGGGTAGACTGTCTGATTAGATAAAGATCACATATCTACCCCTTCCCCCCCATCCTGTAGGAAATAATCTAAGCTTTGCAGCCATTCCTTTTTCCGAGCTCTTGTCTCCTCTTCTGTCTTTCTCTGTCTCACTGGGTCCCTCCCTGGGGTTTTTCTTTCCATTTGAGCAGGAAAAGGAGCCTGAGAAAATAAGGCACTTCTTTCCCCATTAATTCTTCTTAATTTGTTTAGGAACAAAGCACAAGCTTTGTTTGAGAGCCTCATATGGCCCTCGTCTGGTCTGGGCATCAAAGGGAACTGGTCTCTGTTTGCACTGTGGTCAGACTCTGAGATGCTACAAAGCCAGAGAGTTGGCAGGTGGTGGGTTTGGGGAGAGAAATACAGGCAGTCCCTGCCCAGGGTTCATCAGCCAAGAGAACAGGGTGTGAGGAGTATTCTCTCTTCAAGCAATCTGTGACTCTTTGACCTCGATCTGGACACCCAGGAGATGCACCGCCAACTGTCTTAACAGTGAAGAACTGACTTGCTCTTGGGGGTGAGACAATCAAGTAATGCTGGAGCCTAAAGAGCTGTCATATCGCAAGTCATCTAGGCTGGGTCACAGCTTTCCAACTTTGTGCAGGAGGAGAATCTCTTATGATATTAAAAAAAGAGAATTTGTAAAAGGGCACATGCACTTCCAATATTTTATTTAATTTAATCCTTTGTGCCAATCACTGCTCTAAGTGATACACACACACACACACACACACACACACACACACACACACACACACATGCAATTTACATAATATAAATGTTGACTCATTAAATCTTCATGACAACTCTATGAGCAACAGAAACATTTGCTGATCAAATTTTAGAAGGAGGAAACCAAGGCACAGAGAAGTTAAGAATCTTGCCCAGGGTCGCAAAGTTAGCATGTGGCAGATGAAGGATCCAAACTCAAGCAGGCTATCCCAGGGATCTGACTCTGCTGCCTCCCACTCTTAAAATTTGCTAAGAAAATACACATGGAAAGAAGAGGTATGAATTTACGAATTCAGTGATATTTTAAAATATCTTCATATTACATGAAAAATAGTCACACATTTATGTGGGAGGCTGTTGAATGTAGGGGTTCATTTATCAGTTTCACAAACAGTTCTTTGAGAGCCGACTGTGTGTGCCGTGTCCTGGGACAGATTGGTAACTGAAATGCACCAGGTCCCAGCATTCAAGCTAGGCATCAGGAATATAGGCCTGGGGACAAGAGACGAAGGATCATATTTACACCACAATGCTACTGAGGACTGTAGATGCTGTGGGTCCAGGCTTCTGGCACTTTCTGGCACAGAACATTTCTCTTTGGATCCACGTGGTAACTGTCACTTACCTGGGGGAGGAAAAGCCCTGCTGGAGGCAGTGTGCGGCAGTGGGGCACCTGACACAGGAATTCAACCACAGTTATCATAGTCAGGATTCATATGGTTTAGGTCCCTATGGAAAAAACTGCTATTTTTCTCTCCAGTATCTTCTTTATTTGTCAGCTGGGGCACATGTCTGTCCCATATAAAGATGCTGTTCCTCATCAACTCTTGCAACTAGCTGTGGCCATATGACTAGCTTCTGGCTAATGAGATGCAAAGAGAAATGTGTCTGCAACTTCTGAAAGTCCTTTTTCACTCCTTTCTCTCTCTCTCTCTTTTTTTTTTTTGCTGGCTGGAATATGAACATGATGGCTGGAGCTTAGATAGTCTTTTGAGACCATGAAGTGGAAATTGCTTGAAAAGAAATGTGGAGCAATGAGATTGAAGGAAACTGGATACATACCAACCCGGGACCATGTACCTCCAGATTTATTTTGCACAAGAGAGCAATAAACTTCCATCTCATTTAAGCCATGGTTACCTTGCTTGATAAAGCATTCCTCTTAATAGTATGTGAGGTGGTTTTATTCTTTTGAGTCTCTCTAAAGCTGCCTAATATCAGTCCAATATGCTTCCTTTCTCTTTAAATCAACCACACTTAAGTTCTCTTGAGCTCCATCTCTCAGTTCTGTCCTTGGGTTTGCAAATACTGTATGATGACAATGCTTTTAGGGTTGAAATGTCTCCTCAAACACAAAGCTAGTACACCACACAGAACTCTCCTAATGAAGTCTGAATTCTCTTGGGAATTTGGGAGGTATTTTTGCTAGAGACACACTCTCCCATGCTTTCCATGGATTCCTCTTGGTTCTGGGAAAAAAGAGAATATCCTGTGATTTTCTAGGGTCCAGGAACCTCTCAGCAGAGTCCCACTGTAGGATATAGTGGGGCTAGTTATCTGAGTTATTAGGGCCCCTTCCTCTGCAGCTCCACCTGCTGCCCCCCAGCCTCTGACTGTGGGGTCCTGGGTCACCCTGTCAAAGCTGGGCAGATCCTTTAGCCCCAATTCTTAGGTGGGGTTTTCAGAATCCCCAGTATTCTCTTCCCTCCATGTGGTGCTGGCCACCTCCCTGCTCACCAGAAGAGCCTGCACAGTCTCTGTGGGCCCCGTGCTAGTCAGAGAGCCTCTGTCCTTCAACCAGACTCCAGCCACCCCACGTGCCATGTGCCTGCCGGGGCCACTGCCCTGGAGATGACTAGGCTCCTTGCTCCCGTGTGAGCCTCTCTCATGTCTGGTGTGTGTGTGTGTGTGTGTATGTGTGTGTGCACGCACATGGTGGAAAGAGGGCTAACCTCCTGCAGCCAAAGCTTAACCCTTCATGTCTTCAGTCATAGCAACTTTAAAACTCTGAAAACTGCCCCTCTTTTTTGGGGGGTGGGGACAAATAAATGAGTTAGAATGTAGGGTATTTTTTTCCAAGCCACCATTTTGTTATTATTGTTTTCCTTTAGTTCACCCTCTTCTCTAATCTGTGCCTTGATCAGTTTCATGTCCTGCTGTCTGAGTGACTGCTCCTGGTTAGGATGAAGTGGGGCTCATCTCTCGACCCGTGACCTCTGGGAGACCCAGACACGATGTGGACCAGCAACCCCTGGCGTTCCGGACTCTGTCTTCTGTAACTTGCAGTTTCCGACCAGAAGCAGAGACACCAGGCATGACCGGCTCGCATCCGGCTCCTCCAGCCGAAGCTGGGAGTCGCCCACAGTCTGCTCGCTCCTACTCTGTTTGGCTTCCTCCAGTTTATTTCCTCAGTGGGAGAAATCCGGGGGCAGCCGTGGATGCCGGGTTGAGTGGGGGTGGGGCGGGCCACCCCAGGACCGGTGGCGCTCAGGGAGCAGCCCCTCCAGTTTCAGGGAGCCCGAGTTGAGTGGGGAAGGTGCTCCGATGAAAACCAAGTCTCACTCCCTCACATCTCCAGATGCTGGTGTGGGGCAAGCAAGGGGGCGCAGAGGAAATGGACATGGGCGGAGACCCCATCCCCACGTGTGAAGCACAAGCAGTGGAAGAAGACGTTTGGATTTGGAGCCAGACATACCCAGGTCTAAATGTGGATCTGTCCGTGTGACTGTGGGCAAGTCTTCCTACCCCCTGAGCCCTACCTGTGCTATTTCTAAAAGGTGATTGGGATGATTCCCCTGTCCAGTGTCTGGTACAAAGGAGATGCTCAAGTAAGTGGGCACTTCAGCCTGAGTTGGGAGCTAATGGCCCCAAAGTTGCGTTTTTCTGCTGCTCTCGCTCTTCCCAGCTCCTGGGGCAGCACTGCCGGGGGGAGTGAACCTGGAACTCAGCGAGGCTGCAGGACTGGCCCCAGGCCTCCCCTCTGGTCCACGCTGGATTCGGGCCCAGGGGCCCAGGCCAGTGCTCTCTGTTTATCCCAGGAAAGGAGGAGCCCGGCCGAGGCAGGGCGTGCTTTTCCTGGAGGCAGCAAATCGGCTTGCAGGAGTGGCTGCACTGCCTGCCTGGGAGCAGGGGAACATGGAAGCCGCAGCCTCCACTGCGCTCTCATCATCCAGGCCGCCTGCACATCCTCCTCTGGGCGCGACTCCTGCGTGCCAAGGGCGTTAGATCGTGACCTTGTAGGTGGCCATCAACCTCACGACATCATTTATTTTTCCTTTTCAGTTTTGCTTATTTTTAGTACTTAGTTTAAAATACATCACATATACTGAAAATAATGTAACAACTGCACATTGCCCAATTCTCAGATTTAATGCATATGAACAGTTTGTCATGTATTTATTTTTAGGCTTCTTTTTTTAAGAAAGAAGGAAATATTACCTCTAAAGCCCTTCCCCTTCTCCACCCACCCACTGTCATCCATCCCCAAAGGCAACTGTTATCTTTTAGTTGGTGGGTTGCCTTCCCATGCATAATTTAGTTTTATTGCCAATGTCATTGTACATAATATTGCTTTATGAGTTTTAAAATTACTGAAGTTGTATAATACTTTACATACCCATTTGCAATTTGCTTTTTCACACATTATAGTACTATGACACATCTGTGACATTATGCATAGCTCTCAGTCAGCTGGATGGTATTCTATCTTATTAATGCAACATGGTGTATTTGACCAGTCCTCTGTTGTTGGGCAATTTGATTTGTTTCCAATTTTTGATAGTATGAAAAAGGCCCTCATGAGTGATGTTGGTGAATTCCACTGTATGACAGCTTCAGCTTTACTAGGTAGTCAAATTTTTCTCCAGTTTACATCATCAGAAACAGTGGTAACGAGTTCTGTTTTCTCACCATCTTGTCAACACTTGGTATTATCAGACTTGTTTTCCTAAATAAAATGTGGCAACTCAGGTTTATTAATTATAACTGTGGTGATTAAATCATGTCCTTCTCTGGCCCCCTGGTACCTACTGCACTGTATTGTAGTCATCAGAATTAGTCACCTCCATTGAACTATTCATTTGTGGCAGGGTTTCTGTCCATTCTGGTGTGTGTCCAGTACAGCACTAGACTGATGAGAGTGAATGATCTACAGGGGCAAGCAGCAGCATGAGGACTCACCACACGATGTTGAGCAAAGCAAGCTAGACCTCAAGGAGCATATGCTGTATGAGTCGTAGAATTACCTGCAATTCAAAATCAGGCAAAACCAAACTAATTTAGGTATCATGTTTACAGAGGGCACAAGAATGCTGGTCCTGTTTGTTTTATTTATTTATTTTGTGTTGTGGTAAAATTTACACAGTGAAATTAATTTTCTTTAAGGGCGTAGTTCAGTGAGTTTTGACAAATACATACAGTTGTGAAGCTACCACCATAATCAAGATAGGGCACATTTCACCACAATGAGCACCCTTGTGAACCTGATGTATTTCTTGACTTTGGTTTTGGGTGTTGATTGCATGGGTGTATTCCCATGTGAGAATTCCCTGAGCCACACACTTACATGTGTGCATTTTTCTGAGTAAATGTTTGACGAGTATTTTTAAAAAGAGGTTGGCCCAAAGAATGGCAATTGGCTACAAGGTGGCTGGTTGGGTGGCAAAGGGAATGGGAGAGGAGCAGCGGGGAAGGCACTTGGAACAGTGCAATGCAGAAACATATGAGAAGAGGGGACAGAAAACCAGTCTATGGTTTTATCTCACCTTCAGCTTCTTGCATTTGCTGCTGGTGAGTGGTGTGAACCAGCCTTTATCTTCCCAGAACTGGATCTCTGCTTTCCTCCTTTCATCTCCTGTAAAAACAGGAGAGATCACGCAAGAGTAGCTCAGTGGAAGGCCTTTTCCTGAGACATGGAGGAGGTAGCCATGGCCTCCATTCTGTACAGCCCCCAGGTGAGCACCCTAAAACATTCCAGATAGAAAGTCCTGCCCTCCGTGGTATTCAGCAAGGGACACCTTGCTCTCCTTTGACTGGAGGAATTCTGATCACGTGGCTCAGAGGTGTGAGGCGTTTGGAGTGCTCTTCCTGGTCTTGGTGGGGCAGGACCCAATCATCCCTGAGGTGGGACTCAAAGGCTAGGGACAGGTGCATCAACAGTGTGGGTCTCTCTGGTCTTCACTTCACCTCAGTTATTTTGACAACAGGGCTGTAAGTCACTTTAGAGGCCCCAAAGAAGGTTTCATCCTGGGAGATCCTGGCTTTTCTTTTTGCTTTTCTCCTCCATTTGCTGAGTTCTCCAAAGGCTAAAAAAAAAAAAAATAGAGCAAAAACCAAGCCAGGTGCAGAGGAGAATAAAGGGCGGTATAATTAGACAACAAAATTGTATGTCTTGTGGTACAAATTTTTAAAGGGGTGCTTGTTAAGATCTGCCCCCCCTTCCCTTTCACTGAGGAACTGAAGGTGCACTTCATTTGTACTGTTCCTTTCCATGGCAAATAAACCTAATATTCAGCCATGACCTTTGTGAAAAGTAAACTTAGCTTCATAGGAAAAAGATTCCTTTCTTTTTTAAAAAATCAGACTTGAAATTTTTATATCCTTTGAGTCATATTCTCGAAGCAACTAGCTGATTAATTCAAATAATGTGACTTTCCCAATTCAAACATGACATTTTGAAAATCATCCATGAATTACATACCTGAAGAATAAAAACTTTTTCTGTGCCATTTAGGTCTTTTTTTTCCTTTTCATTTTGAGGGCAATCGTGAATATGTGTAAGGGCACATTTATTATTCCCAGAACAGATAGAAAATTAGCAAAGTAATAAAATTCTTACCCAGCTTTGCTATTGCAGCTGTGTCTCAACCTAGTCTCCTGCCAATTTCCCTGCCACTAAAATGGTTAAGGATGATGTTATTTTTGCCATTGCAGGCAAGGTACTGGTCTTTGTATATTGGCTTTCCAAATCTCTACATGGAGATCTAAGAAAAAAATATCTGTATCTAAGCCTTGTTCTTCTGGTGGGGTTCATAAAGAGTTGCTAATCCCATAACTTTATTCCTGAGAATTCCTATCTTCTGATCCTGGAAACTGTCCCTCTTCTAATCTCATATGGTAAACCAGTTTTAAACCTCAGAAAAGCAACTGGCTGTAAGCTTTCTGCCTTAATTTACATTACTGAACTCAGGATCTGTACACATGGATGTATGTTTCTGTGTATACCCACCCAGTAATTACTGAGGCAAGCCTTTAATGAGTCTGAAATAGTGCCGGCATAATGGTGATGACCCACACATTTTTCTGCTGGAAATTGTAAGTGGATCACAAAGAGGAAACCCCATCCCCTCTCCCCACACATATTTCCTGTGAAGGTTTTTCATGACTCTGTATGTTGGGCCAGGGTCACTGCTCCTGGGGGTGCTGATTAGGCTGCTCAGTGGATTACAGCAGTGTTAGTCAAAGAGTGGTCCAAGGAACACTAGTGGAATGGGTCTGTAGTCAGCAAGGGCATGGATTCAATATTAAGAAAAGGTGTTTAGAAAATTTTAGAGGTATTTGGCAGATTCATTTTTCCACCTGTTGAATCTAATCATGAAAACTGGGGGTTTATTATTTTGTTTTGTAAAATCTCAATACTATTGAAATATAGTAGGGCTCCTATCTGGGGCCAGATGAGATTGAATTGTCTTTTCTGGCAGAACTATCACCACCAGCAAAACCTCCTCTCCACAAGAGCATGATGACAGTAATAAGAAACTTATATTTAAAAAGCACTTAGAAAGCTTTAAAACATGAAGTGAAGTCTTGGTTTGGGACCCTCTCGAAGCAGATCCATAAAGAAGCATATGAACAAGTAGCTCATTTGGGAAATGATTCCAGCAAGGAACAGTAGGAAAGTGGGGAAGAAACAGGGAAGGAAAGGAAGCCAATAAATGGTGTGTTACCAAGCAGGTTACCACCTGGACAACTGGGAGCTACACGAATTGTATAAAATATTCTTGAGAATTGCCCACTTGAGGGGTGAAGGAGCTGGGGTGCTCATCCACCGAGTTCCCGTCAGTTGACTGTTAAGTGCTGCTGGGACTGTTCACTCACTGCCCTTATGCAAGCTGAGTGGGCCCCACTGGCTAGAAAAAGCTATAGGCAAAGATTTTCTGGAAATTCTCACTGAGAGCTGGGCTAGTATATACAGACATGGCAAATGCCGCAGGGATGTATGGGATATCAAAAGCATCTGCCAATGAGTAGAGAGGACAGGTGGTCTTATCCAATTATAGATAGTAAACTGAGGTCCAGTTCAGCACTGTAATACAATATAGAAGATGGTGATGGGATGAGTGTAGGGAAAATGGTCAGGATCCTCACCTGCTCCTAATCTACTCACCCATGGTGTATGTGCAATAATGTAATACTTAGCTTACTGTGCAGGCACATGCTTGCATAAAAAGAGCTCTGCCGGTGCTAAGAGCAGAGGAAAGTGGAGGCTGGAGGCAAGAGCAGAGCCTGGAGCAGAGACAGCGACCAGAAGGGAGGCAATGCCTGAGGCAGAGGCTGGAGCAGAGGAAGAGATGGAGACAGGATTCTAACACTTGACCTGCCACCGTGAGAATAAAGCTTGGTATAAGCCCCTTTTTACCCACAGCATTCCATTATCATTTTCAGTCTCACCAGTCAGAGTGAACTTATCCAGGGCTGAAACCCTCTTCTGCCCAGAGCTACAATGAGAAATATCTTTTTGGTCACCTACTTTGGGGCCACCCAAAGCCCCTTCCTGCCTTGTGTAATCAGGTAGTTGCGGGTCTACCTGTGTGGCAGAGACTGCTGGGTGCTCACACAACCCATCTCTGCTTCCTGGGCCCCAACTAGACTCCATTTCCCAGTCTCCCTTGAAAAAGTGTGTGGCTTATTACAGAGATGTAGAGACTGAATGGAAGTGATGTACAATACTTCCCTGCCTGACTTATGCAAACCTTCATGCAAATTCTCTCAGCAATTTACTATTCCAGAAGACTGGAATAGAGATGACCCCTGGGGCAACCTAGAGAGTCACACCTGGAAGACGGTTTAGCCACAATATGGAAGGATCCTGGGTCCCTGGGTCATCACTTAGAAGAGAGCCACTTGACAAGAAACATACTCATTAGATTTTTATTGTGTTAAGCCACTGTGGTCTTGAGGATTGTCTATTATAGTAACTAGCATTACCTTAAAGAATACAACAAATATGTGTGAGCCAATAATTTATTTTTAATATCACTTACCATTATCTCACATTATATACTTATTTATTTATCAGTTATGTATCCTCCAAAAGGAACACTTGGTTTTGTACACTGCTGTATCTCTGGCATCTGGAACAATGCCTGGCAACTAGTAGATGTTAAATAAATATTTGTTGAATCACTAAATAAAAATGCCCAATTCTCATGGCTCATGGCATACAACAGTCCCTCTACTCAGACTTTATGTCTCTTAGTTCATTCTCACAACTACTGTATGAGGAAAATGAAGCACTTAGAGGCTGATTAACTTATCTGGTGATGCCCAGCAGGCAAGTGAGGGCACCAGGACTAGAATCTAGGTGGTCTGACTCAACCCTCAGATTCTTATGCTCTCTGCACATTGTCTGATGTCTGCCAGGTGCAAAGCTAGGAGCTGAGGGTGTAGGAAAGCATGAGACACAGCACCTGCCCCTGAGGTCAATGCAACAGGCAACAGAATGGGATGTGTGTGCAGTAGGGATAACAGACCAGGCTGTTCTCATCCGTGGAGCAGGCTATCTTCTAGAAATGTTGACCTCTGTTACTTACCCAACCTGACCAAGAGCTCAGCTACAGGATTAAAAACCCTCTAACAGAATGAAAGAACTGAGCAGATTATGTAGAAATTAAGCCAGATCCTGTTTCCAGTCTAAGATACCATAAAAACTGGAGCAGAAACACTTACTTGGCAGGTTTGAACAATCTGAGCAAAGGCAGGTAAGTTGGAGTAAAAAAAAAACACCAATCCTGCCTGTAAGTGTTGGGAAAAGTCAGGAAGAGAGTAGAGCAATGGGTTAAGGTGAAGAATGTGGGCTTGGTGATCAGACATAATTGGCTTCAACCAGCTCTGCTATATACAGAGCTTTACAACCTTGGACAAGCTTGCTAACCTTGGGCTTCTCCATTCTCATTTATAAAATGGATGTAGTATGCCTGCCTCCCACGGTAAAATGATTAGCACAGAGGCACAAAGTGTGTGTTCCAGAAAAAGTGGCTAGTATAGTACCTACTCTTTGATCTCTGGTCTTAGAATAGAGAACTGTACCCTTCGGCCACTGAGCTGCAGGGCAGAAACACTTGGGACGCTGTAATCATGGCGGAAGTTGTACTGACTTGGGGCTGAAGAGAGTTCTGCATGTCCTTGGCCTCTCTCTCACCCTTCCCTGTGCAGCCACTAGAGGGCTTTGGGCATCTCTGTTCCCCACAATTGGATTGCTCACATGCAGCACCCAGGAGGCCCAGTGGATTTCTAAAAAAAAAGAGCTCTTTTTCCAGGAGTAGAAAAAAGAGCAAAGCATTCACTGAGGCATTGGTAGAGCAGCTGCTGAGGGGTCATACATGCAGAGGGGTGCTGCAGGTGAGGGGGTGCCGAGAACCTACTCTGTTGCCAGCAGTTAGCCCGCCCCTGAGCACATGATCCACTTTCTTGGAGGGAATTACCTGGGGTTACCTGGGGCTGGTTTGGGGCCCTATGTTGAATGAAATAAGGTCTTCTTATTAGATAACTTGAGCAGAGGGCTGGATTTCTGAGGATCACTCATTGGGAGTTTTGAGAAACTGAAAACTAGCTCATCCTGATAGAGGCAGATTATAGTTGAGCAAATTTCCAGAGGTGTGGCACTACTGATGATGTTCAGGAGAGTGGGGGTGTTCTCAGTGGGCAAAGGGGCCAGGTTCCCTTCCCTGCTCCCAACTCACCCCATCTTCCTACTCTCAGTTCATTAGGTCAGCAAAGTCTGATAGGAAAAGGCAAATAACCCATTGAAAGCATCCCTCATAGCAGTCATCCTCACTGTAGCAGGAAAGAACTGCTCCCTTTAATCTTTTATGCTAAATACTTAACAAAAATACTTTAGATAATATGGCTCCATTACTTGCCACTGTTATGTCTCAATACTCTTAACAACTCAGTCTTCAGAGAACAGCAGGCTCTTGCCTAGTTCCTTGCCTCTGTCCATACTGTTTCTTAATCCACAGGCATCCATTCCTCCCTCCCAGTAGGCACTTCCCTGATTCCTGCCTCTGTTTTCCCACAGTACTTTGCACTTACCCTTAATAGCACATTTATCAGAGGATGTTATTGCTGTACATTTTTGTCTTTCCCCATCACTCGAGCGTCTTATGAGCTTCATTTCCAGTTTCTGCTTGAATACCTATTCTGACACTGTCTCAAAGGCAATACATTCCATTTCAATTAACTTTTTGCAAAAATAGTTTTCCTATTATTAGAAACCAAATCTGCTTCCCTGAAATATAGACCTATTGAATCTCTACCTACCAGTTGAATTGTCTAAAATTTCTCCTGATGTGAATAAGGCTTCTTATTCTATAATTAGAAATAAATCTTAAATATAAATACCCTGAGAGGGGTCAATATGTGCATAATTCATTCTAAAGTGTAAATGACAGATAAGATCTTTTCTGTAATAAGACGATTGTATCAGGAGAACCTAAGTGTGGGGTCAGGAATACCACAGACACCAGGAATGTAATGACACTAGAATTTTGATATAGTAGAAAGAGCCCTGGGCTAGGAAATGAAGGTTGGGTCCAATATGATTTATGTTTTTTGAGCTTTGGTTTTCTCATTTGGAAAAAGAATAATTTGCATGACAAGTAGTTCTGTTTATTACTGTAATTGCAGAATTTTGTCCAGAAGCAGCCCCACTCACCTGGGCTGGCTTAAGCACTTGCTCTGGGCAGCTTGAGCACTTAGCTCTTTCTTAGCTCTTGGTGGGAAAAAAGTTGTATGTGTCAATGAGCTTCAGCCTCCTGGGCACTGGGTTGACATTCTTGGTGCTAAAGATGCTATGACTTATTCCAAGCACCATCACATCAAACAATGAACCTTTTATTCCCACCTGGTTTGCACCTTCCTTTCCCCTGCTTGGAAACCTTATGTCACCAGGGCTATTTATAGTATTTATGATAAATATTTGCAGGTAACACACTTACTGCAGCTAACACATTTTATTATGATTTTATTATATATTCTCTTTTCCTGGAGTTTTACAAGTAAAATTGCATAAGAACCAACTTTTATATTTGTCCTAAGTTCCACACTACAGAACCAGGTCACATTACAATTGCTTGATGCATGACACTCAATGTCTCAATAAATACTTTACAAAAATAATGTAGTATTTTTCCTTTCTTAAAACATAAAAAAATTAGAATTTCTTAGACTTGAGTCCCCCTCTTCTTTTTATATTTATTTGCTGGGAATACACTGGTGGAGTAAAAAATTGTTAAAATGGTATTATGATAAAATGGATGAAATGAGGTCCATGTTCTTTTACCATTTATTATGCTTTTTTTTTCTTTGGAAAAGTGCTACTACCTTTTCTTATGTCTAACCTTCCTGCAGCCTTCTGAGCCTACTAAGACGTGAGCAGAAATTCTGCCATTCCAAAGCCTTTTAGTAGAATCATAGCATTATGCTACTATTGGCCTTTTATTTTAAAGCTATTTCAAGCCAGGCTTCAGATTTGCCCCTAAAGTACCCATTTGTCCCCCACCCTATACCTAGTCTTAGGCAAGAGAATTTTGGAAGCTGAGACTTCAGCAAGGTGCCCCATTACTAAATGATTTTTGGTTTAACATGGGTGTTTTCTCGTTTTGATGGACTTCCATTGAGCTACTTACGCTTGAAGAAATCATTACAAAATCCCCTTTCTCTTCCACCTCCCTAAGCCCCTGTCTGAACTCTCCCAGAAGTGATTAGTTTCACAACTCCAGAGAAAAGGTTACACTTAAGTCACATTCATGTTAAATAAGTTACATATAAAACCTGCTCATAATGTTACACCTTCATCTTTTTCCTGCTCTGCTTCTCCAGGAAACCGTCTGGGCGTGAGCCGAGTTGCACCCATTGTGGTTTCCAGATTCTTCTGGCTCCTTTGTCCTTGTCCTCCTGCCACTGGAGCCCTAGGAGGAGTCCCCAGGAGGTCTGTGGGCTTGCAGGTGGCAAGGGCGGCTTCCGATGGCAGTCCCCCGGGCCTGGCGCACACCCTGGTGTGATTTATGAAAAATACTCGTGGTGTACACAGACACACACGGATGCGGGTAAGAGGGGCTCGAGCGCTCACGCGGCAATCAGTGCAGTGCATCTGAGTCACGAGTACCAGCGGGGGCGTCTCTTTAATACTCCCTGGCCTCTTGGAACTGCTTAATGTAATCTTCGTCCGACGGGCTCTCAGTGCACTTCTGTGCGTTGTTGGGGGGCCGGGCCTCGTTGTACCTGCTCCAATCGCCCTTGCAGATAATCCAGGGCAGGACGTCCACCTTGTAGTGGAGCTCTGCTGAGAACTCGGTGCTGATGAGGTTGGGCGTCCCCGCCCCTTTGCCCCTGGTGATAAGCTGCATGTTGTCGCCATAGCAACAGTGCTGGGCAGCCAGTGTGGTGCTCTCCAGGGACAGCATGGAGCGAATGCAGTACCGGGCAGTGGGCTTGTAGATCTCCAGCTTCTCCTTGGGCCCGCTGGCATCCTTCCAGCGGAAGTCCTTGCGCTTGATACGGTCGAAGATGTCGGCGGTGCTGTAGGCCACTTCGGTGGGGTAGGAGCAGGGGCAGCTGGGCAGGTCGTTGATCACCTTGTGCATGTACTTCTTTAGGAACTCGCTTTTGCAGCTCATCCATCGCTCACAGCTGTCCGTGTCTGAAAAAGGCCACCAGGAAACCCTCTCACCAAGTGTAAATCAGGCAGCAGGATGGCACTGAGGTCAACACCTCCCCTCCCATGGTGGGGCCCTGCAGCCCCTGGAGCGCTGTGGTCACCTGCCCATGGGCTCGGAAACTATTCACAAGGCAAGCCCCTCCCCACTTTACGCTACAAAAAACTTACAGACACACAGAAAAGTAGAATATGCTTATACAATGGCCAATTGTGTGCCACCACCTAAATTAAACCATCACTATATTTGCTTCATATTTTTATTTTTGGAAACATATGTTTTACCCCTAAGTTTTATTAGGCATCTATTTATTGAAAAAAGGAGGATATGGGGACGTGGGGATAACCATAACCCCATTATCCATAGCAAAATTAATAATTCAGAGAGCCGTTTGGAATCACCTCTTTAAATGAGTGGTGACGGGGTAGAAAATGCCTTAAAGGAATAACTGTAAACTAGGTTTTATTTCTGTCACTCACTGAGTGGCTTAAACCAGGACTAGTGGCCTAACTCTTACCTTAGGCACCAAACCATAGTGATCATTGCATATACATCCACATGATAAGATGACTCAGAAACAAGGGCCTACTGGCCCTGCTTTCCTGGAACCTAGCATTTAGGGAGAGGCCACTCCCCATAGACTAGAACCCACCCCCACAGGTGTTGTGTTTGGTCCTTACATATTAATTGCCAACATTTAAGAATTTGGTGGTTCTACTTATTAATGTGGATTCCTGGTTTCATTTGAAAAACCAAAAGATATGTTTATGCTGGTCCTGCATTGCTGCATGGGAACAAGTGGACAAACAGTGGCCACTTTTGCAAACCCATGTGGAGCAGAAAAAGTCTGATGGGTTATCTGGGGTGGGGAACACTCCAGGTCCTCTGGAGCCCAGGTGCCAGGCCTTGGTGGACCTGGGAGCAAAGGAAGGAAACATCGGAAGTGGCTCTCCAGCTCTGATTTAGGAGCCTGGGAGGTTGGAGGTGTCATGAGTAGAAATCAAGCAGGGCTGATCTCCAGGATGGGGCTGGTGGGTGAGGGAGCTCAGTTTTCTCTTCAGTGAAATGGGGAAGACAGAGATAGGTCATCTCACAGGAGCTCAGAAAGGCCTGGCCTAAGGTGAAACATGTGGGATCTTGTGCTGGGACCGAATCCCACCTCCACTGTGGGAGATTCTACCTTATAGTGCTTTAGTTTCCCATCTCTAAACTGGGGAAGAAAACTATGTGTTTCATAAAGTACAATAAGGATTAAACTGAAGGAAATGTGGGAAGCACATGGCACAGGGTCCAAGGTGCTGCCAGGGGGAATGTGCTGAGGCTCAATTGGCTCAGTTCTCCGATTCCATCTCTGAAAGTCCCTGATTGAGTGGTGGCTGAGAGAATGGAGGCTCCATCCTGGGAAGCCTGTGTCTGCAAAGCCAGTGGGGGTCTCCCTCAGAGGGCAGGGTCTTCAGAAACAAAATTCAGTGAGGCCCCCAAAAATGGCTTTGTTCTTTTCCCTCCATAGTGGATGGTCATCATAACTCATGTCCCTATAGGACACACACTGACTTAGTTTTAACTGTCAGACTTATACAGATGTTCAGTGTGATGGACATGTTTTAAATGCTTGAAAACACTTAACTCATTTAAGTCTACAATAACTCTATAAAGTAGGCACTATTACTTCATCTCAGTTTATAGATAAGAAAACTGAGGCAGTACTAGATTAAGAAACTCAACTTTGGGCAAGTCAAGCTGTCCCCATCTCTGCTGGGCATCTTCTGTTTGTCCTTCTAGATCCTAATTCCATGTTTTGCCCTGGAAGTTTGTCTTATGTGGACTGTATGGATGCGCTCCTTGAGCCTTGACTTCTAGTTGGGTTGAATCAAGAGGAGGACCTGGTCTGAGACCATGCAGAGGGAGCAGAGGGAGCTCAGAATATTTGTTCCTTCAGCTTCTCTCTCACTGTTGTGGCTTGGCTACCTCCATCTGAGGGCCAGGAGTGCTGTCAGGTAGCCCTCTCCACACAGCTACTCTGTGGGTTCTGGAAACCACACTTTCCCTTGGTCATCTGAGGCCAGGAAGTGGTGAGGGCTCCCCACTGTTGCCAGCCTCAGGGTTCTGTACAATCCCTTCTTGGTTTCCATCCACCTTGCTCATACCTTTGCAAACAGACCCTCACCCTCATCAGGTGCTCCTCAATTAACCAGTTTCAGTGTGCCATGTTCCTGCCCAGACCCAGATTGATACACCACTCCTATTCATCCATGTGTGTACTTAGCTGCACATATGGTACAAATGCACAAGAGAAAAGGTGCACCTGGACTCATGCCCTGCAGAAGGGCAAGCAGCTGCCTGCCTGTGGGCTGTGTTACAGGGAGGCCTGAGACACTCTCTGCCCCAAAAAACCACTTTTGCTGCTGTACCACTTTATGTAAATTTCCCACATTTAGTCTTTAAAAATTTTTTATTTGATCAAATGCATTGTGTTTGCAGAAGGCTTTTGCTAAAGGCAGTTTGATTGCGTGTGTGATGGACTGAGGTGGAAGCCGTGGGCAGTACAGAATTTCCAAACTGCCTCCAACTTGCCTGAGGACTCAGGGCAGAAGTGAAGAGGCTAAGGAAGAATTCTGGAGTGGCAGAAAGAAATGTGGCAGAATGAGTCTTACCTTTCTGCATACTGAGTTATGTCCAGAAGCTCCTGAAGATATTTTTAAAAAGCAAGCTTTCACCTTGCCCCCTAGGTAGCCACTTTCAATTTTGCTTGATCCATGTTTATTGCATTTGCTCTAGAACTTTCTAGCAGATAAGTAGAAAAGTGTACAAAGGTTTACAAAAAATTCATGTGGTGGAGGGGAGCAGGCATAATATTGAGAGAGTTCCTTTTTCTCCCTCCTTCCCTTTGCTGCAGAACTGAAATCACCATTTCCTGACTTCCTTGCGGACACTCAGTAAGATCTGTGAGAAGAGATTCCATGTGGCTTGAGGCCCTCCTGTGAGCTGAGTCGTGCTAAGGGAAGAGTGGCTGGACACAGAGGGCTGCTCAGCTCAGTCTGGTGCCAGGGGCCCAGGACTGCTCTCTCTTGCTTGGAGTATATTCAGCGAACAAGAAATATGCTAGGAGAATTAGGAGCCATAAGGGGAGAACGAAACATTTAAATGGACTCAAGGATGGCACTGCAGAGGCAAAAGCAATCTCCAAAACACTGAATCAATATTTGGATAAAAAAGAAAAAAAATCTTCTTACCGACTTCAAACAGTTTGGTGGCATTAAACTCCTCGCTTCCCGCAAGCAGACTCACTTCAGTGGCAGCTGTCCTAAAGGTGTCTTCAATTCCTAAACACAGACAGGAGCTCATTTTTCCCCAGTTATGTGGAAAAAGTTACCCCCCTCCCCTGGCAAATAAAAAAACAAATACACCTGAACAAAGCCTTTCTGTATTCATTACAACTCATGGATAGAAACTCGCCAACAGAGGAAACAGTAAAAAGCAGGTAGTAGAACATAAAATATATTAAAACCCCAGATACCATTTGCAACATGAAATCAGATCCAAATGTGCCTGAATGAGTCCTAAGGAACTCATTCACCAGGCCAGAATGGGGTTTTGGGCAGTGGGGGCCACATAGCATGGCTGTTTGTCGGGGGGTGTCAGGGCACCAAACTAAACCAGAGGCAGTGGGTAATATCTTGTTTAGTGGTCATTCCCCACCTTAAGGACTGACTGACTGGGTTCAGATCATTGCTAGCCATGTGACCTTGGGCAAGCCACCTAACCTTGATGTGCCTCAGTTTTCACATCTGTAAAGTGGGGAGAAATAAATGACCCATCTCATAGAGCTGAATGAATAAAATAAGTGATGTGTAAAGAAAGTATTTAGAATATAGATGGTGAGGGTGAGCTGATCTTTTTCCCTTGAGTCTCTGCCTAGGTCATTTTGAGGATGTAGCAGTCTATAGCAAAAGACCAGATATCTCAAATTGTAGGACTTTTACAATGGCTGAGGAGGCATTAAAAAGAATAAGCTGGGCTTGTCATTACTTGCTTCAAGGACTGACCCCACCTTGCTCCCTGGCTCACGTCCCTTCCCCACACTACCACCCCACCCAGGCTTCCGTTATAAACAGGAATCTTGTGTTTGCTGAGGCAACCCAGAGGCAGGAGTGGTAGAACATAAGCTGGTTGTTGGAGAGCCTTGGCTGCCTGCTAGGCATGACTTGAGTTCCTTTAGGGGCTCTCCCTGATTTTATGTGGGGTCCCTCAAACTTATTTTCAGGGTTGACCTAGGGGGCACACTTTTACAATGTGAACACTACCATCCAGGGAGACTGCCTGTCCATGATTCTTTACAGCAAGACTGCAAATCAACAAAGCAAATGAAGAAAGAGATACTGTAAAAATAAAATTCTTCATGTTCCAAGGGAGCCCTGAAAAGCTGGAAAAGCCAGGAGCAGAGGGGCAGAAAGGATGGGAGGAAGGCAAGGTCAGATGAGAAGAAAAAGTCTGAGCAGGGCTGCTGGCCACACTGCTCCGAGTATGAGAGGAGACAAGAAGGCGGCATTCAAAATAGTGGCAGCGAAGAACCTTTTCCTGACAAGATATTCTAAGTCTACCACCTCACCAGGTGGATCTGGATGCCAGCCCTGGAAGAAAAACAACAGGCAAGCCCCTGAGCCCTGACATTAAATGCCGTCTGTGTCCCCCTGTGGCTGAGCCCAACACATTTCCTCCTGGAAGAGATGGGAGAATTTAACAGTTAAGGACACGGACTCTGGAATCGGACTGGATTCAGACTCCAGACTGATCATTTCTTGCCTGTGTGACTCTAGCCAGTTAACCCCTGTCCCCGTTTCTATAGCTGTCAAATGGGTACAGTAATAAATACCTATTTCATGAGGCCATTGTGAGGATTAAATGGAATAACACTTGCAAAGACCTCAAAAATTTTCTTGACACTTAAGTACACAAAATACCCTATTCCTCATGATCTTCTTCGTTGTTGTATTTTTTTTCCTTTGTCATTTTCTTCATCTTCTTTATCTTGATTTTCTTTTATTTCATCTTCATCATGATCATCTTCTTCAAACTCTCCATCTCTTCCTTCTTCATTTTATTCCTGTCCTCCTCCTATTATTATTATTATTACTTATTGGTTTATTTCCACCCATGCAAATCCCATCCCACCAGACTTCCAAAGCACCTTCATTGTGATGAGCCTGGGAAAGATCAGGAAAAGCACCTTGATGGGCAGTCTACTTTTTGCAATCCAGCTGCCAGGCTGACATGGGGCTCGAATGGCCATTTCTCACATTTCAGCCCTATTACTCCACCTGCTCCTTTGTTAACATGCATGTGTCCAATCTGACCCTTCCTCTCTTTCCTCAGACACCCCTTTGCTCTTCCGCTTTTTTTGTCCCTAATATCAGCCTTATAGTTTGAGGACAGAGTTTCTCGGTTCAGAAAAAGGAAGCCTGGGTATGTAGAGATCAAGTTTTCTTTGTCTGAAATTTCTCTCAGATGAAGCCACTGGAATGCAAGGTTTCTTAGAAGAGCCCGAGGTATTATTTTAGGCTGGTCTTCTACCTGGCATGGTGAACACATAGTAAGTGTAAAACTATAGATCAGGAGTAGGCAATTTTGTTATAAAGGGTCAGAGAGTACATATTTTATGCTTTGTGGGTCACACATAGTATGGTCACATAGTCCTTCTCTTCTCCCCTTCCCCATCTCCCATCCCTTCCCCTTTCTCTCCTCCCCCTTCTTCTTACAACCTTTTAACAATCTGTGGCCCATATAAAAACAGGTTGCAGCTGGAGAACCACTGCTACAGACAGTCACAATTATTTTTCACCCCCAATATGGCCCCTCACCCAGTTTGCAATTTGTTTAGCTATGAAAACTTTGACAATGCAGTTGAAAGTGACCATTATTAACCACCAAGTGGCCTCAGTTTGCTTCCTTGAGAGCCTCTGCAGCTCTTAGGCATCACTGACAGGGTTAACTGCGTGGTTTCCCTGTAGATGCTGTCAAGCCTCTCCTGGCTTCCTTATCAGACCATGAATGTCTGTCTGCATGTGTCTCTTCAAGGCACAACAAATCCGACATCAAAGGGCCAAGTCAACCAGAGTCCCTCCTTTAAATGAAGCAAGCATACTGTGGCATTGTCCTCTGGGTCACGGCAACTGAAACTGTGCGTAAGGTTCAGAACATCCGTCTTTTCATCTGTTAAGCTCATCACTCATCTCTGGTTGCCTCAGTCTGGTCAGAAGGCTTACAGGGAAATGGTTGTCTTTTAAAAAGTCAATGTTTGTAAGTTTTCAAATATTAAAAATTTTCCCTTGAACGTGGAGCCACACCCTGCATAAACCCACCTGGGCAGTTTGGACGGTCACACGTCCTAGATTCGGTCGCGGTACATGCATAGCCACAAGACCTGGTCCGTTTCTGGTTGCCGTTCCCACAGGTGACACTGCAGACAGACCAGAGACTCCAGTCACCCTCGCCATCCGTGGAATCTGGAAGGGAGCCAGGGAGACAGTCACCAGCCTCACCCACAGCGTCACCAAGTCCTCCTCGTTGAGCAGCCTGCCAGTTGTCCAGTTCCATCATTCTCACTGTTGGTGGGGACCAGGGGATGGAAGGAATGCCTGAAGAAGTCAAAAAACTTATGGCTCCAGGTTCATTTTAGGGATTACTTTTGTGAGGGCAGGGGCTCTGTCTGAGGTTCTGGGCACTCTGGTGGTCAGCACATGGCCAGGTCCTGACCCTTAGAGATGCACAGGAAGTGTTTATTCAGAATGTATGCATTTGCAGAGTATAGGATCATAGAATCATGTGGCAAGTAATTTGCAAAGATGACTACCATGAGTTCCTTCCCTCCCTGTGCATCTGTTCACTAAGAGAGAGAAACATAGAGTCATTCTATTTCCCCTTCCCTAGAATCTGAGGACTTTGGCCTTAAGAGGACCGGCAGCTTCCAACTTTTGTTCTGGGCAACCCAGTCACTGTGAAAGAAGCTGAAGCTACACCTTTGAATTACGGGTCACCACATGGAAAGAGAGAAGACACACGAAGGGCCATCAAGACACTACACATGAGGGTGAAGCCTTCTTGAGCCTCTTAGCTCTTCCCAGGGACAGCTGAATACAGCTGATGCCCTCAGGGGCAGAGGAACTGCCCAGTGGAGCCCTGCTTGAACTCCTAAGCCAAGGATCATGAGAAATAATAAATTTCTATTATTTTAAGCCATTAAGTTTTGAGATGTTTTGTTATGCAGCAGTAGATAACTGATACATAACAGCACTGCTAAAAATGGTCCTTGAGGTCATTATTCAATATCCACCCAATGAATATTTATTGAGATTTTATTATTTGCCAGGCACAATTCTAGGCATGTGGGATAGATTATTAAATAAAACTTTCCAAGATTACTGGTCTGGTGGAACTAATATTTTGGTGCGAAGAGTTAGACAATAATCAATAAACAAAAATATCAGTAAATTACACAGTACATTAGAAGTCAGTAAGTGATATGGAAAAAAGAGAAGTAGAGCAGGCTGGGGCGGGGGAGCCTGCAATGTGAGAGATATGAGAGAGGTTGGTATATAAGCAGACAAGCATATCTTGTTTTGTCAGGTCTGTTTTACCATGCTTCACAGATATAGTGCCTTTTTTTTTTTTTAACAAATTGAAGGCTTGTGGCAGCCCTAAGTTGAGCAAGTCTATTGGCGTTATTTTTCCAACAGTTTTTGCTCACTTTGTGTTTCTGTGTCATGTTTTGGTAAGCCTTGCAATATTTCAAACTTTTTCATTATTATTATATTTGTTATGGTGATCTATGATTACAACTTGCTAAAAGCTCAGATGACAGCTTTTTTAGCAATATTTTTTAATTAAGATATGCACATCACTTTTTTAGACATAATGCTTGCACACTTAGTGGACTACAGTATAGTATAAACACACTTGAATATGCACTGAGAAACCAAAAAAAATCATGTGACTCACTTTATTGTGATATTCGCTTTATTATGGTGGTTTGGAACCAAACCCACTTAATCTCTGAGGTGTGTCTGTATTATCAAGACTAACTTCCTCTTTTCAAAAGTGAAGAAACTAAGTCTGGGAGTAATGGGGTGACTTATCTAAGGTCATAATAACAGAAAGGAAAGGTTGGGGTCTAGTGCTAAGCCCTTGATCTCTAAAACATGGCCCTTTCTGCAGCATCTCTGTTCTACAACAACTTCTCCTGGTTTATCCAAATTGTCCTACAGCCTTGAGGCCTCTGTCTGTGCCAAGCTTGGAGCAACAGGCAGGTTGTGCTGATTGTTATTCTGTAGGCCTGGCAAGAATGTAGTCCACACATGTTTCTACCTGAAGTGTGGGCTCTGTGCCAGCCTCCCAGGCTGTTGTTTACATGGCATTTGCTCTGAACACTCCTCAGACAAATACAGGGCTGCTGTCTCCCTGGCCCATTTAGCAGAGTCAGGGCAGGGGGTGGGATTCATGATTGTGTCTCTTCCCTAACCCAGAGTGAAGAGTTTGCTCACATCTTGCCTGCCCCCAGGGGCCTCAACCATTTCTTCTCCTTTCCAGAAAGGAATTTTTTTGAAGTTTGATTTTCTTCTAAGAATGGTTTTCTAACCACATGGCCAAGCAGATATTTGAAACTACTGCTCATGTGAGGAGCTGGGCTTGCTTTCCCACTGTCAGCCATCCTCATGTCTCTCATCTCTTACTAGGCATCAACACAGTAGAATTTGGGAGACAAGTTGCTTCCAAAGGGAGAAACCACTGAGGTAGGGGCAGTTGTTGCTCCCTCTGATACCTTTGCCATCTGGTATCTCTTGGTACTTTCCCAAGAACACCAAGATGCGCCTGGAACAATCATGCTACCTCACTCTTGTCAACAGGAGCATCCAGGCACAGCGGGTTATACACACAGGTGAACACACTCAACAGCATCCTATACATACGACCAAGGTCAGATTTGTTAAAAGGAAGAACAACAACAACAAAAAGTCACAAATTAAGGTCGCCACTTCTGTTGACTCATAAAAAGTGTGCAGTGAGTCAGTCAGAGAAAGCTCATTAAATCACTGTAGGGACAATGGAGTTCTCATGGCCAGGATCCTCACCTGACCTTAATCTGCTTGTCCACTGCACATGGGCATTGATGTAATAACTGGCCCACTGCGTAGGTGCAGGCTTACACACCTGTTGGCAATGAGCCTTCATTGTATATAAAGAGCTCCACCCAGTGCTCTGCAGGGATTGTGGGCTGTGACGGTGGAGGCCATAGTCATGATTCTAGCACTCGACCTGCCACTGTGAGAATAAAGCTTGGTGTAAGACCATTTACCAACAACATTCCATTGTCATTATTCAGTCTCACCAAATCCAGAATGAACTTGCATGGAGCTGAAACCCTCCAGGGTGACAATCACATAGGTAAGAGTTCATGTCACCTGTGTGGGGAGTGCATGATCCAATGATATCAAGTGGTGTGCTTCTTGGCTCAGCAGAAGCAACAGGGCTTCAACCATCTAGATATTTCTTGCAACTTCTCCTCCCTGTTGCAGTAACATAGAGAGCTAATTTTCGAAAATATCATCCCTGAATCTTGAGGCTTCTAGCATTAAACCCATCATGAGGCTGTACTGGAATCTCTACATGAGGAAATTTCCTGTTTTGGTTTCTTGAATCTAAATTATTGAACATTAATACTGTGTTGGGTTATGTGAACAATGACTTTCATAATTCCTCCCTTCATGTGGACTCCTTTAGTTATTCTCCTCCCATGCTGACCCAGCCTGGACTATGTGATTTGCTTTGGCCAATGGAAAAAGCAGCAGACATGATGCACACAGGCTGGAACAGAGCTTGTGCACCAGGGTTGGCCTCCTGCTATAGGGAGCTCTTCCACACCACGCACAGAGCCCAGGATAGCATACTGGAGGGTGAGGGACGAGGTGGAGAGAGGCCCAGCTGGGACCTCATCACTGTGAGTGAAGCCATCCCAGACCACCCAGCCCCAGCCAAGCTAAGCCAAGAGCAGAGCAGTCCAAGCAACCTGTAGGTTCTTGGGAGAGAACATTGTTTTTTAAGCCTTTACATTTGGGGTGGTTTCTTAAACAGCACAAGTTAACTGTTACAAATACACCATATAGTTCTCCCTAAAATATACTCTCTAGCTGGCCAGCAGACTCTGGAACCATGAAGGATTTCTTATTTCAGTAAATGGCTTTCTCCATGTTTTTATTTTAAATGCTTGTAAAGCCATTTATTTTCCACTTTTTAAAAATATGGTCTCCCAAAGTCAGGCACAGAGCAGTTATATAGCCAGGTATTAATGATTTCTGTTGGGCCAGCAGTGAAATGAAACAACCTCAGAGGGAAAAGTGTCTATGTCAGCTCACCATCCTACAGCCTCCACGGCATAGTGCCCCAGACGAACATCCTAGCAAAGTCCCTTCTGTTTAATGTGTCTGAGGGACAGCAAGGGCATCTCTGAGTGTGGGACCCAGCCTTCAGGGCAGTGTTCCCCCCCACTATAATAAAAGAGGGTTGTTTTCCTTTGCCCACCTGTCAGGGGGCATTGCTTGGAGCAGGAGATGAATGTGAGCAGCAGTGACTGCAAAGAAGACAAGGACCGTGAACAACAGTACCTGTGAGCAAACATGTGGTGCTCTGGCAGCCCCAATCTGGGAAAAACAAAGAGCTCCATGAAGGAAAAAGATGCTCCACAGCACACTGGGCTGGGAGCTGGGTTTCAAGGATGTCATTTGAAATTTTATGGTAGTCATTATGTATCTAGTGGCAGTGTTTGGGCAACTGAAGTGACTTGGCTCTTGGCCACTGGCAAGCCTCCACCACTCATCCTAGATGACAGTGGCTCTGCTTTAACCAGCTGTTCTGTCTAAACACACTGCTTTCACTCCTGTAATAATCCAGAAGGTAGGTGGAAACATCCTCCTTTTATGAGTAAGGAAATCAAGGCTCAGAGAGGTTAGGGCACTTGCCTAAGGTTATACATCTCAAGCCCAGCAGAGCTGGGGTTAAATCTGAGGCCTGTCTTCTCCTGCTGTGTCCTTCCTGTTCTACATCCTGGCATTCTAGCAGCTTTGATTGTGGCCCACATTGGTCCCCCTTCCTTTAGACACCCACTTAGGTGGTCTCACTCACCATTACAAAAAAAAAAACCTTGAAAAAAAGAATCACTGCGACATCTATTAAAATTGGACTGTGAGCAGTTAGAGAATTGCAAAGAACTGAGTCTCAACAAGCAGTGCCCATATGATTCCACTATGCAGGCTAACAGTTTTGTGGATGGTATACTACTATTCAACAGAAAAATATTTACTTGGACTCCTTTGTCCTGGATGATACCTTAAGTATCTACATAGAAGGTAATTAAAATACAGTATCTCCAACACAGTCCAAAGTTAAGCCAACTCATGGTCACATTATGTATTTCCACAAACACAAAATTAGGTCTAACTTCTGTTGTGCACTGTATAATTTAGTCTAAAGATGTCACTATATTTATTTCACCTAGGATTTTCTGAAATACTCTTTGGCCACAAACATTTAAATTCTTATTAAAAATCCTGCCTTCAAAAATCTGAGATCATCATTCTCCATGAAGACCAGTCCCTGTGGCAATGTTAGCCCATCTCAGACAAGACAGCATGCAGGTGGGTGCAGTTGCTCTGCTCTGCTGGTGCACAAACCTCACCTTCCTGGGTAACATGTTCTCTCCCGGTATCCTCCACGGCACTCAACATAGGATAAATACTTAGAAATTGCTCAACTGTTTACTGTTGATTGAAATAAAAGAGGATTCAGCCTGTCTGATGCTGTGTGGAATTCTAGAAATCACATGTTCCCTGTGAGTCAGTTGGAGAAGCAGGGATCAATTCACTGTGCAAATGTACCAAGTATTTACAACACACTTAGGTTCTTGCTACTCAAAGTGTGGTCCGAGGGCCTGTGGGGTCAGCTGCATCTACTGCATGAGAAGCTATATTTCAACAAGCCCCCCAGGTTATTCGTGTGCATATTAAAGTCTGAGAAGCATGGCTTTAGAGTTATTAACAGGGGCAATATTCTCTTTCTAAAGTAGTACTCCTGGCATCTAGTCTAATGATGGAGAAGTTACTAAGAAATACTACAAAATCTTACAAGATGTTGTAAAGTTACTAACAAATACTACAAAATCTTAACATGTTGTAAAGGTCCAGATGTGAGGCACTTCCTTGGTATTCCAGGCCTAAAAATCTGGGGTGCAGGTGACTGAAACAGACACAGTACTTTCCCTAGTAGCAGCAAATTCTGTTCTCAGGATTGAAATGAAGGGGATTCCCCTTAACTTTCATGAATTCAGCAGGTGAACTCTGTAAAAGCTTTAGATGCATGAGAATCACCTGGTGACTTTGGTGGGAAAAAGAAATAAAGAAGCAAAGAAAGACAGGCTCCAGGTCTCAGTCCTGGACATTCTGGTTCAGTAGGACAGCAGCATCCCTCAACATGGCTAAATATGCGGGTCACCCATGGGGCTTTAAAACACACTAAGGTCTGGGCCCTTCCTACCCCCAGAGAAACCAATCTAATTGTTCTGGAGATATGTCTGGGCATTGGGATTTTAAAAATCCCAATGCCTAGATAAGTTAATTAATGAAAAGCCAAGGCCCAGAACCATTGATCTCAAATAGTGGTGCTAAATGCATCAAAGATCCTGCAAGGTTTGTTCAAGACTGATCCCAGCATGTCTGACAGTGGCTAGAAATAGGCTTGGGGTGGAGCCTGAAGATTTGCATTCCTAACACAGTCCCAGGTGATGCTGGTGAAGCTGAATTGGGGACCACACGTTGGGGACTGTTGGTATAGAAGGAAGGGGTTGGGGCCAGGATAGGCATTTTTTAACTGGCAACCAAAGGATCCTGATACTGAGGGTCTGTGGCCCATTCTCAGAAACAATGTCCTCTGTTAGTTGAGTGAACTGGTTAAGCTGAAAATCTGAGCAGCGTCAGGTGAGCACCCAGAGATCTTCCGCATTTCTCTTGTTTAATGGCACTGGACTTTCCCCCCAGTTCCTATCTCCCAATCTAAGTACTTATTTCCAGATATACTCTACTGTCCTAAAGAATGAGTTGTGGTCTTCCCAGAGAGGCAGTATAACAAGGGGTTAAGAGAACAGAGTCTGGACCCAGATGTCTGAGATGAATCCCAGGTCCTGATGCTTGAGGTCAAGTTGCTTAATGTCTCCAGGCTTCAATTTTTCCATCTGTAAAATGGGATGCCTGCCAATTATGAGAGCTAATGTATGTGAGATGCCCTAAAGAGACATTGGCACATGGTAAGTGCTATATAAATATTGGGTACTATTGCAAGTCTTTCCTCTTAGGAAATAAATAAATTAGGCTTCCTCTTGAAAAGGGGAGAGTTTCACGAGCCTCCCGATTGGAATGGGTATGAGAATTCTTTCTCTGCTCTCCTAACATTTGCTGTGTGTCTGCCACAGCACTATTTTGCTCTATCACTTAATTTTCTCTTTGTTCACAGCTAGGTGAGATCCTCTTTAGGGAAGGACTATGTCTTTCTCATTTTTGGATTCCCAGAACCTAGCACAGTGCCAGACACATGACATGCTCTTAGTAAATGTTTGTTGAACAACTGAATGATGTGTCTGGACAAAAGAAAAGTGTCTTGCTGTTCCGGAAGTTGTCTAGAATCATCTATGAGTGGGCAGAAATGACTGTCCAACATACAACTGGTCTTTCTCCTGAAATATGGGGAAAAGGGTGAAGGTACAAATGGTACAAGACAAATGATCCTCATCATAGAGTGTTCATCCCTAAGTCTGCTGGTGGTGCAGCCACAAGAACATCATGATGATGGATGTATGTGTAAGACATCACATATTCTTATCACACAGGATACACTACCTGATTCCCCACAAGGACTGGCCAGATGCTTGCCAAATCAGTTTCCTCTTCTTCTTGCACACACAGACTACATTTCCCAGCCTCCCTGACATCTATGTGAGGCCAAGTGACCAGGTCTTGCTAATAGAATCTGAGCAAACTACACTGTGTGTCATCTCCAGGAGGAGGAGGCTAAGAGCATGTGTGGCTTTTCCGGGCTCCTATTTGTCTTTTTGGCTGCCAGCCAGATGTAGAGCATCAGTGCCTAACTGTCAGGCCCTAGCAGTTGGTGGAGCTCCAAGATAGAGGGAGCCTGGGTCCCTGATGGAGTTGAGATGAGTACACACACACACACACACACACACACACACACACACACACACACACACACACACACATGCTCTGTCTTCTATCCCAACTCAAGTGAAAAATGAACTTTCATTATTTAAATTACTGAATGTATAAGTTATTTGCTACTGCACCGATCCTACTTATAAACATGGAAAACTACAAGCCCCAACTTGGGGTTTTGAAATGTGTTGACAACATGTAAAGCATGTTCATGTGGATTCCCACAGACCACTTCACTGCCCATGTCAAACGTAACACGGATGCCTGGTCAGTGGAAGCAGCTGGACAGTAAAATATACAAGGAAGCTCATTTGGTGATTTCTTCATTTTTGGAAATAAAACTAAAATTTTCTGGGAAAAAAGGCAGAACCTCAAAGACTCCTAACTAAAATAATAATCCTCTCCTCTGAATTGGTACGATTTTACAACTAGAGTCTTTCCAGAAAAATGTGACTGCTGGTGCCTCCTTGGGGCCTCTCAGGAACTTCTTACGAGGTACACCTCATAGCCAACCAAAAGCCACGTACCATAAACTGGGCTTTGCTTGGCTCCATGTCTGCAAGGCCTCACCGTCCTTACTGGTTCTCCCCACCAATGTTATATTACTGGCTGGTAAACTCACCATATTCTGGCTGCTCTTTGGTTTCAAAAGTCCGGTGGCCTGGGGCTGGGTGGTCCCACCCCCTGGGGGGGTTGAGGAAGTTGCTGTCGTCCGAGGTACTGTCGTACTTGTAGTCCTGGTCCCCGCTGTTGGCCCTCGCCAAGGACAAGGACCTCTGCCACCAGGCCCGCCAGTCAGGGGATGGGACTGACCAGCTGGGCTTATTCTCCGGATGCTGATCTTTATCTGCTTCAGACTCGGGACCATCCACAACCTCTATGGTGACCTGAAGAATCCAGAAGAGGCCAGGGTCAACAAGGAGTCACCAGCCTCCAGGCTGGGCACCCTCGGAAGGAAGTCTGAGGGAGCCTGGGGAAATGATGAGCCAGAGCTGAGACTGCATCGTGACACAGAATGGACAACATCCAGAGAAGGCCCAGCAAGCCTCCTGGCTAGAGAACAGTGATGAACGTGGGCTTCAGGGTAGGAGGAGACAATTCATAACTAGGACTCCTGATTTACTGATGACAACATTGCTGGGAAATCTTTAATTCAAGGAGTAAACATGTACTACATGGGTACCTGAAGTGAGACAAGAATAATTATAATAAAACTGAACACTTACTAACTCTGTTCTAAATCCTCTACATATATTGATTTATTTAATCCTTGTACCAACCTTGTAAGGTTGGCACTACTCATTGGCCCCTATAGTTGATCATTTGCAAAGATGGCCTGGCGATTCCTGCCATCCTTGTCTGTGTGTGCCACACACCTCCCATCCAGAGGTGGAGTTTATTTCCCCTCTCTTTCAATCTGGCCTGGCCTCGTGACTCGCAGTAGAATATGGCAGGAGTCATTGTGGCAAGCGTTATGAGGTCTTGTAACCTCCATTTTCATTCCCTTGTGATGTTCTTACCACTGTGTAAGGAAGCCTTTCACTCAGAGCCCACATGAAGGGAGAGGCACACAGAAATGAGCACCTCAGCCAATGGCCAGCTGCAAGGCCCCAGTCATGGATGGGGCCTTCTTGGATCCTCCAGCCCAGGCGGGTCACCCAGACCATCCAGCTGAGCCCTGCTTAAACTCCCAACCCACAGGACAGTGAGCAATCCAGTGGTCATTGCTTCAAGGTATTAAGTTTTAGGGTGGTTGCTAGACAGTAAAAGACAGCTTTTGACAGACAGGAAAAACTGTTACACAGATAAGTTACCACCTCACCTGAGGTCACAAGCTAGTAAGTGGCAGATGGGGATACTCTGGCTCCAGAGCCCATGGTCCTCCCAAATTTACCACACTCCTCTCAAAAAGTAACAGAGGTACCATCTTCTCAAGGGACTGAGGGAGCAAAGGGGTCCCAGAAGCTGGAGGGGGCCTGGGTGCCACGGGTTGTACAGAGATGTGAGTGCAAGGTCCTCAAGACCCACGCTTCACAGCTGTGATTTCACTCATCCCGAAGTCCAGCCTCAGTGCGTACACTCCTCACCCAACCCCTCAGGGTCAGAGCACAGTCCCGCAGCCAAGGTTAGAACTTGCTCTCGGATTCACGGAGCCTAGTTTTGAAATCATGGGGCTGGAAGAATGTAGTTTCTTGGCTCTGACAGACAATCAACATAGAGAAACTTATTTAAGAAATATAATAAAAGACTCACTGGGTTCCTTTGGCCATCACACTGCCCTTGCAACACCCCCTGGATAAGTTATGTGCAAATGAATCAGAAACATGTGCTCCCAGTAATCAGCGCAAGATGTACTGGGCAGATGCACTTCCAGCTTTGCTTTAAGCTGGCAGCTGAGTTGCTGGGATGCTCTGCCAAATTGCACTGGGGTGTGCCTACCCCCGGGACAAACAGTTCCTTCCTTTTGTGTTAGGAATGGGAAGGTCTGAATTCTACTCTCTTTGATAAAACAAAGTTGCCTTGCCAATGGTGGGCCTGAGCTGTGGCCTTGTGTGGCCCAGACACAAGGTCCAGAACGTGGCCTTCAATCGTGGAGTAACCACGGGCTGTGGCAAACTGAGTGCATCTTTCCCTCTGGTGTGGGATAATACCTAGACGGGCATGGCTGGCTTAGTTCCATGCCAGCACCATTACTCCAGTCTTGTAAGCATACCTTGCATACCTGTAAATAATGATGGAACTTCTTATAGTTCCTTAGGAAGAAAAAGGGGAAGAGAAGAAAGGGAAAACATCGTCCGTCTAGTATCACTGCTGTTCGCTGCACGGGCTGTTGGCGAGTGATGGCGACCTGGACCAAGGGCAGAAGGTGCCCCCAGCTGGGCAGGACTGTGCTGGGCAGGGCAGGGCAATGCTGGGCCTTTCTCCTTTACAGTCCCAATCCCTTCTGCCTGCACACAGAACCACCGAGCCCAACAGTTGTCTATAAGGCTCTTAAAGGTCTTGGAGGAGGGGAGAGAAGCTGCCTAGAGCCAGGCAAGCCTACAATTATGGTAATGAAATCCGTCTCTGGGTAGGAGATAAGCGGGAGCATGCCCAACAGTTTTGGTATTCCATTTGTATTCAGACTGGAGTCAAAGGGATTGCCTAAGCCAAACGTGTTCTGCAGTTTCTCCAAGCTGGAAATAAAAACAATTTCATGTTTTAAGCTATTACCGTCAATATGATTTCTTTTCTCCCAAACTACTGCTTAGATCCAAACAAAATAGATTTGTTGCCTGGCCAGGCAATAAGTAGCAAAATATGAATCTACTCCAAAAACTATATCGATGACCAAATCTCAACAGCTTAGAGGTTTCTTTTTCCACCTTTAATTTCTAGCTGCTGCCCCATTTGAATTAAAAACAGAAAGCAAACAAAAAGCACGCAAACCTTAGGATCCACCTTTCCCTACGGTTAATAATGTGGAAACCTCATACTGATATCAAAAGAAGAAATCTAAGCTTGAACCTGAAATTTCATAGGCATCCAACTAAAGAGACTTAATGAGTATAATCAGTGCCTTCTCAAATGGTGGGGGTTAGTTTTATATTTCCTGTTGCTCTCATTCTATTTACATATTCTTTAACATCAAAGAGTCCATTTATAAAGTTGCCTTGAACAATGATCAATGTGATGAGCTGAAGGTGTGGGAGTGAGTGCAGCCAATTTCAAGCTTATAAAGACTCTAGATATTACCATCCTTTCTCTTCCTTAATACACATAATTGAAGTGTCTTAGTTTATTAATTTCTTCTGGACAGTCCCACACCATAAATTAAGACAGTAAAAGAGAGAGAACTCTTTCGAAAGTCAAACTCTTGGCAGACCTCATCAGCTCCAAAAAAAGATAATACAAAATAGGTACCAGTTTAGAGAATTCTGTCCAATATTGGGAAATGAGCACAAGATGCTATGAAATGTTACCAGCTTCTTCCCTCTTCTTGATAGTTAAAACATTTCTTAGAAACAAACTCTTTACTCTTACTCTGAAGAGCATTTCTATAGGAAAACTAACATAATTCTCAGTCTAATGTGAAACTAACAACATTGAAAATACAGAAGCCTTGACCTTCTCAACACAGGAGAATCTTCTAGAATCTTCTAGCTTATTGGCACTTTAAGCCTTAAGAGTTGTGGTTACTTAGGCAGGCATGGGTTGGTGTTTCCCAGACAGGATAATGAGCCCTGAGAGATGAAGTGATTTCCTCAGGAGCACAGAGCATCCAAAGACAGGAAAATAATCTCCAGTGAAGGGTTAGGCCCCAGATTAGGAGACCGACAGGAAAACAAACTAGGAAGATATATAATCCCCTCCTCTCAGACCTACTGCTGCTCTAAAACAACTGTGGCCACCCCAGCTAACTGAGGTTAATGCCTTAAGGCTTGCAGCATTAAGCTTGTCTAAACATTATTGCCTGTTCTAAAGTTAGAGCCACATTTCAGGCATGGAAATCGGTTTGGAGGTAAACAGCCAAGATGGTGTAGAATTGGTCTCAAAACGAAGTCTTCTGATTCCCAATTATTTTATACATGTTTCCTCTGTCATCTTCATGCCCATTTTGTCATCATTAACCCACATCTTCCAGTTTGGGGAAGCTCACCATATATATAGTTGTCCCTGTGCTATATGCTATAAGCACTTCACATGGACAATTTCACTTAATCCTCACAACAACCATCCTATGGGTACTCATTGGTAATATTATCGTTCCCATTTTATAGACAAGGAAGCTGAGGTACAGAGGAATCTGCACAAAGCCATGGAGGCCAACCTGGCCAACTATATGGTGTGGCACCAGATCCCCAATGCAGGTAGTGAACTCTGCAGCTCCTGTTCGGACAGCAATGCCCCTGTAAGAATATTAACAATAGTCTTGTCCCCATGAGTGTGTAGGTCCATGTCTTGGGTACAGAAATATTTTGGTTCTGACTCGGTCAGACCTGCCATTCCAGAAGTATTTTAGAGACAAAGGAAGAAGGGGAAATCAAAAGTAGTAGAAGCAGGTACAATGATTGTAGCCCCAGCTAACTCATCTGATTGTATCTTGTGGCACTCAAGAGGCTTATGGCCATGTAAGTCAGTGCAAGGAAAAAAAAAGGCCTTGGATGACTATTTTTAAGTCTCCCTCAGTGGAAGAAAAGAAATGAGTATATGGTTGTAATGAATACTAATCTCAGCTTGATCCAGGAAAGAGAAATATTTGGTTGTGAAAAGCTACTGTGGTAATAAATTGATGCAGTAAGACTAATAATGAGTTTATTTTAGAGATTTTTGTCTTTGTCTTTGACCGTCAGCTGTGGACCAAAAACCCAGCCAAGGATACTAAAGTTCAAGCCTAACTTGTCCTGGGGGATTTACTTTCTTTCCCCCCCCACCCCAATGGTTTATTTATTTATTTTTAACAAAACCCACCCTCAAGTATTGTTTTAAATTTAATATGGAGATTGGTTCAGGAGTTTGAGGCTCTTTCTTTCTATTCTGCGCATTGTTGTTTTTCTCCCACTGACTTCCCCAGCCTGGAGCCAATCTTAAAATGGAAAGCCTGATCCACTTGGGATAGCGGCCACCTGGCTCAGGGGGGTTACAAAACGCTTTATAAAGCTGGGCTTTTAAAAGGATTTTCCTTCCTAAGAGTCAGGAGGCCCAGGAGGGATGTGGTCCTTTGCAATGCGCTCGGCAGTGTCACTTTGGAAAGGCCTGGGCTGTCTGGCAGGAGGGACAGTGGACCCCAGTCCTAGAGCGTGGGAAACCCTTGCAGACACTGGAGGGGCTGAGGGTGGCTCTGAGAGAGGGGTATCGAATTCCTGTTCAGATAACTAGGTGGGGGTGAGAGGCAGGCTGCCAGGGGAAGGGGAAGACATGGCCAGGGCCCTGGCAGAGGAAGCCGACACACTGATGTGCCCTACACCTGTCTTCACTCTGCTCCCCAGGGAGAGAAAATGCTTTGAGGGGCCCGCAGTGATCAGAGGGGCTGTCTGCTTGGCTGAATTGCCCCGTGTCAAACCAGTGGATTTCAACAAAAGAGCAGTGCTCTAAGGAAAGGGCGAGGGCTGCCAACATGGAAACCATCACCCCCTTTTAGAAAGCACCTCATCTTTTAAAGGACCACCAGAGAACAGGTTTACTCAAGTGCAGTGGTGCATGGGCGGCAGTGGCCAGTGCTATGTGTGTGTGTGTGTGTGTGTGTGTGTGTGCGCACACACGTGCACACACACACACACACAGGCAGACCCAGGGCTGGGGCTCCCCAGGGTAGCAGCTGCTTCATTCTTTCTTTGAAGATCCTTCTGAGTGATCAACGTTAACCTTTTGTGGTCTTCCAGAAAGAGAAGGCCAGAAATGCAGTTCAATTTTCTTTTCTTTAGGGTTGCCAGGTGATCACATCAATACAACATAGGAAACAGGCTGCTCTCTCCCTCTGTCCTGCTTGTGGATGGTTAACAAACACAGGGATTGTATGAAGCAGAAATGGAGTGATCCAATTAGGCAGTAGGCAAAATGATGGTGTTCACCTAGTCTTTTTGGGCTTTTGACGAATTGTTTCTGGACTGGAGCTTCATTTATTTCTAATCCATTCTGCCAATAACCCTGGTATTTGGCACTACGGGGAACCCCAGTACTCTTGGGAGTTATGGTGATGTTTGCTGTTCAAAGAGTAACTCAAGAGAAGTATGGAGAACTTATACAAGTGGCCCTGTCCCCCCTCCCACCCCTGCTCCAAGGTGTCCCTTTCAGAGGCAGCACCTAGAAGTGAACTTCTTGTTCCCTGACTGGGTGGTAGTAAGACAGAGTTAAAACAAAGCAATGATTCTTACTTTTTCTGTTATAAGTCTATGGAAACAGGGCTTGGGGTTTCAGAAGGGACAAGGCAAATAATCTCCACTTGCACCATCTCCGCAGCCATACTTTCCTGACAGTGCACGGGGAAGCTGCATTTTATAAAAGTCTGAGAGGCTTTGCCAGAATTCGCTGATAACTGACCTCCCATTTATTCTCTGCTTCCTCGTCTCCCTCTAGTTCTCTTCATGCCCATCAACTCCAACAGCCCCTCAGGAAGTCGTCCAGTGGAATTGTGCCAAAGGAGTCTTCACTTCCCATCTGCTAAACAGCACAGCTTATCATGATAAGAAATGAGCTGTAACCGTGGCTGCCCTACTGAGCTCATGCACACACCCATCACATGGGCTGTACAGGGCTTAGCACTTCATGGTGGCCCTATTCTTCTTTTTGGAAATGTAATCTGGGTCTCTCAGCTCAAGGATCCCAACTGCCTTTGCACTAGTGTTCTTCCCTGACATTTAGTTCAATGTCTAAAAAGGCCCAAGTGGGCCCTGGAGGTTTCCTGGTTGATGATGTACCTGGGAGAGAGAACAGGGATCCTGAGAAGTTCTGCTCGAAAGTCAGGTCTTAGGTGGAGCCCATGCATTTAGTAACTTTTCAGTGAAAGGACAGTCTCCTTGTGGCCTTCTATTACCCTACATCAGGGCCAGTTCTTGTAACTTTGAATTAGTAATTCTTAAAGCTATCATGTTAATAGTTCAATCCTTAGTATTAAGCCCTACAGTAATATTTTCCATCTTGGGGAAAACACGTGAGCCACAGAAAGCCTAAAATGGTATTTGGGCAAGACCTAAGCACTGTTGGAATGAGGATGGTCTGGTCCTGAAAACATAAAATCTATAAATAAGGAAAAATTTCTCCTTCAGATAAAGGCATGATGGGGGTACAGTAAGGGGATGTCCATGCCCTTTCTGCCAATTTGCACCTCCCCAAGTGCTTCCTTTGTTCTTTCGCAGAGAGCCATGCAGCCAGTTCCTGCAGAGAGGGCAGTGGAGCACAAGCCCTATTTTTCTAGTCAATCAATTAGACCAGTACAAGACTCACAGGAAGTATTAATAGGTGCATGCAATGATTTCTGTGCATGCGCTGTCAAAGAGTGACCTCCAAAACATTTCTCACTTCTGTACCCTCAACAGGATCCTGCCCTATCTCTTCCCATCTATTCAGATCTGCCCACCACGGAACACAGTGTTTTTCCTCCCACCTCTGTTCTTTCCTGGAAGGACAAGACCTTACGTTTCTTAATTTTTCATGACTTAACACAGCATTTTATATACAGTAGAGGCTGGTTGATGTATTCAATTGAAGTGTATTCTCTGTGACATTCATTAGTCACCACAATGCTGGTGTTATGCACAAAACACCTCTGGCCGAGGAAATGAGACCTGAAATGGTGTCATGCAGATAGCACTAGTCTTAAGAGGAGAGTTAAGTGAATTAAGGGTCATTTGCTCTGGGGTCAGGTTCAGGAACTTTCTGCCATGTAAGCTAATTGGAATTTGACACAGGGAGGAAAAGTAAGAAAAAGCTGCCCCTCCCCAAAAGAAAAGAATTAAGAACAAAGCTTAAAAGTATAGAGGCAGGCAAGGGAGGAAGGGAGCTGCACAGGGGTGCACCTCCTTCAGGCATCATGGGGACCATCTCTAGGCAGAAACAAAGGGAGGTATGAGCAAAACTCAAAATTAGGCATTTGTCTCTGAAATACTGGTTGGTAGGTGAATGTACTTGGGAGGCCAAGAGCCTGGGTTGGAGCCCCAACGACTGCTTCCTAGCCATGTGCCCTTGGCAAACCAAATAGTAACTTCCTGAGTACCTGGTGCACTCTTGATAATATTGGGAAAATGACATGAGCTTCACCTCCTTCATGAGGGAGGGTGTTGGGAGAGTCCAGCAGGATTGACGTTTGCTTTGTAAAGCATATCATTTAGTGCAGTTTAGGTGACTGCTATTTTCAGTCCTAGACACCCTCTTCCCAAACCTCCCGTTCCCCTCAGCTTCATCCCATCCCATCTTAGTGGTATGAATTCATCCCTCCCTTAGGAACTTCTGTCCTCACCTCTCTTCCTCTTACCAAATTTTATCAGTCATTTACACTTTAGAGCAGTTAAGTGTCACCTCCTGAAGAAATTTCTGGTGTCCAAGGTAAGCTAGAGAAGCATTTGAGAGAGACTACCTTCCTGTGTACCTCTGAAATGGTACTATGATTTGCCTGCTCTACTCACCTGTTAGATCAACCCTTTCCTATAGTAGCCATACTTCATCAATTTAGGGAATTAATAATAATAATAATTATTATTATTATCATTACATTTCAATGTCTCTGAAATCAGGGTGTATCTTACAACCATCCATGTGTCATACTTTAATTAGCAGTGTTTTTTTTTTTTTAGTGGTTCATAAACTAATGGTTCATCTCACAATCAAGGGTGTCACAAAGAAGAAATACAACACTATTCTTATAGAGATAACAAGATCATAAGAAGGATTCATTAAGGGGGTAAGAAGAAAAGTGAGGTAAGTCAGTAGTTGCTTTGGAATCAGATCATGAAACAAAGAGATGGATTGTTTCATTTTCTTCCACCTTTCAGCTGCCAAGCATTACCTGAATATTTGGATTTTGCCCATTGATATCCGCTTTGGAAAGATCTGGAAAATTTGGTAGATCAAGGAGAAAGGATCTAGGACCATCTCTTTGCAATGAAGAGTGCCCAGCCTCTTGCCGGAATCGCTGTCTGGGAAAGGGTTGGTGGGAAGCCTGGTGGTCCTGTTGCTCCCCTAGCGCTTCCTTGGAGAGAGGAAAGCTGGTTTCTGATATAGAGTCACTTTCTATGTTGAGGTTATTCTAAAACAAACAAACAAGCAAACAAACAAATAAGGATGCATGATTTAAAAATGTTACTCTTAATAGTCCATTAAATTAGGAGCAAGGACGATTCCAGTGGCTGGAATTTAGCCAGAATGGTATTACTAACTCATTTTTATTCCCCATGGTTTAATTTCTCTATCTTCAAAAAGCCAAACAGTCAGGAAACTTTACCCAGGCTGCTACTTGGGAATTTTCTGAGGGTTAATGGGTTATAGGATATTTATTAAACACCAAAGCACATCAATATAAAATTATATTTTGAAAGAGAATAGGTGCTCATTTAGAACTGGAACCAAATTATAGTTCCCTTCTCACAGCTTCAATTAATTAATAACCACTCTGGCTTTTGTTCTAACCTCAGTGTCCAGAGTTTGTTTCTTTAGTGCATGCCATGGAGCAAAAGATTTTGACCACAGTGGATAAAATACTTGTGCCAAATCATTGATTATATCCATCCATCCAATCCAATCCATCCAACCATCCATCTATCCATCCATCCATCCATCCATCCATCCATCCAACCACCCATCCATTGCTCCCTCCCTCCCCCCATTCATCCAATCAGCAAGTGTCACCCACATGCTGGGCATAGGAGACAGACCCATGAACAAGACAGACACGGCCCCTTTCTCATGGATTGTACATCTAGTTGGGGGAATAAGTAATAAATACATAGATAAATAAAATCAGATCAGAGAGTAGAGACTGCAGAGAAGAAAAGAAAGAAGAAAATGATAGAGTGTAGCCAGGGACAACATTAGGTGGATGGTGAGGGAAAACCTCTCCACACTGGTGATATTTAAGGTGAGACCTGAACACTTAAAACAGTCTGGGGGAAGAACATTCTAGCAGAGGGAACAACAAATGAGACAATTCTGAGGTAGGGATGAACTTGGCTCCTTTGGGGAACAGAAAGAAGGCCAGGGAGGCAGGTCTGGAGTGAAAGAGGGTCGATGGCATGAGATGAGGATAAAGAGAGAGGGATAAGCCAAAGAAAAAGTAACAAGAAGGCATTCTGAAATGTAATGCTTTTATTCTGAAGGGAAAAGGGAAAGTCTGTTTGTTTTTCCCAGCTAGTGAAAAATGTCTCTATTTAGTTGTCACTTGGGGAAAATTTTTTCAGTGATTGAAGAATGTAGAAGTTGCTGGACCTCTTTCCCAACCAGCCCTTCTTCTCCTCTCAGTCTCCCCGGACCTCTCATTGGAGGCTTCCTCCATTCCTACGGGGATGGCATTCTCATGTTTACTGGTGGAGGAGGATGTGGAGATAGAATTTCACCAGAGTTTGGGCCAGTGGTTAGTATTCTTATTATTTTTGGGCATGTTTGGGGGTTTTGCCATATATATTCCAGTCCACTGTCTCCACCCTCGCTCCCTGCCCCACCGCAGTGCCTTTGAGCCAGTCAAAGGGTCATATCTGGTACCAAAACACTCCTGAATCTGAGCAGGCAAGGTCAGGAGTGGCCGAGGATGAAACACAAGCAGCAGATAACACCTTCTTAGAGAGGTAACCTGAGGGATTGGGGTTTCCTATATCTCTTTAAAGAGAAATGAAGCTGAGGAATAAAAATTTGGGTGTAGGGGCCACCTTTGGGAGTGTTCTAAGAGCAGGATTGAGATAGGGTGTCTGCAATCTGCTCTTTAAAACACACAGTTAGAGAGTCACAGAGGGGAAAGCTGGCTGCCCTCACCATGTTTTTGCCTGCCACCCCTCCCCTTTTTCTCAGGAGATGTACAGAGCAGCTTTTTTGTTCACCTTTCCAGCCACCTCTCTGTCATGGCTTTCGTCTCCTGGCACATGCTCGTAGAGCGAGCTGCCCTGGCATTCCTAGGCATTGCTCTCAGCACAACAGAGGCTGAGTGTATTATGTTGAGATTGAGTTCAGTACATAAAGAAGAGAGAGAAATACAGATAAAGAGGGAGAGAAAGAAGCATGCTAAGTCTGTCCTCACCATACGAGATCTCTATCACAGCCCAGTTGTACTGATGCGATTGTTCCCTTGCCTTGCTCCCTGGGTCCCCAACCCCAAACAGTATTAGTGAGCACAGCTGGATTCTCATGGAGAATTCCTTGCACAGACTTGGGAATATAAACCTCCAAAGAGGCACAGGATTTGCTTGCCAGTTGCTTGAGGGATCACCTGCGACTCCAGCCCACTGCAGCCACTGGGACACACTCTGCCCAGCTGGGCTAACAATGGAGCTCTCTTTGCTGTTCCCTGTGATAACGTACTCTTTTCACTCCTAATACATATATTTTAGAAGAAGACATAGGAACTGTACTTTTGTTGTTATTTGGCATTTTGCTCAGATGGTTGAAAAACCAGTGACTGGATCTGATTGGTTTCTTGACCTGACTGGAATTTTTCCTGGTAGGAGACAGACCACCACAGAATGATCCTGGCTTAGTCACAGACCTACAAAACTCATTAAACTCTCTGTAATTCAATGATCCTCCACCTAAAATAGAGATAGTAAGGAAAGTCCTGTACTGTGCCTGCAGGATGGTCAAGACCACTCAGGCTGGGTTGTGTCTGCACATGAAAAGGGAGGTGACCAGTTAGGGCAACTGGCCGGACAGTTCAGCCACAAGCACCTCTGTCAGGAATAGACTGGGGCTAAAGTCTATTTTGGCTTGAATTATGACACAGTTGCAGCATTTCTCCATCTTTCTGCAATCCTCCTCACCCTGCCTCCCACAAACAAACTCAGGGCTTGTAAAGCATTTGAAAGATGGGAAGTAATAAAGAAATGCTAATCACAATCTCTGGATATCTTAATCACTGTTGCTTTTCTACCAAACATATTTAACTGGAAACCTTGGCTCCCTGCAGTGGCATGCTCCCAAACTGTTTAGAAACTGGAAGTCCTAGAATAGGGGAAAGGTGTCTTATAATGGTTCATATAAAATAAACTCTGCTTTCTTCAATAACAAGATTTGGGATTAGCCATTATTTCAGTAATCTAGATTTTAAATCTAGGGTGGGAAACAGCAGGCAAGATCTGCTGATAATGCAGGAAAAAGCCTTTTCTTCATCTTTCTCAAGGGCACACTGCACATCTTACCCGCAGAGGCCCCCTCAGAGGTCTTGGTTGATGAACAGTACTGGTGGAGTTCATCTGGTGGAAGTATATAGATATAGTACTGCCTCTATATCACCACGTCAATCATTGAGTTGCCCTGTAATTTATTCTAGAAGAGTGAAGATTCTCAGGAAGGGCAGATCTCACCAATGAAGCTTTAAATAGTTTGTTTCATTCAGAAAAGCAAGCACTCATCTCTGAAGACGTTAGCTTGGGGAAAGTCCAGGAACTAAAGAAAAGAAACATCACAATACTTTCCAAAGTGCTTCAGGATTCATTTTGCCTAAATTCATATGACGTGAGGGGGTCTGCTCAGTTTGGGAAAACACTTCCTTGCCCACCATGTGTCTCTGAGCCGCTCTTCAATCTGCGATGATGTTGCAGCTCCAGGAGTGAAGTTCTCTCTGCAACTCTAATTTGAGAGCTGTGACTACCAGTAAAAGGAGAGGCAGAACTAAGCTTTTGTGTGGTTTATATGACATGCACTGACTGGTCAGTACTGAGGCAGGGGGTCTACAGTGGCCAAATTATCCAGCCACTGCTTGATGTTCCCCATCTCTGTGAATGGATCCTGTCCCTCCATTATTTTACAACTTAAAATTCTCTTTAAAATAGGGAAAAATCAGTCGTAAAATGTTAACAATAATAATAAAAGAGGCTCCATGCTCATGAAGGCTTTTATTTTGCCTAAGTTGGCAGACATTGGGATTGCCTATCCAATATTCATTCCTGTCTTTGGCTTATGCAGTATTGTTTCAGCTGGCAATGTGTCTGGCTAAAATTACAATTCCCAGAAGCCACTGTAGTTAGAGGTGGCCATGTGACAGCACTGACCAATGAGACAGAAGCACAAGGCGCAGGATGGGGCTGCTGACCAGGAAGCAGAGTCAGTCTGCCTTTTGCCTTTCTCTCTTCCACTTACTGCTTCCTGAAATGTGCTGTCAAGTGCTTGAGGTGAAGTGAGGCCACTGGAAGGCATGAGGTTAAAGGTCATACTCTAAAGGTGGCTGAATGGAAGGAAAGAGGGGCTGGGGACCCTGATAGCACAGTAGATCCATGATATCTGTCCTGGAATGGTAACTTCTGATCTTCTGTTACCATTACCATGAACATTAACATTAACATTGACGGGCAGTAGTCCCAGGAGCAATGTTCCCTTCCAGAGCTTCCAGGAGAGGCACAAACTGGTAACAAACTGTGGACGACTAGGGCAATTTTAATACTTTTTTTTTCTTAAAGGCTATAAAGTAACTATTCCCAGATTAATACAACCTGGCAGACTTCTTGGAGGCAGATGTGATGGCAAATTTCTGGAGGGCAAAGTACATTCTAATTTTTTAGCTATGACTCCAAATAAAAAGGTGAGAGCCCTGTTCAGCTAAATGACTCTAAGTTGGGTTCTCTGTTCTTTGCAGTTGAACCTGATCCCCAGGTGATGGACATACTGACAGGGCGTGAATCATCATGGTGGATTTCACAATGGCAGCCAGGCTACCGATGCTCAGTTCTGCTGCTAACTTTCCTGATCTCCTATTCCAAATCTGCCATTTGCACCCTTCTCCATACGCTTACTATAATCTCCTCCTTGTTTCAGCATCTATATATTCCTCAAATCTATTACTCACTGTGTAATGCAATATTTCCTATAATTTGTCCTAAAATGCTATCATTAAAGTTCAAGGAGGCTGCCCTCACTGAAAGGAGCCAGAGCTCTTTGGACAAACGGCTGATTCCAGAGCTTGGGCAGCGAAGCATAGGTGAGTTTGGGATACTTTGCTGTGCCAGAAAGCAAGAAAGCTTCCAGGATTAATAGTGTCCTCCCAGAAGAACACAGGAGCCAGCCTGAAGAGCCCCCACTGCAAAAGATTAGACAATTTGGGTATAAAAACAAAAAGTTTGTAGGTGACCACTGCATACTGAATCTATGAAAATCTACAAGCCTATGATGATACTCACATAAAAGAGAAAGCCAAAAAACTACTGCCATTTGAGGTCAGAATTATAAAACTTCTTACTTTGAATACTGATATTAAAAAGGAAGAAAGGTTTCTGAGGAAATAATGTTTGAGCTGAGATTGAAAAGGCAAGTAAAAGTCAGGTGAAGAGAACAGAGCAGAGAGGGATGTGGGCTGGCAGACACTGCGATTCTAGCAGAGGAAAAGGGGGGTACAGACTCCCCCAGGCCTCACAGGGCCTGGCAGAGAGATCCACAAGGCTATCAGAGCTGGAATGGGGTAGGCATTAGGATCAGGCCCACTTGCTGTCTTACACAGAGTTCAGAGAGTTAAATAGTATAAATGCCAGGCCCAAAACTCAAGAGTTCTCCACCTACCAGCCTTTGGTCTGAAAGCTTTCTGTCATGGTGTGTTGCAGCTTTTTCACCAAGCCATCACTTCCCTGGTGGCATTCTCGTGGTCACCTAGAGGCCTGCCGAAGCCATAGGGTGCTGGGATCCCCACCCTCCTCCCTCACTCTCATCAGCTGGCCCTGAATGTCCCTGGGACGGTTCTGCCAACATGAACTGAGAAGAGAGAATCTCTTATCTCTGGACTGGGTATAACTTCCAAGATGACAGACCCAGACACTTCATCATTTGGATCCTTGCTCCCAGGACATCACTGGCTCAGGACCAAGGATGCCCAACCACTGCTCTGGAGCTGCTCATTTTGGCTGTCCTGGTCACCAAGGGGGATCACCGCAGCTCCATCAAGTTCAAAGTGGTCACAGTGGTCAGACTTCCCAGCTGGGCATTTGGCACAGGCCGAGCAACAGGGAGGGGTCCTTTAGGGAAGCAAGGCACAGGGCAAATGAGGGTCATCAGCTTGAGGGCACCAATCAAGGTATGGAAATGGGCAATAGGTCCACGTTTAGAAGAAGGGTGCTGAGCATCATTGTTCCAGTCTGCAAACAGCCACCTGTCCTATTCTGTAAGCATTGACTAAATGGATGGTGTGTGAAGAAAAGGGCTGATCTGACTACTTCCAGAGCTTCCAGGAGAGGCACAAACTGGTAACAAACTGTGGAAGACTAGGGCAATTTTAATATTTTTTTTTTCTTAAAGGCTATAAAGTAACTATTCCCAGATTAACACAACCTGGCAGACTTCTTGGAGGCAGATGTGATGGCAAATTTCTGGAGGGCAAAGTACAGGCCATATCTGCAATCTACAACCCCACACCCTCCAAGTCCACACTCAGGGGCACCCAGTAAGTACTTGTTGATGAGAATGATGGCTCAGGGCCTCCTTAGATTTTGTTTTAATTAGGCTCAGGCTACAGCCCTCATTAACCCTAATGCAGCTTTTATGTGGAATTCTAAAGAAAAAAAAATCCAGGAATCGTCTATTGAAGATATTAAAGAAGATATTATTAGCAATACTTTTGGTCTCAGAGACTTTGAACAACAAATAACAGGGATGATAATTAATGTCACTGCAGCCTCTCTCCTTAAAGCGTACTAACAATATAGTTAATTAGCAATATGTGCTCATTTGAAGCTGGACATCTGCATATTATTATCGACAATGCTTGTTTCCTTTTTCCAGATTAAAGGAAGCCATACTGCACCAAGACATATGGCCTAGCTCCTTCCACATTAAGACACTCATTTTCTCCTACCCGCGATAAACACAGTTGGGGCTTTATCTGTATCGGGCATCGATTTTTGTCTGGAACACTTCCACACATCTAAAAATAAGTTCAGGAATGCCATTGGTGGTATTTCAAAGGGAAGAGCAAACATTTCCCTGTTTGGGGCAATTAAAGAATAACAGGCACATGGATTATCTTTACACATGATTGGGGAGCAAGCACTCCTAGAAGGGGAAGCCGGGAGAATGAACAAAATCAGTTTCAGACGGTAAAATCTGCTTTCTCAGAGGCGCGAACTTCTGAGGGCTTAGGAAGACGGGCATGGAAACCCTTGTCACAGGAGTGGCAGGAGCGGGTGGTGGAGGCTTGTTGTGCGAAGTGTTGGAAAGAAGTACCCAGGACCCATGGGGAGAACCGTGCACTGCTGCATTCACAGATGGCAAGGTGGGCCACCTTCTGCATCTCTGCCTGTGGGTGGTGATCACCACTCTCCTTCAGGCAGTAGAACAGAGCAAATATCAACGGCTTTATTTTATAGCAAGCAAGAAAATGCAAATTCCTGGCAGAGGGTAAATGTCCAGATATTGTGCTTCAATCTTTGCTGTTGGACCTTGCAGTCAAGCTTGCGAGCCAGGACGTGGGCACATCATGTTTCAAGAATGCAGGAGTTTGCATCTCGGTTGGGAATGGAGCCCTCTGTTGAAAGCCTGACTCATAGCTGAGGCATCTTTCGTTATAGTGGCAGAGTATATCACAAGAATGTTTATTTTAGGGCTTGGGAATGACCCTACTTATGATCTCAGGAGACACTTCAGAAGACACGAAGAATGATCAACTTGTGGCACTTAAGCAGAGAGCTGGCTGCACAGGGGAAGGGACCAAACTGTGGGCCACCCACCCCTGCTCTTCTTTCTTAACTGACAAAATGGAAATCCGCACCCCACTGGCTCGTCTCAGATACTTCTGTCAACAGCTTTGATCTTGAAAGTGTGTGGATTATTGGTGATGTTTCAAGTTGTGTTTTCTCCACTGGCAAAGAAAACAGAGTGAGAGCTCTCCAGGACCCATTTCCTGCATGTCCTGTTAGGCTGAAGAATGAACCACACATTATTCTTTCAAGTCTAAGAAAACATGTAAGAAGTAGAATACAAGGGTGGAAAGCCAATTTGGTCAAAGAAACCTTCACCCTCATCTAAAACATGTCTGTAAATGCAAGGGGGTGGAGAGATTATACCTTCCAGAGCCTTTCTAGGGGAAATGGTGGATTCGCCTAGAAGGGGCACTTTGATAAATCTCTTGCTGGTGTGACAACCTCCTCCACTCTCCGACACCACTACCAGCGCACACGTGCACGCACACACACACGAGTAAGCTAAGGGGATTTGTCTGTGAAGTGGGGACATTTTAATTTGAAGGCTGAGTGAATTTGCTCAGCATTGTAAAGAACAGGTCAAGGGTGGCCACCAGAGGGCTACGGTCCGGGCTTTTTGGCCTTGCAGAGTTCTGCCTTCCCTCTAAGTCAAACTGTGGGCAAGTATTTATTGAGTATGAATTATTGAAAGTTTTTCAAGTTGTACTTTCTCCATCTGTGGCAAAGAAAGTGGCAACTGTTCAGGGCACATTTTTTAAGTACAAATTTTTTGCACACCTAAATGGACCAACTCTTTGTATCTCCCCGTGACAGAGGGAAGGATGTCAAAAGGACAAGTAGATCCAGGAGGTGAACACCCCTGCAGTAATTTTATGTCTCCACATGTGGAATTGGTGGAGGGGGGTGTCCAAGGCCCAGGTCAAGGCTGGCATTCTGCTGCTGGGAAGCAGAACCTGGAAGTCAATGCACAGAGCATGGGATGAGGGAGTTCATAGGTTGGCCTGGGCTGGGGATGGCCTTGGGGACCCTTGCCTAGCTTATTATTTTAATTAAGAAGATGGATTTCTCATGACTCGCAAAGTCAAGGTCCCTCATTGAAATCTACTACAAATGTCTCTACTCCAAGTATCTCTAAAGTAGGTATTAAAGGGAGCTGGACTCTAAGCTTGGAATCCTGGATAAGGGCTCACAGTATTGGGCCTGGGCCAGGAGTTAAGAGGCCTGGCTCTACATCCCAGCACTGCCCCTGCTGAGTTTTGTAAGCTTAGGTAAGTTACTGTACTTCTGCACCTGTGGTAGATTTGTTTGCAAAAATGACCACAAATTCTCTCTCTCTGAATATCCATGCATTTGGGCAGAGAAAAGTACTTATGTTTAGGGACTTGGCCTATTTTTGTTGCTGTTTGGAATCCTGAGACAACTGTGTGAGGAGTTCTGGGCTACCTGTTGGATGATGAGAAGCATGTGGAACAGAGATGATCTATCCCAGACCAACCAGTTCGCCAGTGACCAGTCTCTCAAATGCAGACCATCCTAGAACCTCCAGCTCCAGCTGAGCCAACCCAGACTACAACCTATAGAATCATGAGAAATAATATATGTTCATGGTTTTAGGCTAATATATTCCACGTGGTTTTTTACACAGTAAAAGCTAACTGATCTGGGCCCTCTGTTATTTCTTCCATGGGTATGGTGAGGTAGCACAGGAACTGCAGAAAACCTCGACCCACCCAGACCTACTGCCCTAGGAATGGAATCCTCAGGAGACACTTGTCCCAGAGAAAATATTTTCCAACAATTAAAAAAACCACAACAACTTGGCCCAAATGCTGAAAACATCAAATTGAGGGCAGGGAGATTAAACAAAAATCTGACTGGTCTATATGCATAAAACGTAAATGCTTTCTTCAATTACTAGAACACCTCCTTTCTCCTATCTTTTCACCTGCTAACTCCAACCGGGTAAAACAGTCTTTTGGAAAACAAGCCCCTGCCCACTGCTTCTGTCGTTTACATGTGAGGGTTTGTTTACAGATCCATTACCAGTTTTTCAAAGATTCAGACCTGAGACTTAACAGTTCTCCCTTGCATTTTTCATGATGTACCTGTACAGCTCTGTGGACTGCCAGAAACTAGTAATGCTCATTTATTAGGGAACTCCAACTGACACCATAAACAATTATAGAGCTAGCATAGACCAGCTAGGGCCTGAGGGAAAGAGAAGGTTGTGTGCCACTAGGACAGGTTCCTTTACCACCTGCCTGTAGAGATTATTCCTGTTTGGACTGCTGTTCTGTTCTCCAGGGAAACTGATTCCCATTTGGAAAGCTGGCAGGTCCTGGGTGACTGAGGAGAGCTTAATAAAGGAATAGTTTACAGATGCCTTGGCAAAGAGGCCTGATGCCATCAAGGATGCTGCAGCCACTAGGCCAGTAAAGCCAGGGAGGTAGTAAAGCCCCAGGCCTGAGGAGGTGAGGAAAGAAGAGGTTACCATGACCCAAAGGGGGAGAAGGTTGTATGTGGGGGGAGGGAACACAGGGAGCTTACTGAGCACTGCACCCTCCCTCTCCGCTGCCTCTCACCTCCTGCCACGTTTACCACTGGCCAAACCCAACAGGAAGCCCAAGAGCAAGGAAGCCTGCTGATGTAACACGTGTAGGGTCAGGCACCCAAGATAGAAATTAGGATGGAGAAGGGCAAGAGCTGGACATAGAGAGGTAAATAGAAGATACTGGGCACACAGGACATGCCTGGGGACACCACACCATCACCTATGCCAGGGGATGGATGCAAAATCCAATCTTCACAATATCATGTGAAGTGAACATGAGCACCCCTACACCAGGGAGGAGGAAATGGGGCCTGATAGGGGCCTGGCTAGTAAGCGGGCTCCCAGCCCGGTTCCTACCACTGTGACATGCTTCCCTAATGTCTCTCCTGGACATGCTGTTTAGAGGAAGAGGGTTTGTAGCCACTTTGAAGTTCCTCATTGCCCTCCATCTGCAGCGCCCGACCAGGACTAATGGTTCCAAGCGGCCTGACTCAGGAACACTGGCCTGCAGCACACCGTGGATTTAATACTCAACTCTGTTCCCCGACTGTGTTTGGTAGGGAGTACTGGACTCATTTTCCTAGGAAAATTCATACCAGCCCAACACTTCCTGATTTGCACAGTCTGACAACCCTCCCACCTCAAATATATATATATGAGGATGAAATAAAATGGATGGTGACTGACTCATGAAAGAGAAGGCAAGGCTGAACAGCACCTAATACTTCAGGCAAAATTATGTGAGCCCTTCCGTGGGCCAGATGAGGCAGAGAACAGTGAAAGAAGGTCACAGAAAGTGAGGCCCTAAAAATGGATTGCTTTGGACATTAGCATTTGGGCTACCACATTTTTTCCCTAGACCTGCTAAAGCTTTGGGGTGAACTTTGAAAGTGGCATGGGCCCAAATGGTCATCTACAATGGAATGCAGAAGGAAAATATATGCACAAAATAGTCACTGAATCCAAAGAATGAACAAACTCCAGCCACGCCTAAAAACATCAATGAATTTCACAAATGTGATATTGAACAAAGGAAGTCAGATACAAAAGAAAATAAAACTATGCTTCCAAAAATTCAAAAGCAGGCAAAACTAACCAGTACAGTTAGAAGTTAGGACAGTGGTGACCCTGGCGTGCTGGTGACCAAAGGGGGCCTTGGGCTTCCGGGGCACTGGTCATGCTCTTTCTTGGGCTGGCTGCTGGTGGTACAGTATGTTCAGTTTGTGAAAACTCACTGAGCTAGATGAACACTTAGGACTTGTGCTCCCTTTTATATGTACATTACTTACCTATAAAACTTACAAAACTACCAGGAACACAAAAGAAAAGAAAATAGAAAGAGAATCAGAGAGAAACGGCCATTGGCAAGCTCATATTTCTCAATGACACCAAGCTTTCCTGCTGTCATTTTCTCAACAATACAGGGTGCAGGAAGTCAGCACTGGGTAAAACAAGGGCTCTCTTGGCCCATTATTTCTCTGTGGCTCAGTTTCCTCACCTGTAAAATCAGGAGCATCTTAGTGGTAGAAACACTTCGGTCTGCACTGTATTATCTCCTCCCTTGATTAGCTTTTCCTCGTACTTGCTGGTACACTGCTATCTTTCCTCTTGAGTGTGCCTCCTTCAGGTCCAGCTCCTACCTTCCTTGCTCATGATCATATCTCTATCTCCATCACCTTTTTAAAAAAGTCTTCTCTGTGCAAGCCTTGTCCAAACACTCTTCATGCGTCACCTCAATCAGTGCCTTCCAAAGCTCCCTCCCCACCAGATGGGCACAATTATCATTACTCCCATTGTACGGATGATAAAACTGAAGTTGAGAATGTTACCCAAACCTCCTGGCTCCTAGAGGATCCAGCTGGGGTCAACATGACTATGAATTTGGCTGACTGGCAGGGACTGAAGGTGGTAATGCTGCACCAGTGGAGACAAGAGAAGGCAGCCTATACTGGCTAAAGCCATGGGGAGAATGTCAAAGCCTGTGCACCTACTCCAGGGTAAAAGGAAGGGTGGTACTACAGAGAGAGGACTGGTTGGCAGTGTCTCCAAAGAAGTCCAAAGGGTGGGTTAGGTGGTGCTTCAGTATTTTGAATTAAAAAAACATTTTCATCTCCATGATCCCTTATTAAAATAGAGCTTGTCCTGAGAAGAGTCACACCAGACCTGCTTGGCTGGAGTAAAGCCAAAGTTGTCTCTCAGATCAAACTCCTCATGTTCATGCAACACGATCCAAGGGGACCATTGCGGAGGGGTTGGCATATGAGAGGGAATCTGGCCAGGGCCCAGAATATGTGGTTCCTGACCCTCAGCCTGGTGCCCTTCCCACTGATGTGGCTGCTTCCGTGGTACTACCCATTGCCCTTTGTGGTTTTCAATGACTGAATCACAAAAAGTTAGTTTTCCCTTTTACAGCTGCAGTTTCACCAAAAAATCTGGCCCTTGCTAAATGCCCTCTGAATGAATGGATGGATGGATGGATGGATGGATGGATGGATGGATGGATGGATGGATGGATGAACAAATAGGATTTCAAAGCCCTATAGGTGTGGGCACAGCTGACCCCTTGTGGTTTCATTTAGGACTGCCACGTATGTTGTGTATTCTGCTGGCACTAAGGAGTCTGGCCAGGGGAAAGTAGGGGCAAAAATTCATGGAGGAAGGGATGTTGCCTGCCCAGAGGGGGTGCCTTGTTGTAACTCATACAGAGGCTAATTGATGCTTATATCTACCCTATCATCACACCTCTTTCTGTCTCTTCTACCTGAAAAGCCTTTGCTTCCCTTGTCAGCATAGAAAACTCCTATGCATTCCTTAAAACCCTTTCTCTGTGAAACATTCCCTTATCTTCAGCAGAATAATCTATCCTTGCTCTGCATTACTTCTGTACTTATAAATACTTTTTATTGTATTTACATAGGTTATTCAACTTTTATTAATTTTTTCCAGTTTCTGACTAATAAAGGCACATGAAAAGTCATTGAACTATAAACAAAACTGCACAAAGGCATACACGGTATTAGCTATGTTAATTTTTTCAAGTCCATTCACATGTTAACAATAGAAGGAGTATTTTGTCCATTTCTGAAGTTCCTCTGATACCATCCTAGCCCAGGCTACCATCATCACTCTCTATCTTTCCACTCTCACCGTCTAAGTATCAACTCCAGAGAGGAAAGGCTTTTCTGATCATCTTATATAAGCAGTGTCTCTTCCCTGGACAGCTCCCCTCTCTAACTCCACTTATTTTCTTTACAGTAGGGGGCCACAAGCCAAAATCATTCTATTTATGGGCTCTCTTCTTTGTTGTCCATCCCCATCAGGGTGTCAGCAGCATGAAGCAGAGATTATGTCTGTTTTATCATTTCTGCATCTTTGGCATTTAGCCCAGAGCCAAGTACATAGTAGGAACTCACTAACTACCCTCTGAATGAATTGGTGGATGAATAAACAGATGAATGAACAAATGAATGGAAAAACAGAATTTCAAAGCCATTAGGCATGGGCACAATTTACTCACCCTACATCTCTGGAACTATTTTAGGGTTCTGGGATGTAGGGGGATGAGGAGAAGCCCAGACAGAGGTAGAGAAGGTCTCCTTGGCTCATTCTGGAGTCAGTCTCCACTTGAGAGGTGACTCAAAGTTCTGCCACAACATATGGTACAGTCGTGAGCAGTCACTCCATGTAACATCATGTACAGCGCCCAGCTCTTCCCTATAGCAACTGAGTTGGATGTACCAGTGACGACTGCTACCTGTGTGTGACCAGTTTACTGTTCCACAGCCCCAAGTGCACCATGGAACAGCCCTGGAGCATCATGGTACACTAGGGATCTGGGAAGCAGGGACAGAAAGGAGGAGACTCAGAAGACGAGGCATAAGAGTCCCAGTATTTTCTTCTGTTGAATTCAGTTCTGATTATGAACATTTTCTGAACCTACTTGCTTCTCTTAAATGTTAAATAAGAGTATCAAATACATTGAATAAAGTTCAAAGAATTCAATGTATTTATATATATATATACATACTTACAAGTGTGTGTACATAAGTGTATACAAGTATATATTGTGTATTGTAAGTATACACATATGTGTATATAAATTTACACACATATTTATGTATATACATATATATATATGGATGTGGGTTCTAACAGTAATTTCTGTTTTAATTTAATTTAAAGGTATCCTAAGTAGCCCATTCTTTTCTAACCAAGCTCACAGAAAAGCTAGTAATAATGCTGAGTTACCAGGTTATGCTAATCATTTTCAAAATGTGGTCCCCAGACTAGCAGCATCAGTAACAACTGGAAACTTATTAAAAATGCTGATTCTCAGGCCCATCCTGCATTCTTAGTCTCTGGAGTGGGGCCTAGGGCCTGTGTTTTAACCAGCCCTCCGAGTGATTCCCAGGCAGGCTAATACCCAAGACCTGTGGCTCTAAGCAGGAGAACACAAGAAACAGGTGGCTGAGTGGTGGTTAAAGAGCTAATATTCTGAGGGTCACTTCAGCAAAGGAAAAGATCTCCAGGAAATGAAAGGCTCTCAGATGGTGTTGCCTGTATTTGGGAAATGTAATTAGGCAAATAGTAAATAAGCCCCAAGGCATCCAGTCTGGCCTGGGGAGACCCTCTGAACAGTCACTCACTCCTCAGGAATCCCGGACTCTGTGAGGAAGGGGCAGAGTCCCCACCCTCCTGGGTCCCTGGCAGGATGCAGCTGCTGTGGAGTTCAGTGGACATTAGAGACCAACACACAGGGTGAAAAGACGAAGCCCTGAAGATGGAGGGTGAACTAGAAGAGTTCACTCACTTCCTGCTTTTCCCTGGCATCAGTAGAGCCTCACCTCATCGTGTTTGTTTAGGAAGCAAGTGTCCAAATGGGGCAGCAAAGGGTTTCTCCCTGGTTTCTCCCTCATTGTGCTTCTATCTCTGAATAAGCCATGCAAACCCATGGGGAAGGACAGGTATGGGTCCTGATTGAAACAGACACAGTTTTCTAGCTCAGAGGCTGGCAGAAGACGAGAAATTGTCCATCAGTATATGAGACAAGAGGGAAGAAAGAAGATGGGAGACAGATAAGGGAGTTGGACAAAAAGCTCCCTCCAGGTGCCCCAAATGCCAAATGGCTATGACCATGGTGTGAAGACGGCTTCTCTTTAGACCTGAGAGCTCCCTGGTGCCTGGCGAGCATGTCACCCCTCCCCCAAACACGGACAGCAAAGCCACAAGCAAGGATACATCTCAGACTGCTCAACATCTAGCCTGCAGTCTTCTGGGCGATTAAAGAATGACATATTGGAAGCTGAAGAGGGAAGCCTCTTTGTTCTCAGCATGTACAGTAGCCACCATCAAACCAAACATGACTTCCTCCAAAGAAAAAGAGTCCCCGAACAGCATTCTTTCACCCATGCCTCTGCACACTTGCTCCTTGTTATTCTAGAGCCATCTTCTGGAAAACAGAAGCCTGATAGATCCATTCACACCTGTGTGTCTGAACACTGCAGACAAGATTAGCTGCTGCCAGGAATCCAACCCAAGAAAATTAACCCCAACTGGAAAGGGCCACGTAACAACCTGAGCTGTGCTTTCCTCCAGCAAATTCACACCTCTGCCTGTGAAAATGCCATGTGTTTGCTGCAGCTGGGACTCTCCCCTTCACTCCCAAGATCTGCAGATAGATAGACTCAATTTTTAGAGGGAAACCCATGTTTATTGGAAGTGCTGGGTAGTCAGCGACTAAGAGCTGGAAACACTCACCCTCCCTACTGGTCTACAGAAAAGGCACAAAGTAGGAGACAGTCCAACGTGGCACATTATACAAACTTACGAACGGCTTCTTTCACTATCCTGACTTTTAGAAGCAAAAGGTCAGAGGACAGTTACAAGTGGATTTATTTGCTCATACTCTGACCAAAGAAAATATGGTGTTGCTTTTCAAAAGAGAAATAAAGTATCTTAGATCCCTCCTCCCGCTTGCCACTGCTTGCCACTGGCCAGTTCCCTCACTGCCCTGAGCCTCACTTTCTCTCATGGCAGCTGGTGACCTCAGGCCCTGAGCACGACTCACAGGAGAATCTCGAGCCCCGGAATTCCTGCCCCCCAAGGAGTTCTCCCATTCCAGGTCTTGAACAAAGATTCCACGAAGTGTGTTTGATCTATTCACGCTCCATTTTCATTAGTCCTTCACACTCGCCATCACTTGGAAAAATACAAACAGCATGGTTCAGTATTAAGGTTAAGAACTGACAGTCTCCATAAACATTTTTACAATAAAAGCTGACTTATCCATTGCCAGAAGTTGGTGTCTGTGGGAGGAGAGAGAGTGAGCTGGAGGCAAGGGTGGGAAGTGGAAACCTTCGGCATCAGAGCAAGAGGACAAGCGCCCTACATTCAGCCGCTGGTAAGAGATGCCCCCGCGGCGTTGCTGGCAAAGGACAGCCGTGACGCATCGCCGAAGAAGTAAAACATCACAAGGAGGGACAGGGAAACCCGAAGAGCAGAGTAGTTCAGGTATAAATTCCTGAGATCCAGAAAATGCAAAGCAATCAAGGGTCCTAAGTTAGGAGATCGCCATGTCATGAATATTCATAGTGGACGAGGCATGCTAGTGAGACGAGTCAGACAGAGAAAGACAAATAACATGTGATTTCACTTACATGTGGAAACCAAAGAGCAAAACAAACAAACAAACAAAAAACAGAAACAGACTCTTAAATACAGAGAACAAACTGGTGGTTGCCAGGAGGGTGGGGGATGGGAGGCGATGGGCAAAATACATGAAGGGGATTAAGTGGTACGAATTTCCACATATAAAATAAATAAGTCACAGGGATGCAAACTAGAGCACCAGGATATAGTCAATAATACTGTAGTAACTTCGTGTGGTTACAGATGGTAACTATACTTATCATGGTGAGCATTTTGTAATGTATATAATTGTTGAATCACTATGCTGTACACCTGAAACCAATATAATATTGTGAATCAACTATACTTCAATTAAAATAAATAAGAGCTCTGAAAAAAACCCAAGTATATATATTTACATAATTATAGCCTTAGAAGATGTACATAAAACAAAAACAAAGCAAAACCAAACCAAAAGTAGTCTACGAAGAGGTTATAAAATTATTCTCTGGATGCTTTAAGCAGTGAGAAGCAGAGGGTAAAATGGATATGGGCAAAGAAGACCTAGAAATTAAACCACACTCCACCCTAAACCATCTCAAATATTTAAGAGCTGAAATCACCTAATTAGCTGGGGTTCATTTTGATGGTGTGTGGGCAATGAGCGCCAGGACCTTTATTCATTTACTCAGTCCACATGTTATTACTGAGAGACAATGACTCCATTCCAAGCACTGCAATATAATGGTGAGAAAACAGAAGTGGTCTTTGCCCTAGTGGAGTTTATAGTCTCTGGCAGGGGATTCCAAATTTTGCCGCACTCCTGATGTCCAGGTTTAACTCAGCATGTCTGGGGCAGGATCCAGCCACCAAGGACTTTCCACAGATCCGGTGGGATTCCAATGTGCAGTAAAGATTGGGAGTCACTGGAGGTTCTTAACTGTGTTGTCCGATTTGCCCAATCAGTGAGCACCAAAGCCTTGCCCAGCATTCACCTTAGCAGGTCCTGCTCTGAAACTCCATGTGTCCATGAGGACTTCATCATTGTGTTTTCAGTACAAGTGCAAAATTCTCTAAGCTTAATCCTCTCTGAGCCTCTTCCAAGGGAGCTTTCCAACTAAAAGTACTAGCCACATCCTTAAATGCTGGTAAGAGGACCTCCTGATTTCTAAACCCTTAATCAGGACACATTAGCTAGCACCTAATCTGATAATGGTATTAAATATTTGAAACCCAGGCCATCCCAGAAACCTTAAGCCTCCTGGCTACTATATCTACAAAGTTATTTCATGGCATAAACCCTGGGAACAGTCTCCCAGCAGGTTTAAATCACCTGATTTCTTTGTTAAGGTAGAAAAAGAGAACTTTCCCTCTGTTCTCTCTGCGCTTTTATATCCAATTCCCCTTCGAGCGATCAATGGAAATCCATTATAGACTTTCTTGGACCTACTCCTGGATTTTCATCAATTTAGAAAGGAAACATTACATTAAGCCTTTTTCTGGAAAGCCCCAGGAATTTTCAAAAATGAGAATAAAAGAAAGAGCGAAAAAAGGAGTCTGCTTTGAAGTTGCAACGAACACGCCAGGAAAAAAAGACAAAAAACCATGGATCCTGAGAAAAATGTTAAATGTTGCAGGAGAAGTACTTCCCTCTGCTTCCATTGTGTGTTTTTAAGGGCGAAGTGGTCCCCACTCAAACCGCTAGAGCCTGCCAGTTGGCCAACCCAGAAGCATTCCACTATAGAGATTAAAACCAACTTTATGATTGTGGCGCAAATAATAAAGGGCCTGGCAGGGTTTCCTTCTAAAATGAAAGCTCATTTATTTTCCGAGGTGTATAATTTGGTTGTAAATGTTTCCTTTGGGCCAAAACATCCCAGATTGGGTTTTTGCCTGGAACACATCACTCCTTTGCTGGAGAAGAATGGACTATGTGTGGTCCCCCTGCATCAATCCACACAGGGCACGGAGGGGTTCAAGTTGGCCTGCTCTTGCTTTATGTCTGGTGGCAGCAGTCTGCTGGGCAGAACCAGAGATGGGGAGGCAGGAGGCACTGGGCCTGAATCGGTGCACCAACTCCCAAGTCTTCATCCATCTGTGAAATGGGCAGGTTCACTGTTGGGCCTCACACAAGCCTGTTTCGGGGCCTCTTGGTGGTGGAAAGAATGGAAGACCATTAGGAGCCTTGTTCCCTGTGAAACTTGGCTTTTCTTACAGATCTTTGTGTCCTTATTTTATTTATCTTTTCAAAAATCATCCTAAAAAAAGTCCACCCAGCAATGACTAATATTTGGATAAAGGCAAAGCCAGATTCTTTCCAGGGCTCATGGGCTGACCACATGTATTTGAGGCCAGAATTTGGCCCAAAGTGTTTAGCCAATCTCACCCAAATATAAACAGCTCTTTCTCCTATACAAGCAGTTTAAGAAATAACAGCCCTTACTACCATTTTCATTTTTACCAACTCTCTTCCTTACATCATATACTTTTACCGTCTTCCATTTACATCTTAATACAAAGCCAATGCTACACTTTGTAGATAAAAATTATTTATTCCACTGTTTTGTTTTGTTTTTTTCCTCAAACAGCTGGTAATACACAACAGGAAAACATCTTGTGGGACCAAAGGAATGGCACCAAAAAGCAACTGGAAGCTGTCATTCTAATATCGGGAGGAGGGTAGAGGAAGGGAAAAGAAATGGACCAAAAGGGGAAATGAATGCGTGCAGTTTGGGGAACATAAGAAGAACGCTGGGAGGAATTAGTGTTCTGGGCCTGGCTCAAGAGGTGTTCATGGCCTCCTGTATTATAAAATCACCTGCTGGGAAATGAAGCATGCTTCCACTTAACCTGAGAGCCTCCTGAGATGGATCCTGAAGCAGTATGTCAGGCAAAATGTCACATAAAACAGTAGCTTCCTATGGAGCACAGACATCTCAGTAGGATGAATGGTCCAACAACTTGTCAAAATTATGTCAAATTTTGCAGCTCATCATGGCCCCTCTGAGTCAGTTCACACACCAATTACTGCTACCACATACTCAGCTTTTTGGATAATGACCTGCTGCTGGACATCAGATTCCTAAGTCAAGTGGAACAAGATATGTTCTTTAAGGAGAACTGAGTGAAGAAATGCCAGAGAATAAGGGTTCTGACAATCCATGCACCAGGAAATGTATGAATGTGACTCCAGGTAACCCAGTGGCTCTAGCCAATTCCTTCACTTCTGGCTGCTGCCGTCACCCACAGAGTCCACCTGGCACTTGGAAAATCAAGTTCACATAGTACGTAGAAACCACAATACTGACACAGGGTGAACAAGTCATACAGGAAATTCTGACTTTCCTCAGTATCAGACCCACAAAAGCCAGGGATTCAGACTATGTCTGTTGCATTAATGTCACTTTTGTACTGTGGGTAGATGGCTTTCTTCTAGGACACACACATCATACTGAGATAAAAGAGAAACACAGAGCCGATCTCTCTTTGAAAACTGTAATTCTTTCCTACTTCACTACCTCATGTCAATACATCTGAGCCTCTGGGGCTGTAAGGCACTTCCTGCAGTGGTCAGGTTTCATCCCCTTCATGCAGCTTTCCATACTTTTCACAGTTCCCAGGTGCAAACATGACTTGGCTGAAAGTCATTTGGAATTCAGAATATTGCCTATGGAGGTCTGGACAGTTGGTTTTGAGAAATAATTATCCCTAATGCCTAACCTCCCTTTTAAGTTGCTCCCCTTCCATCACACACACACACACACACACACACACACACACACACACACACACACACACACACACACACCTACAGAGACATACACAAACATATATAAACACACATACACAAAGTTATAAACACACATATGCATGTACACATACATAAACATTACACACACACACACACACACACATACACATACAGATGCACACACCCCACTTTCCTGACAGAAATGCCTGTGGTTCCGACCAAGGCATCTGGCAGTGTTGTCCTGGGTCACTAGAATCCTCTGGACCTGTACAGGCTACAAGCTGCATGATAACTTACTTCATCACGTGGTCACAAGTAAATCAGTGGACAGCAAGAGACACACAGGGTGACATTTAAAAATATGCTGTTTCCTGATGCTGCTTTTTTGGGTAAGTTAAAATGTTAATTCATAGAGGAACAAGAAATAGCAGATTGAGGCCCTCCTCCGGCCCCAGACGGTCTTTTATTTATTTATTTTAAAAAATCTCTACTCTGTCCTCTGCCTTGGAATGATTAAAACAAGAAAACCAAGGAGTAGAACATTTATTACAATGCAGGGGTGTTGAGTGACTGCAAATCATTCCATTAGAAAAATCAGGTCAAATTAGGTGGTTTTACATTTAAGAGAAAAATCCAGATATGGATGGAGAAGCCTGAACTAGTCACTTCCTTCTACCATTGTCGGGGTGTTGGGAGCCTGGACACCTTGGAACTTGGGAATGTAATCAGGGCTCTGCCATTGTCCACCATCAGCAAGTACGTTAATTTTCCGGTCTCAGTTTCCTTGCCTACGAAATGAAAATAACACTATCCATTCTGTCTCCCCAGATGTGGTGAAGACATTTTGGAAAGCACAGCAGGAACAGACATGCCAGCTTTTACTGAACATATGCTACATGCAAGGGCTACTCTATATGCCATGGGGTGTGAAAGAGAGGCAAGCTACTGCTCTCAAGACCCTGCTCTGTTTTGGCAGGCAGGACGCTTTGTACCCCCAGATAATTATATATGGGGAAGAATAGAATCATTACCTAATAGATGGACAATGTCGTAGGGTCCAGAAATGGCCCCTTTTCACCTCGACAGTTCACAGGAAAGCTTTTTTGGCTTGTCCAGAATTTTTACAGCTGGAAAAAGGGAGGACAGTATTAGGCAAGGGAAGAGCCTGGGCAGAGAGGCAAAAGAGCATGGGGAGGGTACAAGGACCAGGAAGAGTCCATTTGACTGCAAATACAGCCTGTAAAGCAAAGGACAAGAAAAGTGGATGAATACCAGATATGCGGTTGCTCAATACCTGTTTTGAGGCAAGGAGTGGGGGGGAACCACTAGATGTTCTTCATCAGGGGAGGGCAAGGCTTTTAAAGAAGATCAATCTGAGTATCTTATATTTGGAATGGACATGAGAAGAAAGAAACTGGAGTTGAAATTGAGGAGATCTGGGAAAGTACAGACCCAAGTCACCACCCCAGACAGTGAAGGGGAATTGTCCCCATTGGGGAAAACAGAAATGCACGGGTACCTAAGTACATGTGAGGGAGGATAGAAGGCAGCTTCTGAAAGGCTCTTAATGGTCCCATTCACGGAAGTCACACTCCCTCTTGAGTGTGGGATGAGCAAGTAATTTGCCTCTAACAAACATGATAAGGCAGAAGTCCTGGGATGTCAGAGATTAGGTTACAAAAGGTCATAGATTTAATCTTGTTCACACTCTTTCTGGCCTTTCTCACTTGCTGGCTCCAAGGAATCCAGCTGCCTTATTTGAGTTGCCCTGTGGAGAAGCCCACATGGTAAGGTGCTTTGGGCGCCCTCCAGTTTGGCAGCCCATGAGAAACTGAGTCTTGTCAATGACAAAGCAAGTAAACCTGGAAGCCAGTCGTCCTCCAGCCCTGCCTTGAGATGACCAACATCCTGTCTGATAAACTTCACTGCAGCCCATGGGAAACCCTGGACCTGAAATGCCCAGCTGTGCCCACATTCCTGACTCACAGAAATTCTGAGATAATAAATGTCTCTGTTCTAAGCTGCTAAATTTTGGAACAAAAGATAACTAATATAGGGAAGAAGACACTTAACCAACAAGGTGGGGACTTAACGCTATTTGACATTAAAATCCCAGACTTATGGCCCAAAGCTGTGCCTAGTCTTTTTTCCTTACTTTTGTTGATTTTAGAAACTTTCCGTGAAAAGAAACCTCTCCACTACCCCCTTCTCTCAGTGTTTCCTAAAGCTGATTATAGAATCATGACTTCTTTTTCAATTTCAAGCAACTCAGGGGGCATTCCAATAGAAAAACTGGCAGGAAATTAAGGCCATACACACCAGGCAAGGCAGATGCTCCTGAACCTGACACTTTAGCAGAACACACTTTTCCCCTTCACACATTCTACCCTCCCTGGATTTTGCATTGGTAGGTCATGTTTGTTTTTTTTTTTTAGGCATCTGGGAAGGAGAAAATATGCTCAGTATAAAATGAGTCACTCCAAAAATGCATCAGTGGACCCCAAACACCTGAATGACAGTTAACGAAAAACCTGGCCAAGGGATTTTTAAGAAACTGTATTATCTCTTCATTTCTGTTTGAATCATTGCAGTGTCTAGCAAAGCTAATATCATGCCCATGAATGGTGGAATAAACCTCCATGCTGAGCCTTTTCAAAATGTTTTTATATGAAATGTGATTACTTGTAATTAGTGTACTCTTTTCACTGGTCTTCATGCCTTGGGAAAGACAAATTACAAAACTGCTTACCACCTAACTTGTAGGATGTAAGGACAGGTAATGTCTAAATAAGTAACCACATTCTGTTTTTATTAGATAAGGCAGGGATCTTTTTATATGACATCTTCCACAAGGTGGAAAACAGCCTCGATACTTGAGCTTGACACCTTAGTGAGACCTGTGGCCACCTTAGGGTGAGAGACTGCCCCCTGCAAACCAGAGATGGGATGTTTTGAAACAAGTCCACTCACGTGGACTTTTCATTCAGTCTTGGAAAGTGCAAGCAGACCCCTGCATTGAATCCAAGATTGAGGCACACATTTTTTCTCTGCTTGAGTTTATCTTGCCTGTTTGTCAGCGAAAGAGAAGGTAGCAAAGTACACTGTTTGGGTTTGTCTCTAAGCATTACCTTTCTATCTTTCCTGCGGGTGAGTCAGGATCTCCTTCATGGAGCTGTGGTGACAGGTGAACATCCCCTTATGCAAATATCATAAGCATTGAGGCTTGTCTACATTCCACTAAAGCAAACTTATTATCTGAATAATTGAGAAAGGAAGCCCATCTTCTCTTTAAATATCTATTTCAGGGAAACTGAACCTGCTACTTTAAATGCAGAAACACAGTGAACTTCTAAGTCCTGTATTCTGAGAAGTGACAGGCTGCATGGCTGTTAATGGCCAGTTATTGGTCATGCAATGGCAGATACCTAGAGGTGAGGGACCTTATCCTCCCCCAACCCCAGGTCAACATGTTTCCCTTTCATAGTATAACTTCCCAAAGACTTACTTAGATTCTTTCTGCTTCCTTATTTCTCACTAGCCCCTTTGCCCAGTAGAAGTTGGAATCTGTTCCCACACTGCCTCCAAAACTGCTCTCTACAAGGCCACCAGCAATAGCCAAGCTGTCCAGTTGAATGGGCACTTCTCTGCCTTCATTTTTGCTCACACAGCAGCCTTCAGTAGGGGGGCTCTGCCCTTAGGGTGCTCTTGGTTCTCCTCCCACCACTGTTCATGACATTTTGGTCTCAGTTGCTGATGCATTGATTACTTTCTTGCTCACCACCTTCACTTCTCAAATTATGCATGTCCAATTTAGATCCACTGACATACACACCCATCCCCCCATATACCTGAAGTTATCTTTGACTTCTATCACTTTTCAATTCTGCAATCTGATCCATCAGCACATCCTGTTGGCTGTGTCAGAATGGTGTCTTGCATCTCATCCCCATCCTGGGCCATGTCCATTCACCTCTTGCCTGGATTATTTTCTTATAAAACCTTCTAACATGTCTGCACCCTTTCCAGCCATTCTCCACAGACCAGCGACACCATTCAAAATTTCTTTGACGGATTCTTCATTGCTGATCTTAGAACAGCCACATTCTCTTAAGCCCCCACCCTCTTCTGAAAGTTCATAGACAACTTTCTACCCTACACAGTTCTCCAGTCTCTTTTCTGTGCTTTAGTCAAGCCAAAGTCCTTCCCACCTCAAGGCTTCGGTACTTGAGATTCCATCAGCCTGACCTGCTCTCCCCCTAGTTCTTTGAGAGCTGGCCCTTTCTTCTTACTCCCCACCTTGACAGTTAAGTGTTACTTTTCCACCAACTCCTTCCTTGGCCACCCACTCTTAGTAGGTACCCCCAGGCATTCCCTATCTTTAATCCTGTTTATATCCTTCTAAGCACCTGTCACTACCCATAATAATGACTTTATTTATGAATTACTTATTTTCAATCTCTGCTTCTAGAACATAAGCTTGTTTTCTTTGAATCTTCAGTGTCCAGGCTCAGTGTTTGCACAGAATAATCACTCAACATGTAGGTGCTGAATGAATGAATGGAGTTGTGGAATGCTTACCCTATGGTCAAGCCCATGCTTTACACTTATATGTACATTTTTCATTTTCCTGACTACAGCCTGGTTGCTCTGAAATTAAAGAGACACAATTTCTGTTTATTTAATTTCCTTTCAGCTACTATAACAACCTAACAGCAGCTGTAATGTTGCAGAGTCTGGGTATTTTAGATGTACATTTGCTCCACTTCTCTTTGGCATAACAGGACCATGAAAACTCTTCAAGATGTTCAAGAATGGGGGTGGTACATCTTCAAGAAAGAGGACTTGGCAGAGGAAAGCAGTCAACCTGGAATGAGTAGCATGGTCTTGGCCAAGTCCTTTCATTTCTCTAGGTTTTGGATTCCTCATGCCTGGAATGAGAAGTTGGGACTCAGTTTTCCAGGTTTCTCACCAACAAAAATATTCCAGGATTTGGTGAGTGTCTGCAACCTGCCTTCTAAGCAGAGCACCTCACTGTGGTTGTACGAGTGGTGCAGAGCCCTGGTTCAACCAAGGGAGCAGGGTAGTGACCACGCCTGCATCCACATGCCATAACCCCTGCATACACGAGCACCTGCCATGTGCCCATGTATCCTGACAACACCAAAGGCACTCCACTTAGATGTTAGGACCAAGACACAGAACCCTTCAGAGACACAACCAGGGCAATTCTTCTGCCAACATCTACCTTTCCTCAGACCTCAGAAACCCAAAGATGGTCCCCTTATGTCACTCTAGGCTGAACACGTGGGGTTTTGTGAGTGCTGTTTTCCTTTCAAAGACAGTCTCTATAGCCTACAGACAGCTCCTGACATTCAGGCAGCCTTCACCTCACTGGCAGGTTTCCATAGAGTTTCTATTTACATTGCATCCTAAATGGCATGAAGAACTCCAACCCAAGGAAGAACAGACACATACCGGAGCCCTCAGAGTTAAGTACATTGAGTTCCTGATGTGAGCAATCTTGCAGCAACTATTCAGAGCCCAGAGGAGAGATGCAACCTTCTTAGGTAGACAGTAGCTCTTTAAAGCTGTGGTTCTGTCTCTTCGTTTTGCCTTCTGGTCACATCCCTGCCCTCAGTTCACAATAGGGAGGTGGGAACTGCACTCTTGGCCCCACAGCACATAATTCTTACCTTATTTTGGGCCACATCATACATTGGTTGAGTTCGCTGGGTCTGTGCAGGACTGCTTTCCTTCTTTTCTTCCCCCTTTTCACCATTTATGAACAAATTTAAGGCTGGGTACTTTGACATTCATTTTCATTTTTTTCCAGAGTTTAGCATTGGGCCAGGCCTTGGAGAAAAGCAGTGAAGAGAACCACTGTGGGGCCTGGGAACAACACTGGACTTCACTTCAGGGCAATGGGGCCAAGAGGGGGAACTTGGACCAGAACAGTTGTCTGTCAGAGGTATGTTCTGAGGAGCCCAGAGCTCATTATTTCCACCTGCTCCTCAATATATAGAGTCACCCCCCTTGGGATTCCATGGCCTCTCCAAATATTTCTAGTTTCTTCCAGCCAATGCTTGTTCTCATTTATAGGTGAGATTTATCTCATTTCACAGATGCCTTCTGGAGTGTTTTGCCTCCATCAGAATCTCAGCAGGACAATCACAGCTCTTTCACACGGTAGGTGTATCTTCCTGAATGGGCCAGTGAGTGGAGTAGAAAGGGAAGGATCAGTACTTAGCTTTTTTTCAGCAAAGTATGGAGTGCTGAACCTTCATCAAGAGTAATGGATTAAATAGAAGTGGAAGGTACAAGCCAGGATGACTTGGCCACTCTTTAAAATGCCTTATCCCATTTGGGCTGACTCAGTGATGTAGTAAGTGACTGCATATTGAAAAGCTCATTCTAGATTGTTCTGTTTTGAGAAGGCTGGTACTTTTGAGTGCAGATGCTTCTCACACCCCAAGTTAAGCCACAGACATCCTTTATAAGTAATTTTACTTGTATACAGTAGAACCATTTTTCCTCTTAGAAAGGTAATAATGTTCATTTTCTGGTAGTCATAAAAACAACTCTGTTCTGTCCTTACTCAGTTCTAATACCTATAAATGCTAATAGCTCTCTGAGATTTCTACACCAGGGCTATGTGAAGGAATGCTGTCCACGTGGATATTGGGAGACTACATATAACTGATCCAAGAGCTTAGTTTTGGCCTCAGTTCTTAAAAAATGTTTACTCCACTAAGGGCAACCCCTGATAAGTTAATGAGTAATGGGACATGAACTGTACCACTCTGCATGATTTCAGTGGGTTGGCCCTCTGGTTTGAAGTCAGTTGCCTCTCATTACTTTCCCAAGACCTTGCAGAGCCTAGAGAAAGGGCTGGAGTATAAAAATATAACTTACTTAGTCCAAAAAAATCTCCATGTTGAATAGAAGGCTCTCAGACCAAGGGCTAGACTTTTAGGACTAGGCATATGTAACCACAGTGACGGAATGCCCATCTCACAGTGCTCTCAAAGGTATTCTTTTAAAAAAATTCTAAGTTATTGCTTCTCTTTATTATACACAATGTCCTATAAAGAAGATATATGTCCACAATTGAACTTTGAAAGGGGACCATGGGGCCCTTTCCATTTAAAGGGAATGAAGTCAAGCAGTAAATTTGCTGGTCATTCTTTTCATATGGACTCTATCTTAGCCAGCAGTTGGTCTTTCATGTGGTAACAATAGTATTGGGCCACAGAGGCAAAGGAAGATCCCCGTAACACGGAAACGAGTCCAACACTCATTAAAATTTGGAGACCGGTCTGCAGGGTAGCGCCCATGAGGAGCACAGAGAGTGGACTCCCGGGCTGTGGGTTGCCCTTCCCAGAGAAAAGTGGCCATCACCTCTACACAATCCACCCAGCCTGCTGCATTCTTTATTATATTTTTAATTGGAGTATGATATACATACAGAAAAATGCACATACATAATCATCCAGCTCAATGAGAATTCACAAACTGAATATATCTGTTTAACAAACACTCAGATCAAGAAAAGAACATGACCAGCACCCCACCTGGTCCCCTTCCCCTCCCTTCTGGTCACTTCGACAAGGATAACCAGCATTCTCTCTCCCAACAGCATAGCTTAGTTTTTTCTAGTTATTTTACATAAACAGTTATCTAGCACGTACTCACATGGGCCTGGTTTCTTTCACTCAACATTACATTTGCAAAGTCGTACATGTTGGGAATAGGTGTGTTTGTTCCTTTCCAGTGTGTGCACTTACTGTCTTATCCCTTCTACTGTTGATGGGAATTTTGAGTGTTCCCAGTTTGGGGCTATTTTAAATAATGCTGCTATGAGCATTCCTTGTCAAGTCTTTGCAAGCATAGATGAATACATTTCTGTGGAGTATATACCCAGGGTGGGATTGCTGGGTTAGAAGGAATGTATATATTCTGTTTTAGTAGTTATTTTGGAAGAACAATTTTCCAAAGCATTCATATCAGTTCACATGCTCTGTAGGTGTTCCACATTCTTGCCAACACTTGATGCCTTCAGGTTTTTTTTTCCTTCTCATTTTGCTGTTCTAGTGGGATACTAGAGTCATTTCACATTTTTTTAAAGTTATTTTTTTCCTGTCAATTTTAGCTATGCCCAGTCCCTGTGGCAATCACCAAATTAATAAGCTATTAAGACAGTTGAAATGAGACTGGTCCTGACTTTAGGAGAAGGGAGAGGGCACTGCAGATCATACCTGAAGTAGGAGACACAGCCTATCAAAACAAGGATGATACTCACTGGGAGTAGAGGGCAGTGAGGGACTTTGGAAGAAGAACAGAAAAAGACTTGAGAACCACAGCGGACCACACACTGATTAGACATTAGCAATGTAATGCCATAACGGAAAAAGGAAATATAATATTCTTTTCAACTATGGGAAACATTGAAAAAACTCTGGCCACTTGCTCCTCAGAAGACCTTGAGGAAATGGACTTTGTGTCACACTGAGGAAAGGCAAAATCTGACTGGTCACAAGGAAGAAATTCTTCTGCTGAGTGACAGTAATTACAAAGCAGAATCAATAGCTCACAGAGCTTGTGCAACTCCTGTTCCCAGACATGTCCTGTTTCTCTTGTTATGTCTGGGAAAGGAAGGTAGAAAAAGGGTGTCCCTCCATCTGGGAAAGTAGTTGCAGGCTTAAATTGTTAAAGCTCTGTGAGTGATGAATAACACATTTGTGGGCACAGCTCCATCCCTGCCATGGTGCAAAGGATTTTTATGCAGTGAAACTGCACAAGGGCAACCATTTAGAAGGAAGATGGAAAGAGATGGACATGCATGTCTTGACTCAGAAACAACCTTTGGTGGGTGGAATCCTGTGCTAACAGAGCAATCCATGGCTTTTGAAGCTCTAATTTCTCAGAGACAGGGGCCTTTGGGCCCCACCCTTCCCCTTGTCCCACTCTGGCCCAGAGCAAGTTGAGCTTCTCCACAACACAGCCCAAGGTGATGCTTGAGTCCCACTGGAAATTCAGCACATCCATCTGGCATTTGCTCCCTGGGATGTGGCCACATGGTGGATGGGTGGGGAGAGGGGCTCAGTTTAACCAGGAGACCAGCTGCTTTCTCAGTCTCTTCTTTTTTGAGCTGCCTCTGCTCTTTCCTTTCTTTCTCCCATGTGGGAAAAGCCAAGAATAGCCCTTTTAGAAGCATCACTGATTGGAATGAGGCAGAATGTGTGTCAGCCACATGGAGCCAGCCTGGACTGCACGAGTTCTGTGAGATGTTTCCCTTCACATGAGGTGCTCAGAACAATCTGATGTTAAACCAGCCTAATCCTCATCCTCATGGTTGAAGATGAAATTCAAAAGTTGATAGAATTATCCCACTAGGATGTCTATTCTTGGATTAAAAAAAATGAAATGCAGAGAGCTGAAATGACTTGCCCAAGGTCACACAGCACTGTGATACCAACACCCATGCACTGAGCCTTTCCTGCACACCAGGGTGGTCCTTACAACATTATAACACCCAGTGACGTAGCTATTATTACTCCATTTTACTCAACAGGATGCAGAAGCACAGAGAAGTATGAGATTTTTGCCCAAGGGCACACGTTGTAATTGAGAAGCAGGAGAACTGAAATAAAGCCAAAGCCCATACCTTTGGCCACTCTGTTGAGCCTTGTGACTAGTTTCGGCTGATGCGATGCTCACAGATGTGATCTAAACAAGGGCCCAGTGTGCTTGTCCATTGGGCTCGCCTCCACTTTCTGTGCTTTTTCATCCCCAGGAGAGGAATACATGGTAGATAGCCTGATGGTTGCAGAAATATGCGAGACACATGGAAGAAACCAGACCCAACACACAGCTTGGGGCCTAGCCTGCCCAGACCTACTGAATCCCAGCTGACCCACAGGCCCATGAGCATACAAATACATGTGTACTGTTACAGGCCACTGAGTTTTGGGGTATTATGCTATGCAGTATTTGGGCAATAACTAAATAACACCTGACCTGTACCAAGTGCTTTCTGGGACTTGCAACTTGCAAGAAAAGCATGTGCTCAACCAGTGCTTCTTAAAACCACACAGTGCATATGATTAACCAAGGGCCCATTTAACCTCTGTTAAATTGCAGATCCTGATTCAGGTGGGGCCTGAGATTCTCATTGTCTAATGAGCTCCTCTGATATGCTGCTGCAGTTCCACGGACCACACTCCAGGTGCAAGAGTGGGTGCAGAAGTCACCCAAGCATCTCATCTGTACTCCTAGGTCACAGCTGCACACAGTCAGCACTAGGCCGTGAATGGACCACCTTCTGTGTAAGGGAAGGGTAACCCCTGCCCTCCAATCAGAGTCCTGTGTGGGTTTCTAATACTCTGTGCTCTCCTCGTGTCCAGTGTAGCCAGGAGGTCAGCTCATGTTAACATTTCCTCAGTCCATTTCCTGGGCTATGGATTAGAACACCTAATGAGATCTCCTTTTTAAAATTTTTGCCCCCTCTACTTCCTGGAATTTGAAGGTTCCCAGCAATAAACCTGGCTTCCAATTCATTTTGGGCTCATAACCAATACCAGATTTCCAAGTCACAATGTAATTGAGTCCCCAGGCAAGAGATACAAAATCTATTTCTGGTTTTCTTCATTTCCAGTCAGGCAGACACAGGGGCAAGGTGAAGGGAGCATTGGCCAGCAGCTAGAGGAAGCCAAGTTTTCTTCTGGGGACACTTTCCCAACTTGTTTTCTTGTCTAACACATAATTCTCCTTCCAGCATCACCATGACTACCATCACCTGATGAATTGAGCTTCTGTACTTTGGGCATCCTGAAAAGACAGGAGAATTCTTTTCAAGGAGACAATTCCATCTCTCCTTCCTTTAGTCTTTCATGGTATGTTGTAGTTCACACACCAATGCTTTAGCTGTAGGTAGATTCCACCTTGGGACTCAACTTCTGAATTCTCTGAAATTTTCCAGCGGTGTCCCTGGATTGTTGCAAATCCTAAAAACGCTATGTGAGTGACTTAAACAGACTGCCACAGTTTTCTAACAAGCCAAATATACACCTACCATATGATCCAGCCACTCTGCTCCTAAGTATTCACATAGAGAAATGAAAGCATATGTTTGTGCAAAGACTTGTATCCAAATGTTCATAGCATCTTTATTTTGATGGGCCCAAATTGAGAGCAACCTAAATGTGTTTCACTGGGTGAATGTATAAGCATATTGTGTATGTATACAATGGAATACTAATTGGCAGAAAAAGATCAAACTCTTTATGCACAAACAACATGGATGAATCTTAACTTTATTATGGTGAGCAAAGAGGCTCTGTATGATTCTTTACATAAAAGTTCAAGAAATGCAAAAACTAATTTATAGTGATGGAGGGTAGATCAGTGATGGCCTGGAGATTGCTGGAGAATTGGGGAGGAAGGAAAAAGGAAGCTTTTGGAGACAGCAGATTTACTCCTTATCCTGATGGTGGTGATGGTTTTACAGGTGTCAAAATTTGTCAGATTGTTCCCTTTAAATATGTACAGTTCATTGTACATCACTTACATCTCAATAAAGCTGTATTGAAAAAAGTAATAAACTGCCACTTTCTCCCTGATTCTTCCCATTGCCATCTCCAAGAGGGGGCTGGGAATCAAGGCATGGACAGCCTATCTGGGTGCCTGTGGCCTATGACATCATTTCCAGCTTCCCTGCATACTTCATATGGATTCTAGCCACACCTTGTTACTTTTGCAAATAGAAATGTGGTGTCCAGTCAGAAGCAGCTTATGGCAGGTCACTTCTATTAAACATCTGGGGATTGGGGTGCCCCAAACTGTGCATCTGGTAGCCCAAGGCCCCAAACTTGAATACAGAACTCTCTTATTCTATTGGCCCTGCAGCATCATCCTTTCCAGTGGGGATGGGGGTGTTGCTCTCTTACAAAGGTTTATCAGCCACAGACAATGCTCTAGGCAAGATGACTCAGTTTACCAAAATATGCATGGGTCAGACCAACAGGAAGTAGTAGTTAACCTACTGTTTTTACTTCTACTCAGCTTACACAACTTCCCAGTAATATGTGCTTGGGGAGATGGCGCAAAGTTATGTTTATTAAGGAACCTTGGCCTCTGCCATTTTAGGCATTAGATGACAATCCCACACATCTTTGAGGACCTCCCATTGCCACTCATCCTCCCTCCTAAAACGGCAAACAAACACGGGATCAGGCTCTCAGGAGAAAGACCAGTTCTCTCTCTAAACACGGGCAATCTGCAGACTTTGCCTAGCCCTGACCTTTCTCTTTCCTACAATTTTGGAATTCCCCTCTCCCCAGCTGCTCTGGGAAGGCATGGTGTAGCCTGATTCCGTTGCTGCACACAGCGCATTCCTTTCTGACTTCTTACACTAACGCATTTCAACTTTTTATCAACCACAAGCAGCAGCAGGTGCCTCATGGAACCTGCCCTGGGCCTTTTCTACACCATTGCTACCTAGGGAAGTGATCACTCCCATGACTAGTGTCTGAGGAGTGCTTCATTTAGTTTGGGTTCTCCCAGAAGCAAACCTGAAGACAAAGAGCAAGTAGAATATTTAGGAGGTGCCACCAGGAAGAGGAAGGGAAAGGAAGACAGAGAAGGAAAAGAGACATAAGGTTATGTTACCAATCCAGTGACAACGGCGGGCAGTGAGCACTTAGTCCAAAGAGGAACACTGGGCACCAGCGCACTGCATTTATTAGCACTGCACTCCTCTAACCTCTGGACTGATATGCCACAAAAAGAAATTAAGTTATATATTTTTTTATGTTCATGGCTTCTTAGGAAATTCTTATGGGAGTATAGACAAGGTTTAAATAAAATTCAACATGAGATTTTTTTTTTTAATAACACTCTCCCTTGCTATTTTTTGAAACCCACACCATATAATTCTGGGCATTAAATTGATGCTCTGTTCCATTCCCTAAATAATCTCCTGCCTTTTGGGAGATGAGTACAGACAGAGAGACAGCCTTAGCTGCCACTGAAGATAGGGGCTTCATCACCATTCTTTTCTTTATAAATCATAAAATCCTGAGCCCAGATTTGTAGAAGAAAGTTGTTCTCAGAAGTTGAAAAATAGGAGGACCACAACACCCACTAAAATGTTTCAAAATAGGACCAATGAAGACAAGTGTACAAAACTGAGATAATCTAATTTGGAGAAGACAAAGGAACTACTAAATGATAATCTTCAAGTTCTAAATGAGATGTTTCTTGAAAAGTGACTGAACAGTGGGAGGGGGCAAACACGAAATTAAGATGCAGCATAAAAGACTTAAAGACTTTACACATCAGAGTAAAAATGTTCCAGTATTGATGGTTGTTAAAAAATACTTGTATGATGTATGGAAGGTGTCTGTGGGGTTCTTTCCTTTGGAGACTTTAAAACCCCAATAAATTCTTCTTTACAGAATGGACAGTTCTCATGACTTCTGAAGGTGTCCCCAAACTCAAAGATCAATGCCTTTTGGGACATGCCTGGAAGAGAATGAATGAATGGAGAGCACAAATAATAGAACTTTCTTCTGGTTTATATACAGGAAAATAAAATAAGAAATAAAATTACAGTGTTTCAGTTCAGGGTGGTGGACTAAGAAATTTAATTTGTTTCTTTTCCTTCTCCAAATTCTACTGGAAAGGTAGATGAAATATCCATAACAGAAGTGGGAAACTGAGAGGGGGACACCTTCAAGGGAAGGAATCATTGCTGGTAGATATGAAACAAATGGTAAGCAACTAAAAGCAGAACATTAAAGGGCTGAGAAAGTGAAAGAAAGACCTTTAGAAAAGTGAGTTTCTTTACAGGAATTCCCATGATAGTATTAAGAACAAACTGTGTAGTTTGTACTAGTAGGTATGTACTCACAAGAAATAAAAACATATGTCCACAGGAAATCTTGTACAAGAATGTTAAGGTCTTATTTATACTATCCAAAGCACTGGAAACAACACATATGTCCATCAATGGGGGAATGGATAAATGAATTGTGGTAGAGTTATACAGTAGAATACCACTCAACCTAAAGAAGAGAAATCTACTTTATTACACTGAAGAGCCTGATATTATTTCTCTGCAGGTAACTTTTTTTTTTAAGTGGAACTGTTTAGGATTGTTCTTTATTCATAATGTTCAGAAATGTTAACAGGTTTTGTTTAGATTTAGGGCTTTAGCTGTTAGTCTTGTTTAGCACTTCGTGGACCCTTTCAATCTGTAACCCCAAGTCTGTCTTCAGTGTGAGGAAATTTCTTTAGTCATTTGCTTATTTTCAATATCTTTATAGTCTCCTTCCAGAACTCCTATGAGAGTTTGAAACTAATACTGGGATTTAAAGATCTATCTTCTCTGTCTCCTTTTTTTCTCATATTTTTTATTTTTCTCTTCAATTTTTTCTAACATGTCTTATATGTCTTGGCTCAAGTTTCCAGCATTTGCAACCCCAGTGCTAGCTGCATGAGTAATCCTAGTAAGACCAGCAGAAGAACCACCCAGCTGAGCCCAGAGCAAGTTACTGACAAACTCATGAGCAAATAAAATGGTGGTTGTTTAAGCCATTAAGCTCTGGGGTAGTTTGTTAAGTAGCGATAGCTAACTGGGACAGTTACCCATAGTTTATAAAAAATCTCAAAAATAAGAGCAAGTAGCCTGCCTGGAAGATGGGCAGGCAAGTCACAAAACAAGAAACACAATGGCTGTTGACCTGAACAGGCGGTGGAGGAGTCTTGCTGACACCTGGAAGAATTGGGCTCTACCATTAGCCTGCCTGGGACCAAATCCTGGCCTTGCCCCCCCTACAGCTGTTTTGCCTTGGGAATGTTACTCAAATCTCTCCAGGTGTCAATTTCCTCATTTGTGAAATGTGTCCATAAATACTATCTATCTCATAGAGTCATTATAAGGAGTCTTACTTGTATTACGGAACAAATAAAGTTGATTTTGCTCCTCCTGCTATGAATAACTCATATGAACTCTTGATTCTGAGGCAGTGAGTACAGGAGCTAGCTGTTTTACTGAAGAGTAGTAGAGGGATAAAAAGGGGGAAACTGCTAATAAAGATGACAGTTGAGAGACAGAGAACAGACATGTAGCTACATTTCAGAGTTTGGTCTGTTTTAATGGCATTGTAAATAAGCAACTGGATGTTTTATAATACTTGCTTATATTTCACTGTCTTACAGGGTCCTAGCTTTACTATTTAAAATGTGCAGAAATTCATGGTTGTAAATCTGAGATTTAGTAGAGAAGTCCTCATTTGAATCAAGGAAAAGAGATAGTATTATTATTACTATTATTAGTACCTGTTTATTCTCTATTTTGGCATGTTCTGTCTTCCATACTGCTTTTATTTTATGTAATTTTTTCTTACTACCATCAATTAAAAACATACCAAAGAACTAATCTGAGGATCTGATCAACATGTGACAAGCTTATTTAAAGAGGAGGTAAGATTTCATTCAAAAGTGAAAAGAGTTGATGTTTCCATGAATTTTTATGCAGTTGTTGCAGACAACTATATAATGTCTTACCAGGTACTTTAAAATACTGAAAACAGTAAAGAGACTAACATCATTATTTTCATGAGCCACATAACCAATAGAGATAATGTGCTCAAAGCATTTTACTGCTACTCTATACGAGTGTACCTACAGCACAGGAACAGTTATAGTAAAAAAAAATGTATTCCCTAGCATGCTGGAACTACCCCAAAAATTATGTTAGATCATGTTTTTATATAAGCATCTGTTTATGTATATATAAAATGTATCAATGTGTGTGTATATATATATGTGTATATATATATATATACACACATATGTTCATATTTGACACAATAAGACTGCCAAGATATGTTTGAAATGAAAGTTGTTAAAGGGCTTTCTTCTCTCTTACAGCCAGCATGATGACTTTACCAAGAACTCAAAATACAAGTATTCTTCAAAGATTTTTACACTCTACAATACCAAAAAACAAAGGAGCTTTTAGAAGTGCAACCTTGGGCAAGTTACCCACCACCAGTTTTTCTCATTTGAATCAGGGATAATGATGTGCCCAATATATGAGACTTTATTAATATATGTAAAGTGCTAACAGTGCCTGTTGTTCTATTATTTTATTGGGTGCCCTTGATATGTCAAAACCACCAGATCTTAAATAAGGATGTGTCTCTTTTTAAGTGATCTGAAATGCACTACAGTTTGGGCAAATCAACCTACCATTGTGTATTTCTGACTCCAATTTCATAGTTCGGAATGTTTTAAGCTGAGATAACAAAAAATAATGTAGTATAAGGATTGATCAATTTTCTGGTTGCAAAGAATGATTTTAGAAACTTAAGATACATCACAGAGCCAACAAATCTAGATGGACTTTAAGACAGGTTAAAAAAATGTCCAGTAAACAGAAAGAATGTAGTGTCCAGAGTTTTGTTTTCAAAGGCACCTGCTACTAGCCAATTCAGTTTCCCAGGCCTGAAGAAGACAGACCAATAAATGTCTTTTGCAGACCTCCTGACTTGGCAGAACATTCCCTCTCCATTTGAGTTATAATACTTTTGGAGAGTCAGAGAGCCAGAGAAAAAACTTCAGTCAGGAAGAATATAAAACTTTTATAATAACAAATTACAAAAAGGAGTAAAATTATGAACTAAACTGTTAAACTCATCATTCTGCCTGGATAAGTGCATTGAGTGGCCAGAATAACTGAGTATTATTACAAGATAAGCCGAAGCTGGTGGATTAGCAGCTGTTTGAAAGCCTAGATATTTCTAGGAGCATTACTCTTTCAAAATTCCCCATTTCTCCTGCCCCCTTGGGGCAGCCCAAAGGCCCCTTTGAGAATTTAATCCACTTCCCTTTTACAGTTGCCACTTCCACCAGCTGCTTCTCTCATTACCTTATGGTTCAGGCAGAAAAGGCTGACCCCAGGTTATTCTAATGATAGCACACACCTCATAAAGAAATCTGCCAAATTTACTTTTCCATAGAACATAAATTTTACAACTTTTCATGAGCCCATGAGGAAAGAAAGCATCATATATAAAATATGACTTCCAGAAATCTTGAAGACATTAAGAATTATTCCTACAGCATTAGATTGCCGGGTGTACTATGGTTTACAGAACGGCAGTATCTTCAATTTCCCCAAAGGAATCCTGTCAGTCTGACACTGTACCTGTTTACCCACCTTGAAGATGATAGGGCTCCACAACGTTAGGACATTTTCAGAAATGTCCCTCATTTAAAAGAAATCTAGGCTCTGCGGTGTATACTTTTCCATTTACGGTTTTGCATTTGTGTGCAAGGATCACCTTAGTTCAGTCCGTAACAGCCCGGCAGAAAGAAAACTGGGCGTAATTAAATAAGAGTTTGGAATGTGTGAACTTCGGCAAGTTTCTTAATGTCTGTCTACCTCAGTTTTTGCATCTGTAAAGGGGGAATATTAACAGTATAGTGCCTCATTAAATCAATTAAATTTTGGAGAGCACTTAAAACAGTTGCAAGTAGAAAGCACTATAGAAATATCTAATTATTTCTTTAACAGTAGAGGGTTTTTTTGCAATAAATTACATAAAAATGCAAAACATGAAAACTAGCAAGGGCAATGACTGTAAAGCCTTCTGGGAACAATGAATAAAGCTTATCTTGACAGTGTAGAGTAAAGGGTTTTAGAGGGGATGGTTTTAGGAAATTTAAGGAGCCAGAGATTTCTCACTGCTTCCTGGGAAAATCTCTGCTCACTTCTACCCAGGCCCCAAATTGACAGTTGTCACACTCTTAGACTAAAGGAAAAGCGCTTTCCAAGACAGCAGCAGGGGAATCCCTACCTAGACAATCTTTTATACTGAAACCAGAATTCACCTTGGGTCTGACGCACTTCCCCCTCCCCAGTCGCGACTCCCTCTCCTACCTTGTCTATATCCCATTCCAAAGCGACCTTTGACAGCAGCAGAACGCTGGGAAGAAGTGTTTGCTGTACGTTTCAAAGCCCCAGGTGACCCTGGCCCTAAGCAAGACAGGTGGCTCGACTCCGTGAATCCTCATGGTTGGGGATGGACAGTGAAGGCACGTGGAACTCTTGGGCGAATAAAGGCTGTCTGGCCATTCTCGGGGAGAATTATTCCCTGACTTTTGGCGTTGCTTTCTTAAGGGGCAGACTCACTGGGATTCTTTCCTCCCAACCCAGTTTGGGGATATTACCCTATAGGTATAATACGCTTCCCTGTCCCCCCAGAGTAACGTTACTCAGCCTCCAAAGGGCAACCTAAGACTGGAAGCGCCCCAAAGCAAGTAAGGACTCCACACTTCCTCCGCGCGCCCCAAGCTCCGCACCCACCAGGAACCTGGCCTGTGACAGACCGGAGGCGAGCTTCTGGCAGACCTCGAGGTCGTCTCCGGCCTCCAGGCACCCCCGCAAAACCGCTGCGCAGACAGGGGCAGCTCAGCAGGGCGGGGCGGCGGCCGCCCTCGCGAGGCTCCAGCGCCGGCTCCGCACCCCGCCTCCCGCGCCCGCGCCCTCCCCGGCGGCGCACTCACCTGCACCGCGGTCCCGGTGGCGTTGCCCGCGGCCGCGTCGGGCGCGTCGGCGGCTCCCGAGCCGCGCAGCACGGTGATGTGCAGCGTGAGCAGGAGCAGCCCCAGGAGCAGCAGCAGCTCGGCCGCCAGGCGCACCATCCTCTTGAGGCGCGCGGCTTTAGGACCCGGCGCGGCGGGCGGCGGGGGAGGCGGAGTTGGAGCCCGGGAGCCCGGCGGCACGGCTCCCGCCTCGGCCCCTGCCGCGGCCCCGCTCCCCGGGCCCGTGGGGCTGGCGCTGGGCGCGGCGGGGCACGCCTGGCCGGGGGAGCAGGAGCCGCTGCCGCCGCCGCCGCACCACAGCGGAGCCACGGCGGGGCCGTCCAAGCTGACTGTGGAGCAAACCCCGGCGCTCCCCGGCGGCGGCGGCGGCGGCGACGGGGGGCTGCCCGGGACCCGGGCCGGGCCGGGGGCCACCCTGCGCGCAGGGGGCAGCGGGGGCGGCGGCGGGGCGGGCGCAGCCGAGCCCCCGAGCGCACATGGGCGCCCCAGATGTGGCCGCGGCGCCGCAGCTGGAGCGGGAGCGGCCGCCAGAGGAGCGCGGGGAGGAGGAAGAGGAGGAGAAGGAGGAGGAGGAGAATGAGGAGGAGGGCTTCAGTGGCGGCCCGGAGTTACCTCCACGCTTGGCTCCCCCGCCCTTGCCGCCCGGAGCCACTCACCCGACGAGCCACCTCCCCTCCTCCCTGTGCTCCTTCGGGCCGTGGGCCGCGCCGCCCTGACGCCGAGTCCTAGGGTGAGCCGGCTTCAGATGGGGGCCCCAGGTACACGCGGGCTGTCACTGTCTGTTGGTGACCCAGGTGCCCCTCCGGGGTCCTTGTCCGCCTGCCGTACTTTGCCTAGTGCGCACCGTCGCTGCCGAGGTCTCTGTGGCCGGAGAGGGCAGAGCCCTTGTGCGTGCTGAGGCTGGGGCTGTGGGTAGGTGGGGGTGCCTGGATGAGTTTAGAAACCTTTATTGACAAAGTGGAGTTGGGAGTTGTGGTGACGGAGAACGGAGAGGGCGCAGAACCAGCCAGGTGGCTGTCTGGAACTGCCCGTGTTCCTGAAGCTGGCGTGCGTGTGTATAAGGGGGGAGATAAAGTGTCGTTCCCGAAGGCTCTTGACACTTGCTCCTGGACGGTGGGCCGCAAGCAACCTGAGGACCGCAGCTCACGCGCCCGCGGCACCTGGTAGAGACTGCGAAGGGAGGCGAGTCCTGTCCGCTGGGCGTCGGTCTGGCCAAGCGCGCAGGTGTCGCGGTGGAAAGTTGTAGGGGCGGGGTGCCTGCGGCTCAGGCGCGCAGAACGGAGGTGGGGCACTGGGCGTAAATTTCAGCTCATGCAGTCGCGTGTCGTAAGGCTCATCCCGGAGGCGCCTGTCCCGGAGGGGGCCTGGGGGCTGCCGTCGCACAGCCACTGCTGGGCCACCGCTTCATGACTGCTCTGCAGCCTCCGGCTCCCGCGCTCCGCTCATGCCTTGCAGGGAGCCGCTGGTGAACGGAAGGGCTCTGGGGTCGAGCAGAGGGCGCGGGATCCTCGCCTCGGATGCCAGAGCGAACTGCGTCAGGTGGTGGGCTCAGATTGCCGCAGTAGCACGTGCGTTTCCCTCCTCCAGGTCTGGCCCTGGCTCCCGCGGTCCCCGAGTGGCTCGGAGTGGCGAGCGTACTGGAAGGCTGGGCCCTTTATACTGCGCGTTCTCCGCCTACCACCCGGTTTCCTCCTTCCCCCTTCTGGTGAGCCCGCCCACCCTTCCTTCCCAGAGAGCAGAGCCCTCAGCCTAAGGCGTCCGCACGTCTGTTTCTCAAATTTCCAAGCCCATTTCGCGTCCTGGACTCCAGAGCCCCCGGCATGCATCCTCCCGATTTTCCCTTGGTGACTTAAGTTAAATAAACAAACCTTTCTCGCCGGCACGCCCTTTCGCCCCGTGCCCGGTGTCTGCCCTCCACCTCCCGGTCCTACCAGTTGAAGATTCTTAAATCAGGTACCTTTCGAATTCACATCTGTACGCAAGGCAGCTCAGCCAAGTCTCACCCAAATTAAGACAAGAAACACTTTAATCATTCTGAAAGTTGCTCAGGTCACCGTGGCATTTTGCATAATTTAAATAGCGCTGTTAAGGTATGTTGAGCTGACTTGGATTATATCAGGGAAAGCAGAGCTGGTTGTGGCTTAGAGATGTCTTGAACATCTTTAAAATTGTAACCAGCCTTAGTATCTTATTAATAAGTCTGCAGTTGTTTATAAAGCACTCGGTATCTTTTCCTTTTCAGTTATTTTTTGGGAAGGGGTGAGATTCGGGGAGGAAAGGGAAATGATTAGAGGGTGTGCTTGTTTTGGGGGTTTAGGTAGCATGTCCTGTCAGGCATTTATGGCCATCTCCAGGCTCTAAAATGCCAAGAATTGTCAACTGAAGCGCTGGGGGAGAATTTGAAACAATAGATGGTCCGCGGTTCAGATGGGAGATCAAAGAGGGGATCCCAGCAGCTTTCAGATCCCACAAGGATCCTCCTGTGCGTTTTCTAATTAGAATCGCTTAGAAAGGGAGGAGGACGGGAAGAATCAGCAAATGAACGGATAATATAAATTAAGATAGCAAAATAAAATCTTGCAGCCAGAGAGAGCTTAAGGCTTGCTCTGGCCCCCAGTTGTGTCAAATTGTGATGTGGGCGCAACAGGGACAAATGACTTTCTTATTGCCTGAGGCAGGCTGGTCTAAATTAGAATCCAGGCGCTGCTGTGTCCTGTGTTTTCATCACACACAGTCCCCACATGTGAGCCTCAGCTGCCTCTCCTCCCATCTAAAATGAACATTTTTCGATTCTAAGGAAAAAAAAAACGTAAAAAAAAAAACATGGAAAGAAATCCTTGCGGCGAGTGTAAATTCTTGTAAATTTGTAAAGGGAGAGTTGGAGATCAAAGTCTTTGTAAAATGTTGTAAAAATTGTAAATTGAATTTTGGGGACAACAGTCTTTATAAAATAGTGAACAAATGTATCAATGAATCCTATTAAAATCCTTTCATGCTGTGAGATCCAAATTCCAGGTGAGTTTATGTTCTAGTAGGCACATATAACTAGCATTGATAAATATGCTCTGTGACTAAAGTTGCCAAATAAGGCTGCTAGCAGTGCTCTGCTTTTGAGGAGTTAGGGAAAACTGGATTACAATTTTTGATGAAAAGGATTTACAAATTTAATGGCCCAAACAAATTAAGGTTTAAGCACACAGCTGATTTAAGTTTTAAAATGCCTACCTTCTTATTCAGAGTTCCCATAGCACCTTACATCTTTTTTGTTAATCTTAGTATGCCCTAGTGGAATGTGTCTGTTTGCATGTCTGCCTTCCCACCAAACCTCCATCACCTTTGTGGTGGTACATTGCCCAGCATATATCCCCTCCCCTCCTCCAGTACCCAGTTTTTTCTTCCTGGGTTCATAGCTAGAGAACATTTTCCAGCAATACAGTCTAGGTGAGGCGGTGAATGCTCTGTTCCTTTCAGGTCTGGCCATAAAACAGCCTGAATGATCAACACACACTCTGTCTTTACTTTCTACATGGCCAAGGACTGAGATGGAAGAAATCCAAATCCAAATTTTGAATTTTTGCTCCAAAGAGACCTTTGGGCCAGGAATATCTGCATTTAACCTTGCACAATGAGAAATAAAACTCTGTTGTTCAAAGACACCGTGACATTTGGGATGTTTGCTACAGCAGCAAGTATCACCCATCCAGACAGGGACATCTCCTTCCTCACTATTGCAAGAGCTGAGCTTCATGGAGTAGTTGCTCAACCAGATTTTATTTAATGGTTATAACAAATGTGGTCTTTCTATAGACCCTACTTAATAAATTTACTCTCCTTAGAATGTTTCTAATGCAAATGGCCGGGCTATGAATATTAACTCCTTTGTCTCTTGACTGTGCTATTCTCTCACAGATTTTGTCTTTTATTATTGGTCCATTTCTTTTGCAGACAAGCTTATTGGATCGGAACATTGGGAGAAAGTAACAGAAATGAACAAGCCAGAACACCTATAGTAAATGTCTATAGTAAATTGAAGAGAACCTCATAGTTTATTATGGTCAGGATTTTTATTGTTTTTACTTAATTTTTTTTACTAAAAACTATTGCAAGATAGCAAAGAGTAGTTTTAGTAATCCTTAAAAAAAACTTTTATTATGGAAGAAGTTAAATATATACAAAAGTAAAGAGAATACTGCACTCGTAACCATCTTCAACAAAACTTAGGGTCAATCATAACTCATCTATATTTTCATGCACTTCCTCCTCAGATTATTTTGAAGCAAATCCATGATATATCATTTCAGTTGTGCGTATTTCAGTATGTATCTCAAAAAGATGAGGGCTCAATTAGAATTTAAACATGTGCATGGTGTATGTGAGGTGTAAAACAGATTTGAGAAGTCAAAACCAAAGACATTTTTCTGGGTATAAGAATGATTATCATTTAGGGATGTGGTGGAGGCTATATGTGTTCCCAAAACCTGTTTTTTCTTCTTCCTGGACATACCAGTAGACTACATTTCCCCATATCCTCTGCATTTAAGTAGTCATGTGACTGAGTTCTGGCTAATAGAAGGGAGTGTGGAAGTGATGTCTGCCACTTCCATATCTAGCACATAAAAGTCTCCTGTGCATGATCCTCTCTTTTCCCTTGTCTGCTGGCTGGATGATTCTACCCAGGGTGACCTTAGAGCAATGACCAGCCTGCATCCCTGAAGCAGAGCCTTTCCTCCAACCCAACTCTGCCCAGAACAACCTGGCTGGGCCATTGTATGATTGAGAAATAAACTTAAAAAAAATGTGCTAAGCCATTAAAATTTGGGGATTAATTACAGGAACTTTCATTACCCTCATTAATAAGGGGATAATGTTCTCAGAGGGAGGGGTGGCAAACTTTTTGTCTTTGTGGCTTATAAGGTCTCTTGTAATGACTCAACTCTGTTGTGGCAGTGGGAAAGCAGTCAAAGAAAATGCCTGAACAAAAGGGTGTGGCTATGTTTTAATTACACTTTGTGTACTCAAACAGGCAGCTAGACCACATGACCTGTTGCCAATCCCTGTTCTAGACCAGCACAGCTCACCACCACCTTGTCCAAGGTGCCACATATAAAGGAATTAAAGCAGAATGGGGTCAGTTGGATTCCACTACTAGCCGTGTAACCTCTTGGGCAAGTTATTTTACCTCTCTTGGGCAAGTCTGTTTTCTAGTCTGTAAATTGGAGCTAAAGAATGCCTACTCTAGGGCCGTTGTGAAGTTCAACTATCACTCCCACAGTAGGACAAGGGGAGCAGTTCCAGGTCTATCCATCCTATGAAGGACTCCCTATTGTGTCCATGAAGGCAGAGAGCCTGTCTGTCTCATTCACTTCTGAACTGACATGGTAGATGCTCCATAAATATTTGTTCAGCAGGTTCAAGTTTTAGAAAACTGCTGAAAGTTGTAGCTGAAAGGGGACATGGAGGTAAACTCTAAGTCCTCAAGGAAACACAAGCAACGAGTCCAAAGTGTTGTTGCATAAGAGTTCTTCATTGTATCAAGGGGTCATAGTGCTCAGAAATGAGGAAATCCTCCTCCTCAGTGGTTCAGAGGCATTCTCAGGGGCTCCACTCCCTCAAGCAACAGCTAGGCTTGTGGGACATCTGGACCTCCAGCAATGTTCAGCTTCCTAATGCTCCAACACACACACACACACACACACACACACACACACACTCTGTGTAAAGACTGACAGGATGCTTGTGGCTCCCTCCACTTCACCCTGAATATACAAAAAGCCCAAGAGACAGTGCATGACCTTCTGACAAGGTCAAGAAGCTGCATTCCAGGGTGAGGGCTGTCCTGCCCAAGCACAGGCTGCAGTGGTGGGGAGATGAGATTGGCTTTTTGTAAGTGTTAGTGATGGTTCTGCCTTAAGTGGCAGGGCCCTCTACTGCTTTCCAGTCGGATATTAAAATATGGTGTCCTGCCTGTCCAAGGACCTCTTCTGCAGATAGTGACCCCATATAGCTCTCATCTATATTTAAAAGACCCATTTATTGCATTTAATTTTTCTGTGCAAATTCTGGAAAGCAAAATAAAATCTCAAGAGCATGTTATAGCTGGAGGAGTAGGGTGCCTCATAATTCTGAGGTTTTATATTATACATCATATAAGTATTTTTTAAACTGACAATTCTAGGCCGGAGGAGGCAAACTATTCAGTTAGAATTGAAGCTCAGAGTCTAGATGCTGAAAGAGGCCCATAGAGTTCATCCAGCTTTTTTTTACAGATGAGGAAAGTGAGGCCCAGAGAATTAAATAGACATTTTCAAGGGATTTGGTAGCAGTTCCAAGACCAATCCTCTATTTTTCAAAGGAAGCTTTAAAATAAATTATGACATGTGTATTGGTATAAGGCACACATCCTAAGTGTATAGCTCAATGGAATTTTCATTACTCACATCAAGAAACGGTACATTAGCAGCTCCCCAGAGGCCAATTACCCAAATACCACCACTATTCTCTTTTGTATCATCATGTATTTGAATGACTTTTAAAATTAATATAAATTGAATTTTACAGTATATTCTCTTTGGTATCTGGCTTCTTGTGCTGTCTTCTATCCTTCTCCCCAGCTTTTTATTTTGCAAAATTTCAAACCCATAGAAAGTTGCAAGTATAATTGAATGACCAGCGATACATCCTTGCGGTAGATTGCACAAATGACCACAGTTTTTCCTTCATTGTGTCCAGGCCCTTTACAATGTGGCTTTGGGGCTTCTCCTTCACAATGCAGAGGCATCCACCCCTAAGCTCCGTGCTGGCCTTGTGATTGGCTTTGGCTAATATCGTACAGCACAAGTAAGGAAGCGCCAGTTCTAGCAGTTCAGCCCCCAGAAGCCTTGCATACTTCCTGTTCTTCTGTCTTGGAGTTTTGCCACTGTCACGTGAATAGGCCAGGACTAAACTGCAGGAAGAAAAGACACAGGGCCTTTAGTCACTGTAGCCATGAATCAATCTATCCCCAGAAGAAAAGCCACCCTACTGACCTGCACTGATCTCAGACACATAAGGGAACCCGGAGGCGATTACAGAAACACCCAGGGGAATGCAGCCCCGATATTATAATGAGTTAAATAAGCAAATGGGTGCTGTTGTATGGGCATTTGTAACACAGAAAAAAGCTACTCAATATAGCCCTTTCCCCCAAATATTTCAGCATGTATCTTCTAAGAATAAAGAGATTCTCCTACATCATCACAATTTAATTATGACCAGGACATTTACCACTGATACCGTAATACTATGTAATTTACAATTTGTACTCAAAATTGTCTAATTGTCCCTACAATATCTTTTATAGCTATTTTTCTTGTATTCAGGATTTAGGTGAGAATTACATATTACATTTAATTGTCTTTTTGTCTGTCTTGAATAGTGCCCCTTTCCTCCCCATCTGCTTTTTCTTTTAATTTTTCCTATCATTAACATTTTTAAAAGTCTAGCCCAGTTTATTTTGCAGAATCACCTTCAATTAATATTTATATGACTGTTTCTCCAGGGTTAATTTCAGATTAAGAAATTTGGGCAGGAAAACTACCCGGAGAATGTGTTCTTCTCATTGTATCACATGATGGGGTCCATGAAGCCAATTCACCCAGATGTTGGGGAATCTCTTTCAAGATGTAGATATCTTGAGTCATTTTTGTGAGATTAAGTGGGAAGAATTCTTGATGGAGAATATATTAGAGTGTTAATTTTTTTTTGTATATGGAAAGAGAGGAAACACCAGTTCATCTGATTTCCTGGGAACATACTGTACTTTGTTCTAAGCTGTTTGTCAACCTTATCTAGCACTCTCAGAGCAGAGGGCTGTGACCATATTAGTGGGTGACTTTACTTTATAAATGAATTATTATTTATTTGCTCCAAGCAAAAGTCATTATCAATTCATTCCTAATAGTTTAGACTTAAACTTTTCTTTTTTAGTAACAAGCCAAACTGGGTGTAAGACAAGAGAGAGATAAATTTCTTATTTATCCCAACTGACTTCAGTGATTTGAAAATAATAAATACCTTAGCTTTATGATTTTTTTTTTTTTTGCAAAATGCAAGGAATCTAGGGAAGTTAAGAAGAGCTCAGTCAAATGAAGAAAAAAACAACAGGTTGGAAATGTTAACTCTTTTTTAACAACTAAAGAGTAGTTGAAATGATCTTTTCAACAGCTCCAGGTGAGGTTCTATCTGAAAGAAAGCTAAAACTGGTAAATTTGCATTTAGAAGTGAATTTAATGACAGAAGTTCCTCAACAGAGAAAGATCAAACTGACATCTCTAAGATGCCACATCAGAGACATCTCCCCTCAAAATAGCTTTTGCGATTGACTGGTTCTCACATCTTTGCTAATAAACACAAGATCTCATCACCAGTGCTGTGGCAAGGATTTCACAATGTTGAGCGGGGCAGTGTAGTGCCTCATTTGTGAGCCAGATGTGTCTATACTGAAATATGAGGATTCTCATTTGGTAAACTCTAAACAAGATGATGAAAGTTAGATGAGAAATAGCCTTGTAGAGGAATAAGCATGAAAGAACTGTTTACACGTTTCTGGAGCTCAATTTTGGGGTGGTTGCTATTTCACAAAGGTCAGTATTTTCCTTTATTTACCTGGTGTCTAACTTGGTTCTGAGATTTTAGTTCAGTTTTATCCATAAGTGACAAACAAAAGTAGTATTTTGGAATACAAAGTTTAGTTGCTGGGGATATTAAAGCCAAATAATTATTTAAAGAGATGTTTTGATTACTTACAAAGATTGAAGGATAAACTGTTCCTGTACTTTTTTATGTGTATGTGAGTAAACAATATTCAATGGTGATATCAGGCACAGCAATATTGAAAAAATTTTTACACATGTATTAGTCAGGGAAAGTAACATTGGCTGCTATAACAAACAACCCCCAAAAAGGTCAGTGAGTTAATACAATAAAAGTTCATTTCTTGTTTGTGCCACAATACTTTGAATACTTTAAAGGGCAGCCTTCCTTTGATTAAGGGGCCCAGGCCTCCCTTTAGTAGCTATGCATGTTTTAGAACATTTATCCACCAGCCAAGGGGAGAGAGAAATAATACATGGAAGATTACTCAGGAAGCTTTAAGGGCCAGACCACATGTCATTGGCCATAACTCAGTCACATGGCCCCACTCAGCTTCAAGAATAGCTGGGAAATGTAGAATTCCTGTAATTCAGCAGAATAATACAATAAAATGGGTATGTTGAATGCATAGTGCTATTTCCGCACAGAATTACCTCTGCCAAAATACCTTTTCTTCTCACCAGTCTGTGAACAAAAGCTTGTAGTATCATGGATGGACTCAGCAGAGCAGGAGTCAATGAATTTTTCTAAAAAAGGGCTAGATTGTAAACATTTTCAGCTTTGTGGGACAAGAAGAAAAATTAAAGAGGTTATATTTGTACTTTTACAACTATTTAAAGTGTAACTATTTAAAAATGTAAAAGCCATTCTTGGCTCAAGGACCATGAAAAGAGACAGTGAGGTAGTTGTGGCCCATGAGCCATAGTTTGCTGACTTCAGACTAGAGAAATTCTGAAAGGAAATATTTGGTGCTGCAGGATTTTCTGTTTCTCAGGTTCCTTCCTAAGCTGATTTTGACTTTGGCTGAGGTTTTTCAGATGACCCTTGATGGTAAATTATATGAGAGAAAAGATTTAATTAATGCTATGAAGAATACACAGAATACAACAAAGTTAGATTCTTGGGAGATAGCACTTAAAATAAAAACATTTACTGTGAACTGAATAATAAATAGTAAGTATTAGGTTATACTCCAAAATACAATAAACCAAGTTAAATGTAATTATAAAAGGGTTCATTTCTGCAACATAGTACAGTTGTATCATGCTAATATTTTCCAGGCACTTTATTTGTAATAATTCTATTTTGAGACTCATCTAGTACTTCTGTTGTCTCAATTAAGTGCTGATATTGCCTTTCTTCTTGCTCTTCTTTCTTTCCTTGTGGTTATTGTACAACTGCACATTACATATTAACAATATTAATATAATAATATTAATAAGAAACTGGACTCATGCATAGGAGGTCTGCTTGGCCTGACCTTTTTTAGTCCTGACTCATGAACTATATGTTAAGGGGTAAGATTTTATATATCGTCTAGATTAAATAAACATAATACAAGGAAGCATTGCAAAAATGTGGTTTACAATATAAGCTTTTATGAATGAGGATTTCTGTTGTTACTTTCAATCTTTTTTATTAATCATTTTTGTAATTACACAAGTGATATATTTTCACTGTAGAAAATATGAAAAATTATGAAAAAGGAAAATTAGAATTAGACATATTTCTGTCACCTACAGATGATCATTGTTAGCCTTCTGCTATAGTTCTTTCCTGTTTATACACACACACACACACACACCACATACAAATATACATAATCTGCATACCTACTGAGACATTTTTGCATAATTTGGGGACATAATTGAAACCATATTGTATATAGTCATTAAAAATCTGAAAGAAAATGGCTACAGCATATTATCTCATATGACTGTATCATAATTTACTGAGCCTAATCTCTATTTTTGGACACTTAGGTTGTACAAAATTTCCTTAATTAAAATACCATTAAGAGAGTTATGCCCAACAATTATGTCCTTATTTCAACAAAAAGACATGTGTAAAAAAATTCAAACAACTTTCTTTTTATTTTGAGTGATATTTTATTTAGTCATTTTTTGTTTACAACTGAAACTCCAGGAATTCAAAATTAACATCCTTGCCCATGAGCTTCCTTCAGACACCAGAAAAAGTTTCGACCTTGTGCTGCACATTGTTCTGTTGTGTTTTGTCCAAATGGACCCATCTGAGCTGCCTGCCATCAGTTTCATGCGGATTCTCTTGCCCACAATTTCACTTGTGAAAACCAGCTCTTCCAGGATTGCATATACATAGTTGTCAGAGTGTGGCTCCTGGGATGCTTTTGCTTATTTTTGTACAGCTTTTCCAAGTTGGCTTAGGCAGAATTGGCTTAGGCAGATTTCTCCTCTGAGCAATAAAGACAACGTGTTTCCCACTGAACTTTTTCTCCAATTCACATACTAGTTGGGCTTTGATTTTCTGGAGAGGTTTCAGTTGAGGAATGAGAACAAAGATTAAAATAGCTTTTTGACAAACTTCAATTTCTTTGGCTGCTGTTATATTCATCTCTGGCAGCTGGGCCTTCAGGCCCGAGTTCATCTGCAGCTCAAGGAAGGCCTTGGAGATGTCCTGAAGTCGTCCATCTTCTCACCATTGGGCTTCACGATCTTCGTGCTCCAACTGAACATGGCTCTCTCCTTGGTGAAAGACCCAATGTATGTTGGCTAGTGCTGGCCTAGAAGAGCCAAACAACTTTATTCTTAATAGTCCACAGTTGAAATAATTCAAATGTGCGTCAGTTTTACAATGGATAAACAATTTCTGGTATATCCATACAATGGAATACTATTCATCAATGGAAAAAAAATAATGATTGGCTGTTGCATTTAACAATATCCATGATTTTCACAGACATAATGCTCAATGGAAAAAATAGATACAAAATAATACATTTTGTATCATTTCATTTTGCTCCTCCAGGATGGCCTGTAGGTTTCAAGTCAATTTCAAATTGGCTTTCCATATCCATATCCACATCCCAGGACCCAAGCTAAAGGCACAACAACTACCTGGGGCTTCATGGTGGTGGAAACTCCAGGAGGCCTTTATCCAGCCACACAAGCACATTTAAACCTTCAGCTTTATGTCACATCTGCTTGCATTCTATTCGCCAAAGTGCCATGACCAAGTCCAACAAAGGTGCATTAGGGAGGGAGAAGACTGGGATAAGTTCATTCTGTGTATATCAGTAAGTATAGCTGCATAACAAACAACCCCAAAACTCATTGTTTTAAAACAAAAATAATAAATTATTTCTCACTGGTCTATGAGTTGGTAGGGGTGGCTTTCCTAATCTTGGCTGGGCTCATGCATCTGGTCTCTTGCATCCATGGTCACCTCAGCTGAGACAATACAGCTGTGTTCCATATGGTGTCTCATTCCCCAGCAGGCCAGCTTGGACTTATTCTTACAGCAGTGGCGGGTTCCAAAAGAGAATGGAAACTTGAGTTAGGCTTGGAACATGTTTGGCTTAACTCTGCTCTGCATTCTGTTGTCTAAAGCAAGTCACAGAATGGGTCCAGATGTAAAGTGTGAGCAAACAGACTCTTTTGCTTGATGGGAATAGTGGCAAAGGCTCACTGCAGAGGGTACAGATAAAGAGAAGAGCAGGGAATTATGAGCAGATCTGTAAACTACCATACTGACCACAGTGATGTTTTATAAGGGTGGGAAGGGAAGAAACATAAGAATTTTAAAAAGCAGGAAAAATATTTCAATTTAGTTAATTTAGTTTCAACTTTGTTTTTATATAACAGTATTCCACATAAGGAAAAACAACTTATACTGGGTTCTTATCTTATCTTAAGATCCTACTGTTGCTGTCCCAAACCAGTAAGATATCACCAGATGATGGTTTTTTGCCCACTTAGAATCTTAGTCAGGCTCATACTGAGACCTTGAGGAAGTTATTTGCTAGCACTTATGACAGCAGAGGAAGGTGACACAAAATACTTTGTCTTGTTTGTCTCCCCAAGTTTTCAGTGGTCATCGTTCAATCAACTGTAGTGAGAAGCTGCCTGAGCAGAGAAACTGCTACAGAAAAACAGAATAAGTTTTCATAACTAATAAAATTGTGCAAATAGGTTGTGAATTTTATTCACTTCCCCCAGTTTTTTTCTTCCCAAGATCCCTCATGTTCCCTTGGATGTCTTTGAGAGGACCTGTGGTGGACTGCATTATTTTCCTCAGTCCTTTAGTGGAGTGTATGTTCCTGCCTTGTTGATACTGGGCTCAGCCACATGACTTGCTTTGGTTTGTGAGTAGAAGCAATGAAGTGTCTGTCCTTAGGCTGTGTTAAAGGACTTAGTGTGTTTCTCCCATCCTCTATGCTTCTGCCCTGGGGCAGGTACTGTTCCAAGAAGGATGAGAGATGCATGGAACAGACCAGGACCCCACCTGCAGCCTGGGGCCATTCTAGGTCATCCAACTCCCATCTGCTCTGCAGACATGTGAGTAAGTGATTATTTTAAGTCACTGAGTTTTAGAGTGATTGCCAACAGCATTGTTGTGGAACTAGTTAACTGATTCCTATACTTTCCAAGAGAATGACCTGAATTGTCCATGTCTCAGGTTCACATTTAGCAACACAAAACTTGAATAAAGAGATTTCATATAAAACCATATAGTTGGAAGATACTCATATCACACTTTTACCATTTGCCTCATCTACACAACTCCTCCATTACCATTAGCTTCATCTTTTTCTTTGACTTAATTTCAAATCAATCATCTAGATTAGTATTTCCACCTACCCACATCCAAGGAGTAATATCCATCAAATCAAAAGTTTGATGTGTTTTTGTATTTTTCATATCTGCATCTATAACTGTACCTGTATCTATATGTATGTGCATATTGTGTCAGTCATCATTCTGTATGTGTATTCATCAAACCTCACTTATGACGTTCCTGGGCACATAGAAAGATTACATTTCCAGGCTAGGTGGAGCCATGTGACTGAATACTGGCCAAGAATGGTTCGATCAAGAATGGTCAGAATCAGTGGTACTGGTTCACTCATTTCTAGACTGGTTTCTAAAATCTCCTATTCTATACCTCTATTTCAATCTCTGTTTGTCTATGTGCTGGATGCAAAGAATATAGTTTAGGACTTCAGGATCCTTGAAAATGGCAGAGTCAGTAGTTGGACGGCATCTTGATTTTTAAACCACCTTGTAGGTCTGATTTCCCCCACCCACTTCCTTCCATCTCCCCTTTTACCCAACCAGCCCACACTGGACTGTCCATGAGTAAGAAATAAATGCTTACTGTCTTAAACTACTGAGATTTCAGGAGGTATTTATTTTAACGGTTAGCAGCTTATCTAAAAAAATGTATAGCCCTTAATATCAGAACATCCATTTACATTCATCCATTTATAACAGATGCTTAGCTCTGTACCTCCTGTGATCCATAGGCCACATTTTGGAAACACTGCTATGATCCAAATCCCCATTTCACAGTCAAAGGAACTGAGCCCCAGAGAGGGAGGGTTTCACCCAAGTGTGCACAGCAAGTTAGAGCAGGACCTGGGGCTTTAATCCAAGATGCCCAAGTCCCAGACTGGCCATATTCCAGGAATGCTGCCCATGTATTTAGTCCCATCAAAATTATGAAATAGTTTGCCACTGACACTGCCAATGCTCCGTGTTGCCATGTCACCACGGGGCAAGGACATTGCAATCTGAGCACCTGTGCTTCTGCTCAGGGGTGTTCTCTGGTCCCACCCGTGTTCAGTGATGGATGTCTGGAAGCTGCCCTCCACCAGGGCACACACACAGATGTTGGCGGGCAAACGCCGATTTCCTTCCTTTGAAGCCTATTACAGTCTCCCAGCTGGGCCTCCGAGGCCCTGAGCCCCCACTGCCACAGTGGCCAGCCTGCCCATGAACACCCCTTCTTGGGACCCCTTCCCTCTCCTCTCACTTCCCCCATAGGTGGCATGGCAGAGTGCTTGACCAGAGGCATCTCTGAACAGGTGACTTTTGATAAAAAAGTGTGAATTTGAGGAGGGACAAACTAGAAGAGAATTTCAGGCAAAAGAATAACCACTTAAAAGAGTCCTGGAAGTAGGGAAGGGCGGTGTGCTCAAGGCGTAGAAATGAGGCTTGTATGGCTGCAGGGAGGAGGTGCTTGGTGAGAGGAGTCCTTTGAGAGGTGGGCATGGACCAGAGCTCCACAGAGAGGGTTGAATTTATCCTGATTAAGATGGGAAGCAGAGGAGCTGTTTAACCTGATTTATGTTTCCAGAGTTCAATAACACGTACTTCCAGAAAATGTGGGAACCAAGGCACTGGCCCTTTTTGGCAGGAGGCAGTGTATCTACTGAACAAGGTTCACCTGTGACTCTCTCTTGGTGGGGCGGCCAGGCCCGGTGGCACCAGCGCCTCTGTGCATGGTGACCAGCGCCCTGCCCACTGCTTTCCACTTTGACCACACTCTGTTCTTCCTTCCAGTCAAAAACCTGGTGGAGGCGGCCCTGGATGGAGAAAGGCACCTCCTCTGTTTCCTAAATGTACACCTCGGGCCCCGTTCTGTCTTAAATTGACACTGCAGCTACCTCATACCAAATCCAAAGAGGGGTTGATTTGACTGTGAAGAAAATATGAGCCACGGTTAAAAAGGCATTTCCTCCACACTTTGCCCCACATGAAATAAATATTTTTTTGTGCCACCCATTCCCCCACAATTAAAATTATTAAAGGAGGCCCCAGCAGTATTTCCGTTCCCAGGGGGAGAATTCTATTACAAAGGTGGACAAAATAGACCCCTGAAAATTCCAACAAGGGGTCCTGAAAATGGTGGGGGGAAATTGTGAGCCATAGATGTGAAATAATTGACTAAAAGTGGTGCAGACAGGCAGAACAACTCAGTCTTCTGAGGGGGGGTCCCTGTCACCCTATTCCCTTCAAAGGTGGGGAATTCTGTTGGGAAAGCAATTAGATTGAGACTTAGAACTAAGACGTCTCAAAATTAAAATAAAACTATGGAAATTCAAAACCAGTCAGTACTCAAAAGACTGATTAAGTCTGTCTTTAAATGTATAGATGAATGAGGAATATTATTTGAGTTATTATATTCATGAGGATTCTGAGAAGTCTTACAGTGTTATTAAGTTTTATGTGAAATGATCAGGCAAAGCTGTTTGTGGTGTGAGCCAATGAGACAAGCACTTGGATAAACATTTTTTTTTCCTCTAAGAGGCCCATTTATTGTGGTTTCAAAATGGATTTAAAGAGCTGGGTCAGAAATTGTTTGAAAAGGTGAGCTTTTTCTTGCCGGTCTTGCATTTCTTAGCCTGAAGCGCACAGCCTCCATCTCTACTCCGGAGTTTAAAAAGATGGCTTGACAGTACAAATTACTTTCCTTCTTTTCCATTTTACAGAGCTTGTGGTTTTTATAGGCATATAAACACTTTTATAACTTAAATTTCTGCAAGTTGTGGCATGAAAAGAAATAGTCAATGGCCATAAAAATGTAGGATAAATCACTGCTAATTAAAAACGCAAGTATTGACAATGGGAACTGAGTCAAATAATTGCTTTTTCATATTATCATTTAATTCCCTTGTTTATTCATAAAGGCGCATTTTATTAAAATAGACTATTATTTCAGAAGCTAGGAGGTAGTTGAAAATGCAAAACCCTTCTAGTTATGTGAACAAGGTAAAAAAGTTTGATCCATGAACTAAGTTGAATGTTTGCATATGACATAGATCCATGTGCACATGTACCCTCATGAGATTGCTGAAGGAAAGATCTTACTTCATTTTTATTTATTGGTCTTAACTTGAGAGCAAGGGTTCAAATCATCACATTATCAACCTCTCTCTGTGTGTAACTTTTCCTCATAGAATGGAGATAACAGTAGTAGCTATTTGAGTGTTGTTGCAGTTATTAATTCAGTAATAAAGAATCTAGAATGGTGACTGGGACACAATAACATTTAATACATGTTATATATATTCCCCAACCTGACATACAGCTATGGAGAATGTAGCTAATGCTTAGCAATTTCTTATGAATGAATATTCTGGTAGATAGACCTTTTCTAGAATTTGAATATGACAGATATTTTCACTAGCTCAGGGAGGCCAATGAAGCTTATTCAGCACACTTTCATTGATGCCTATCACATGTTACAGTGAACCATCAGGGGTGTGCTAGAGAAAGACACACTGATTTGTGAAAGAGGAATGTTAAGTTTCCAGGAGTTCTGTGAGCTGCTTTTAAACACTGCCATTGTTAAGAATTAAATTACATAAGTGTATGATTAAATAAGTTTTATTAAATGTAAAGTTAATACTTAAAACTTTTCACTGCCTCTTTGTCTTCCTTTTTACAACTCCCTTTGCTGTTGAATGCATAGCTATATGGTGGACATACTGTATAATGAATGGCATGCTTTTGCATCTCTCTTCTTCAGTGATGTTATTCATCTTGGTAGATTGAAATCAGCCATGGAGCAAATATTTATACCACAGAACTGAGCAATGCTCCACTTGTGCCTGGCCTGGAGAAGGGAGTGGGGATGGCATGAGGGGGTTGGAAGGGGGTGGATATCTTCAAAGAGTTTATCAACTAAGAGAGCCCACAATATTTGACTGCTTCATCTCCAATTTTTCTTCGTATTTGTTTTCACAGCTTATTGCATCAGGAACAGCTAAACCCATATTTGTGATATTTCTCATCATTCAGCGTGAAAATCTACATGTATTTCCTTTTTTCACTTTTCTTTCTTTGCACATAAACATTTAGACAATTAACTCTTGGTAGCATATGAGTAGCATTTTAGGAATTCTTACAATAATTTGATGTTACCTTTCTTTCTTAGCTGATTTATCTAAAGATGTGTACTAATACTGGTAGCTATAGCATGGAAAATCCAGAACGGCATCTAATTGAATACCACCATCAAACATTTTTCCTTTCCCTTACCGTCATAGCCTATCCATCACCAAGCCCTGTTGGTTCTCTGCCTCCAAATCCCCAACTGAAGTCCACCAGCCTCTCATCCCGGGGGTCAGCCCCTCAGCCACACCCCCGTGAGCTCTATCAGCTTTCACCTAGCCTTCCTGCTCTTTTCCAATCTCTTCTTCCCATAGCAGTAGGAATGATCTCCTTTTTTTTCCTAGAACAACACATTGACTTTATTTTTTTCATTCTTTTTTAAAAACGACTTTACTGATATATTACTGATATACAAAAAGCTGTACATATTTAATTACAACTTGATGAGTTTGGAGATAAGCATACATTTGTGCAACCATCACCACAGTGTATGCCATAAACATATCCATCATCTCCAAATATTTCTGCCCATCCTCTTTATTATTGTTATTGTTATGTGATAAGAACACTCTTGTAATCTACCCTTTTAGCAAATGTAAAGTTGTAAGTCCAGGGAAAGGATATCTCTGGGCAAGATACCTCAAAAATCCAAAATCAGTCAAATGGAGAAATAAAGTTTAAAACCCGTTTATTGCTTACAAACTGCAGGCCAGCGCAGTCTCTCTCCCCTGCTCGTGAAGAACCAAGCAAGCAAACCCCTCCCCTTAACCTCTCAGGTTCAGACACGCCCTCGGTTGCCCAGGTAATTACCCATTGACATGGAGATGAACCTCTCTCCACCCCTGAGGATGTGCAAATGCGCCAAAGTTAGGCCAGATATTCTGGAAATGATACAATTTTACCCACAAAAGTCTGTAAGACACTATTACCATGGGCACTATGCCATATAGTAGAGCTCTGGGACTTAGACGTAGGATTAATCTTTTAAGCATGCAAATCAGGTCGTGTCACTCCTATCTTAAAATCTATCCAGGGGTGTGCATTGCCCCTAGAAAAAAATGCAAATTCCTTGCCTGGCCCCTACGATTCTATGAGATCTGGTTTTTGCCTGTTTGCCCCACCTCATCTTGGACCATTCTGCCCCCGGTTTCCTAAACCCCAGGCGTCTTGTTCTGGCAGTTCCTGGAACACATCCACTCTTCCCGGACGTGGGGCATTTGCACAAAAGTACTGCTGTCTGGATCATCCTTGTGCTTCCCCGTCCCCAGAACCTAGCTACTTTTTGTCGTTCAGATTTTAGCTGAAATATAACCTCTTTGGAAAGGTCTTCCTTGATCATCTTATATAAAATAGGTCCCTCTGCTTACATTTGTCTTCAGCACAGGTTTGTATCTTTCATTTATTGTCCTTTTTTTTGGTCATTTGTTAATGTGAGTTATTTATTTACTTGCCTTTTTTCTGTTTCCCCAAATAGACCTGCCCTCAGTAAAAGTCAGTACATTTGTTTACAGTGAAAAACTGAAAAAGTGAGTTAATTACCGAAATATTTACAAATGTCCAGATGTTCATTTTCATGTAGGAAAAAGACAACTTTAAATGACTGATTAAATGTCTTCCTTTTCATCTTTGCGGTTTAGAATTGTTTGAACACAATCCCATGATTTGTTTCTTATCAGCTTATCATGTTCTCTTGTTTGCTCTAACAGTGCAAATTTGCTTCTGTCTGGTGCGTCCTCTTAAAAAACATCTTTAAAAAATTTAGTGTTTCCTTTTTAAGGAAAGGCAGAGAAACGCTAAAATTACCAATATTGACTAATGAGAATCATAAAGTGAAATTCCTCTTGTGCATTTTGTAGCAGCTGCGAAGGCAAACCTGCTCAAAGGACTGGCAGTGTCTCTATGCTGAGATCAGAGGGCAGCTGACCTGTCTGATATTGCAGCATAATGTGTTTGCAACTCTGCCTCCAAATTCCCAAAAGGGTCACAGGGAAATGAGTGGGTTGATGACGACTCCATTTTCTTAACTTAAAAGGCTTAGAGAAATAATATGCTTCTCGCTTTAGAAATTAACCAATATCCTGTTTTTATCTTGACCTTGTGCGGTGATATCCTATAACCTAGCTACACAAAACAGGGGCTTTCTGGGGTGGTGGCAATGATCCATACCTTGATAGGTTTGTGGATTACCCACGTGCATGCATTTGTTAGAACTCAAGACTTGTGTGCTTCCCCTATAAAAATCATAGAACAATTTTAAAAGGAAGAAGTAGGATACCACATGGGTACTTAAAAAGTGAAGAAGCACAGAGTGAGATAAGGAAAGAAAAGAGCAACAACACACAGGCAATTATCGCACAACAGGGTCCACGGCCAGCAGCTTCCATGGGCATTCCCTGAGGGCTTTTTAGACATGAAGACCTCAGGCCTCACAAGGGACTGGCTGAATCAGGATGGAGAGGTGTCCTAGCTGATCTGTCTATAAGTAAAGTTTGAGAAGTTTTGCCTTAAAGAAGATTGGGGCCACGGTGATCTACGTGTTCAGGTACATCTGACCATCTGTGCTACATACACTATTTAGCTGTCACTTTTGTTAAAATGTAGCTATTTCCTACCTTTCCCCCACTTTGCAGAACCTGCCCCTCCCTTCCTCCCTGGCAGCCTCCCCGTCTGTGCCGGGAGCCTTCATTCAGACCCGATTTTGTTCACAGCTCTGTGGGCAGGGCTGAATGAGCCTAGTGAAACCACTTAACTTCCAAACACTTCTGTTTACTCTTCTTTACAAAAGACATAATGGCACTGCCTACCCAGAGCTTAAATTAATTAATGTTTATAGAGCACTTGGAGCCTTGGGGATAAAAGCCTCTTTGAAAAAGTGTGTGTAATTATCATTATGGCTAATGATGCAGGCTGCGAAACCCTCCTCTCTCGGGCGGGTGGGGAGCTGCCCTGGTTAACTTGATCCAGAGAAGGTGGGAATTTCACTCAAATGTCATTTTTTTCTTTGGTCACTCTCTTGGTATTTTTAGGGTTTTCTTCTTTTTTTAACTTCAAAATGGATGTGGATGAATTAAGTCAAGTGGGTTTATGGCAAAATAAGCAAAACACTTCCTAAAGGCGGTACTTTTCTCCAAACTCAGACAGTGGCGCTCCCACCTTTTCCTTAGCTGGGAAATGGGATCCAAATAGCCTGAGAGAGAGAGAAGCTTTTACTAGAAGGTGACTTAGAGTGATGATTTTTATAGTTTTTATAGCTTTTTATAGAAGTTTATGGTGATGGTTCTCAGGATGCTGAGGTTTAGTATTTACTTTGGGGCTGACCAACTTCCAGGAACAGGTTTAGTGCTAACAGCACTAAAGACATCTGTAGGTCTCTCTGCTCTAGGAAAATCAGTTTGAAGGAACAAATGCATCTTCAAGTGACAAATCCTCAGCTATTGGCAGTGCTTAAAGGGAGAACTGCTATTTAACACAGATGATGGTGCAAATGACCTTCAGCATTGACAATCTTATATTACTTTTTATTCACTTCTGCAGTTTCAGTCTCAGATTGTGGCTTGGTTTCCAAGACCATGAAGGAAACAGATGCAGTAAGCCAATGAAGTAGCCACGTACTTTTCAGGAACTTATTTTTAAGTGATCTATTATTTGAGTTTTGAGAAATCAACTCAAGATTTATATGTATTAGGAGAAACTTGCTGTTTTACCTATTTGGAATCATTTGAAGAGAAACACTTTAGTTTGAAATGATCTTTGAAGGGTAAATGCACATGTCTGTTAATTGGATTTTGTCACTGTTAGATAAAGCCCCGTAAGAATAAGAGTTTCTGAATCAGGCCTTGGGACTGGTCCATACAGAAAGAGTGAATTCAACACCATTAGTTGAAGGAGTTAAGCTTGAGCATAGGCTCCCCTTGCAAGAGGAAGAATCAGTGAAACTGAAGGGCCATGTGTTGACTTGTAAACTAGATTTTACAATCTAGGAGTTCTTGAGAACAGACTCCACCTCTTCCCTTCCTTTGTATTCCCTGGAAAGGTTTAGGATGCTGCCTGGGGTTAGTGAGCAACTGTTCCCTGAAAACCTCAGTCTAAGAGGCAAATGCTGGACCCCAAGTTAGTTATGCACATAAATATCAAATCTTCTCATAGGGCATTGGTCAATTTCAGAGGCATTCCAGAGAATCTCCTTTGCTTTGCAGGATAAAAAGTGATCCTTGCCCTCAGGGGGTTTGTGAGCTAGGGCGTGAGAGACAAGACAGACCTTGAGTGTTTGTCTCACTAGTAGAGCTTTATGAGGGCAGGAACCAGGTCTGTTTTACTCATGGGTCTTTTAAATAGTAGAAGTGCAATGCATAGTTTTGAATGCATGCAGGAAGAAGGAAGGAAAGAAGGTAGGAAGGAAGGAAATGAAATAAACTACGCATGTTGTTGTTACTCAAATAGAAGCCAGTTACTAAGCAAGTTTGAGGGAGGAAGAAGGCTTAGAGAAAGAGCTGGGAGAAGGAAGAACAAGGGAAGAAACGAAAAGGGAAATAACAAGAATGAGGAGAAAATGAATATGTAGGTTTGTGGGATGAGGTGAGAATTAATGGCATAAAAAAGAAGATGATCAGAGAGAGTGGGGCCACTTTGTAGGCAGGCACTCAGATGTGAGGCAGAAGGAGGTGCTCTTTGTTATGTCATGTCTGCATAATAGAATCTAATTAAAACTGAAAAATTTGGCTAACAATCCAGGCATTCCCAAATAACTGAATATTTGTGATAGGTGGAGAACAATATCAAAATTTAATTAGGCTGAAATTCTCCAGGCTTTTGATAAAGCTTGGTAGAGAATCACAGGAAGGCTTTGCTACTTTCCTAATTAATTTTTTTCAGTAATTTGTGTCTCAGGAAAAGAATAATTATAATAGTAGGTCCATGAACATAAAACTCTCCTTTCTTTTTTTCTTTTTTCATGGAAGTTGAACTGTTTCACAGAGGGCATATCCAGAATCAGGAGACTGGAACAGAAAAGGGCTAAAAATGTGTTTAAAACCTTTCTAAATTACCTGCCAGGATAGAACTTGAACCCTAGGCTCTCTGGATGTGAGCTGAAGAAAGCCACATATCCCTCTGTTGTTTAAGTGTAGAAATCTCTATTCTAGGATAATAAGGGGGGGAAAGCATGATTTACCATGTAACTTACAGAGCACTATGCTTGCAATTTAGTGAGCAAAGTGTTAGTAGGTTTTGACTTAGTCTGGTCTTTGAGGGTTCAGACAGGCAAATCTAAAAATAATAGTAGCTAGTGGAGTGTGAACTTTCCCATTCATCTTAATGGGGTTGTCAACTCTGAAGTTTAACTACATCACTGTTAGCCATTTGATGGCAGTTAGGAGACTCAGAGGCCAGCAATTAGTGGTGACTTTAGCCCAATGAAGTACCTCTAGTTTCTTGATTGTTGTAATGATTGTTCACTAAGCAGAAAGTCAGTTAAAGTCTTTTTGATTCCAGTCAGTCGCTTTAGTTACTGAATCATTAGCTGCCTAATAACCGGCAGATCCTCTGGTAAGCGGTATCTGTCTTAGTTAGGTGTGTTGATCATTCTTGCCAGATGAACCAAATAGTCTTCCATTTTTGATTATGATTTCATAAAGAAAACCACAAAATATATTTGAGCAATAGCCAGTGAGCGAGTTCTGTTTCTTTTGTGTGATGGTCCCTCTTCTCCAGTCTGGGGGCTCTCTTCCAGCTCTAACCTGGTGAATATGCTGTGAGGTATGATTAACCTAGGGTGGAGGGCCCGCTCCCCCTGCCAGAGCTCATGGCCCACTCATTCCTTTATACTTTCATTTATTTATTCATTAAGTGTGTTTTCAACTCTACCATATGCCGGACACTTGTAGAGCAAGGTTGGCCAACAAGATCCTTGGAAATGACACTATATGAGGAGACAATTTAGAATTTTCTTGTGTAATTCCAGTACAGAGCTTACTAAGAGTGACAAAGTGCTACAATGATGATAAACAGGGGTGCTGAGGCTGATGTGGGCATTACCTTAGGTTAGCACTGAGCAACAGAAATAGCATGTGGTCAAAGTATGAGGCATGTATGTCATTTAAAATTTTCTGGTAGTCACATTAAGAAAAGTAAGAAAACAGACAAAATTAATTTTAATAATATCTACATCAACTCACTATATCCTGAATTAAATTTCAACATGCAATCAATATAAAAGTTATTAATGAGATGTTTCACACATATTTTTTCATACTAAATTTTCAAAATCCAGTGTATCTTTTCTTTGTATAGCACCTCTGAGATGCTCAACATCCACATAAGGCTAGTGGCTATTAGAATGGCAGTACAGAGATATGCTTTGCAGATAGAGGGATCAGTAAGTGCAAAGGCCCTGAGGCAGGGTAAAATTTGAAACCAAATTTGAATTCAGTTGTAAAATTAGAAAACAAATATAGCTTGATGTTTCATTTATAATATACGGATGCAGCCCTGCTAAATGGTTAAAACCAAATTATCCTTTCAAAATGTTCACATAACACAAGAAGCCATCGTTTGTCATGAGCCTAAATGAAATGATCAGTTAAGCTCAGTTTAATAGCTTGGTTACAATAGAAACGAGTTCAGTGTAAAACAAAACTTTCTTAAAACATAATGGCTAAGTGAATGAATCTTGAACAAATTTTTTTTCTTTTGCCTGCAAACATGCAAATTCATCATGGTCTAGTGTGTATTTTACGATAAATATACTAATTGTAGATTCTAGGTTCTAATAGCATTATCTATCTTCAGGACAGGACTTTGTAAAAAATACATCTGGGCACCATTGCTTGTGTTTTATCTTTCTCTGGAGGCAGGCCATGTTTGACCCCTCCATTAGCCTAGCAACATAATGAATTAATTAGAAAGAAAGGTATGTTATACAGAGAACATGAAAACACACAGAAATCACTGAGAAAGAATCATTGAATGTATTTTAAAATAAAATGCCTGAAATATGCTTTTCACGTCCAAGGAGCATTCTCACATTGACATGATAGTGGTTTGATGCATGTCCTCATTTGGAATTCTCCAGAAGCAAACCCTGAGAAAAGGATATAAATGCAAGTTTATTTGGGAGGCAATGCCAGGAAGCAGGGGAGAGGAGGGACGAGACAGGGAGGGAAAGAAACCAGCACAGCGTGTATTAGCAAGCCAGTTACTGGGGTGGACAACTAGGGCCTACACAAGCTATGCCACTCTGGGATTTGTGTAGAATGTGCTCCATAATTATCCTACCTCAGAAGCAAGAAATTTATTCTCCAACTATGTCAGTCCTAGGCTATGCTTCTCCAGATGCGGGGGATGGATGTTAATCCCCAGGCACTTGTTAATTGATACCCACGCAGGTAGACTGGGCTTCATGCCCAGAAAATAAAACTTGGGAAAGGGATGTGGACGTGGGCAATTGGAAGTTGGAAAGGTCAAGTGGCCTAGGCAAGTCTCTGACAATACTGCTCAGTGTGTCTAGTGGAAATTCATCTAGAAGCTTACCTTTAGCACTTTATTTCATTGTACCTTATATCACTGAGTACTTTACAGTTTATAAAAGACCTTCATTTCTGTTACCTTACTCACTCGGTCCCTGCAGGAACCCTAAGGAGTGGGTTGTTTTAGAAGATGGATCTGAGGTTATGGGGACCCATGCTCACAGATGATAAAGAAGCATTGTGGGGAACTGGGTTTTGTGGATATTATGGTTGGTTCCCCAACACCCCCGTCTGTTCTCTCTCTTCCATCATGCAACTATGCACTTTGCACTTTGCTTGGGATTGACCCCATTCCCAGCTCTAGGGATGGGTCTTGATTGGCCAAAGCCAATCATATCTTTGTGTTCTTGTTGACATGGTGATTGGTTCAGTTCACAGCAAAGTGAAGGACTCTACCAAACTAAATGGCCAATGTTAAGAGAAAGACATATCTTCATTTCTTGTTTATTTCACATGTGTGTGATAAAATACCTAGTCCTGTAGTTGGCAGTCTTCATGTGAGTGTGAGGCAACCCAGCCTTAGGCTGAGGCTGATGCCATCGATGGAGGAAAAGATAGATGAAGAAAAACCCCAAAAGCAAAAAACAAAAACGGGGTCCTTGGTGATATTGTTGATTCACTGGATAAAACTCTGCTGAAGCTGAAAAACTCCCTTTATTGTTTAAAAAAGCTATTTGGGATTGCATTTCCACATACTTGCAGCTGAGAATGTTTTTCTGACTCCTGGTTTGGTGCTCTACACCAAATTCCTCAGGTCATCCTAGAGGGAAAATCACAAACCTCCTGTATGCAAAACCTAGAGGGATTTTATGTTTTTGCACAACATGCTTACCTAAATTATATACTTTCACTTCAAGTGTATGTCATAATCTGTAGAAGCATAAGTACTATCCAGGTTATAGCTTGCAGACCAGATATATGTTAGGAATGAAAAAGCAAAAGTGTTGAGCAGATGAAGAAGAAAGATTTGTTTCAGTTTTAAGTGAATTTATAGTCCATATGGAAAATATTCACTAAAAACATTTTTTTTGAGAAATCATAAATTCAGACAACAAAGGAAAAAACAATATTAATGATAGCTAGAAAATGAGGTTTTCTTTTTTTAATTTTGATATGCAATGGTAGCCACTATAATGGAGTTTGTCTACCTTCTTCTCACTTCTCACCATGCCTAGCTCACATGACATAGATTGGAAAAGCAAAGTTCTAATTTTCTTAGCCTATCTTGTAGCTGTAAGTGGTTATATGATACAGTTCTGGTCAGTAAGGGGTAAGCAGGTGTCTTCTGTGAGGTTTTAAGGTAAAGCATTTGCTTTCCTGATAAAAATGGGCAATGTACTACAGCATGATGTTTTTCCTCTTTTCCCTGCCTTCAATGATGGTGTGATGTCTGGAACTATGGTGGCCATTTTGTGATAATGAGGCCAAAGGTACGAGGGTAAAATCCAAGGTAAGTGGAGTGAAAAGGCATAAATAATCTGGCTCCCAGATGGCTCTGTTAAGCTGAGGAACCCATACCAAAAACTACTTTCTCTTATCTTTCTCTTAGGTGAGAAATCTAACCCTTATTTGATTAAGCCAATGTTTAGGGAATATTTTATTACTTGCAGCCTAGTATATTCCTAACTGGCATATGAAACCACCTTAACAATTTTTTAAATATCTCAAGTCGTGTGAGATTTTAACTCCCTGTGTTTTATGCTTTGATGGATGTAACTTAGATGACTTTCATATAGCAAATGTGTCAATGACTGAGTGCTTTTTTTTTATATAGCTTTTCAATTAAATGTCAGTGTTTCAGTCAGGCTGTCTTTGGTATGACCATCACCAGTGTTTTGTTAGTAGTATAGCTGTTTTCCCCCTGTGCCCCATAATTCTTTCCCTGGATACAGTGTTCCCAATCTATTTTCATGGAACCATGTCTCCTATTGATCATGTCTCTTATCCCTGCCCCACTTAGATGAAACAAGAAGGCTAGGAAACATGCCCCTTCCTCAGATGGGATAAGGCTCAGTTTTTTCCCCTGAAGAGTAGGTCTTCACTATGGAAAATGTTCTGGACATATTTTCACAAGGATTACTTCTCTCCTGGTCAGGAAGGGATCTTCCTTAGATCTTCACTGTGAACACCTTGTGGGGTTCTTAGAGATAAACACCACAAAAGTTTGACTCCCCCTCTAAGTCTGGGGCCCCAAGGAGTTTCTCATTCTCATACTAGTCCACACTCAGCCTCCAGCAATTCATCAAAATTCCCTTTGAGTGCTCCTACTACTTTATGGCCCTGGCAGCTTCTGCTCCAGATCATGACTGTGACTTTCTGGATGCCCCTGTCCTTCCAGATTTCAGAGTGGCTGTTTGTCCTGCCACCTCAGTTCTCTGAGAGGTATGAGCAAAGTCACTGATTTCTATGTTTGTTTTTCCATTTCTTATTGTAAGGATGGGAGTGACAACTTCCAAACTCTACATATTAGAGCTGAGCCTGAAGTCCCTTTACCTCCCCATTGAGTCTCACTTTCTCCATCTATGAAAATGAGTACATTTATGGCTACCTTTCAGTGTTAGTGCCATGACTTTATGAGGCAGTCATCTATGAGCAAGTAATATGTTACCCATAGCAGAAGGTCAATAAAATGGCATTCCATACTTAAATTTTAGAGGGGATTTCCTAAAGAAACGAAGTGGGGTTGAACCATACCAACACTTACCTTACATGACATCAACTAGATGTGCTCAAAGAAAAGTTAATCAATAGAGAGAAAATAATTTAAACAATGTGTACAATTTTGCCTGTCAATGCACAGTAAACCTACGTCACTGGGAGAAAGGAGCAGAGAAAAGCTGGGGAGTGTGGATGAAAAGGAGGAGAAAGGAGACTTCCCAGGCAGAAGGAACAAAGTATGGGTAGGTGCCTGAGGCAGGCAGAAGCTAAGAATAGTTAAGAAATATGGCAGTGGAGCTGAAGGGGGAGAGGGGCAGGAAATAGTGCTGGAGAGGAGGCCTCGTGCTCATTGTAGAGTGCTCAGACTCTGAAGAGCAGCAGACTAGTTTCTTTAAAACTCAACATATTTAATAGGTAGAAAATTAGGAATGGTGCCTTACTATGGATTTATATTGCATTTCTTTTTGCAGCTATTCAAATGCAATGTTTTTCTTTATGTATTTATTTATGTGAAATTACTGTCTCCTGTCTTTTATTTACTGGTTCTTTGTGATAGTATTGCTTTTTAAATAAATACATTATATATTACATATATATATATATTATGTTTAATATTGGAGGAAAAAATCTCCCCCAATCTTTTTCTTTTCTTTTCTTTTTTGCTCTCACCATTCAGCTACATAAAATGTATAGATCTTCTCATCTGTTGGTGTGATAACTCAGTGCTTCTAACAATAAGCATTTTTTCTTACTCCTGCATCTGTGGTTAACTGACATTTGGTTGATCTAGACTGTACACTTTCTATATAGCTGATGGCTTTTTTGGCAAATGGTCCTATGGAAAGGTCAATTTGGTTTCTTGGAGAAGATTAAATATCAGAGTTGATTGGGCAAGCTCTTGTGACCCTAATAAGACTTCAAGATTTGGTGTGTGTGGGTGAAAGGCAAAGAGTTGTCTTTTGCTTGTGTTTACCTACAATCAGGCCCAGGAATAAGGATTTAAGTGACAGTTTTTTGGGAGGTGATTCCAGAAGCATGGTGAGTGAGTGGGAAAAGGAAACAGGGAAGAGAGGACAGCCAATAAGTGTACATTGATGAGCAGGTTACCTCTGTGGGCAGCTGGAGCTCTATCCTGCTGAGGACACTCTGAGAAACTGTATAGAACGTACCTTCAGATTGTCCCCCTAGATGGCAAAGAGGTCAAAGTGATCATCTGCCAACTCTCATCACTTTTTGGGTAGGGTTGCTCCTGGGGTATCATCTCTTGCTTTGTGTAGACTAGGGTCTACTAAGTCCTAGTCTGGAGAAAACCCTTAGGCAGAGGGATGCAGGCACTGTGATAGGAAGTTGTCAGTGTGCAGGAAAATGTCCACCAAGCTGCAGGTAACATCCAGAGTGGGCCGAGAAGACATAGACAGAGCATCTGTTACAAGAAGGTACTAGAATGTGGAAACTAAAATAAGTCTGAGCATGTCATGACTCCTTTTGTTAAATACTGCTATGAACTCAGCTGGCCTCAATAAACATTTGTTTTATTTAAAGGGGCCACTGGGTTCATTTATTAGGATATGAGCATCTTGTAGGTAGGGACAGAATGGTTTTTATCTTCCTTTTCCAGTACCTAGTTAATCTAACACATCATTACTCAGTAAATGGTGGCATAAGGATGCTATTTAGGAGAGTAAAGAGAGCTTGGCTTTGGGGCTGGACAGATGTAGAGTCTTGTGGCTTGGTGATTTATGCTATTGCATTAGCATAATTAAATAGCAAATAAGAAGTTATTGCTTCTCTTACTCTATTTCTTCATCTTTAACATTGAAATAGTGATGCCGGACTCAAGTATTGTAAGAAGTAAATGAGTTAACAATTTTTCAGTGGCTGCTCCAGAAGTTCTATATGGGAGCAAAGGGCATCTAGGTGGGAGGGAAAGTGGGGGTGGGTACTTTGCTCAGTACATATCACTGACTGGGGAAGGGCTTGTGGACACTACGGGGAAGCTAAAGAAGCCCTGCTAAGCACCCCTTTGGTGCTGCCACTGTATCTACTGGGTACCTAGATTAGGGCTAGGCAGGTTACAGGCATTTAATTAAATGTAGTTTAATTTACTACATTTAAATTACAAAATAATTTTGTTGACTATCAGGATGTTATGCATGAGATTGTCTTGGTTGGAGGTGTGTTGATAGCATCTTGTCGTTTGTATCTTGTGATATATGTGATTGTTATTGCAACACAGTGATGTGACTCCTGAAGGAGGTAGCCTGCAGTCCAAGGCAGAGTGTACCCTTGAAACCATAACTTTACCCTAGATTTCTCTGTTGTGAATATCTGAGTCCTTGTGAATGACTGTCAGCCAATCAGGATTCAGAATGGGGTGAGGCGCCTGACTCAAAGCCTGGGTGAGTGATGACTACAGTGAAGGGCAGGGCCCTTCCCCTGAATACTGAAACTGGCCGATTGTGTCTCCTTAGAGTACAAACTGTAGCATAGGGAGGGGAATCAACAAATTCACCCCATAAAACAGAATGGGGCTCACACCCTATAAAACAGGATGGGGTTCAGCTCAGTCAGTGTTCTAAACATGCTTGCTGTCAGGCAGTGGGCTGGGTGCCCTGAAAAGCTTGTAGCAGGCTCTTCAGAGTGGAGGATAAGGGACATGGGGCCAGTAATTCCTGTACAATCCAAATGTTCACCCTGAGTGAAGAACATTCTATATCTGAGATCCAAATTTCACTCTACATGGATCATAAGACCTCTCAAGAGACCTCTGTACTCTTGTCTCTGAACGCAAAAACACAAATCTTTAAGCAGCCCAGACCACTATCTTTAGGGCTCAGTACCTAACCTGTAGAGATTTCCAATCAAGGTAGGAAACAAGAAAGAATTGTTAATTCAAGAGTGATGCTCTGAGTTACTCCAGTATTTTAGTATTTTTCCTCCAAATGAAGTTTATTTTCTAATTGTGATTACACACACACACACACACACACACACACACACACACACACACACACACACACAAAATCCATATTCCTTACCCAGAAAAAGCTAAGGTCTACATTTAAAAGGATTTTATATTTCTCTAGTATCATCTTCTAGATCTTTTCTTATGCAGTAATATAATTACCTGTTTTAAATATTTCATTCATTTAGTAAAAATATTATACTTCCAATATCAATAGCTACATTTTTACAGTACCATTTAACCTTGAGTTCATTAAACTTAAATAAATCTTAAAATAAATATAAATCTTAGAAAATAAGACATTAAAATCAAACAGATCTCCTATTTATGGAAAGTTCTATTATTTCCAACATTTAGATTTTATATAAAAAATACTCTGTTCCTTGTTGCTAAATATTTATGATAATCTTAATTTGTTCTTAAGCTCACTCTTACATTTTTTAATCTCTTGATCTCTGGATCATTTTGAACCATTCTGAATGATTTTCTTTCTTACTGTTCACTAATTTTCTCTTAAGGTGTTTGTTTCTAAGCTGCTGTTTAAGCCATCTATTGAGATTTTATTTTCAATTACTATATTTTGACATTTCTAAAAGTTCCATTTCCAAATCTGTCCCCCTTCTCTCGTATTTTCCATTCATTTTTTGTATCTTTAATAATGTAAACATAATTTTTTTGTGGTGTTTATTCAAAGGAGTCTACTGTCATTGTTTCTGATATCAACCTCTAGTGTTCTTGCTCATTGTGGCTTATTTTTCCCATGAGTTTTGTAATTTTGGACTTTGAGCTCATCTTCTGTGGGAACTCAGTGGGATCCTGATGGAAGAATAAGCCCCTTCAGAGAGATTTTCTTATCACTTCTGTCAGGTACACAATGGGTGGTACCAGCTCAGAACATGTTTTATGTTAATTTCTGGACTTGGGAATTCTAGTGTAAATATGAATGCCAAGCCCATGGAGTTAGACCTGTGGTTATGAATTTTCAGAGTAAACCAATTTTTTGTCTCCCTCTAGAGTCTAGATTGAAAAACATCATTGTTATCTCTCTACTTTAGGGTGAATTGATCTAGTTTAAACTTTCCCTCTCACTGGTCTAAGTGCCCATCTGTGGTCTCTCCATGAGCTTTAAAACCCAAGCCTCTGTGTTATGAGATCAGAAAACACCCGTAGAGACTCTAGTGTTAGAACTAAGTTGTTGCAGCTTAAGATTTCGGGTTCCTGGTTATTTAGACCAAAATGTCAGAAACTAAACCTCTTAAATATTTCCTTAGTGTCAGTTCTTAAAGGAGGAATTTTGAGTTTAAGAAATATGCACATATTTAATGTATCCAATACACTAAAATTTGATAAATGTATTTATTGTATATATACAGTGTTGAAAGCAGTTTGTCTTCCTGGACAAAAATCTTATGAGTATAACTCAAGGGCACAATAATGAATAGAAGAAAGCTTTTAAATAATTTCTTAGCTCTTTGTTTAATAAAATCTATGTTCAACTGAACTTCTCTCCCATTTTAAGCATCTTATTGACACTCTATTTTTTTCCAGAAGCAAATATGCAGGTTGCAAAGTGTGAAGCTTACCCTTAGATTTTTGTTTCTGGTACTTTCCCCCTTTAACGAACATCTATCTCATCCAAAACTTTGGCAGTATAAATCTAAAAGACCTAAGCAGGATGTGCATGGAATACTGATGAACAAGAGTTTTCTAAAAGTACATCCCCAAACTGTTACTTCTACAAGGTGAAGGTGAGGATCTACTGTATATAAATTCCATTTTCACATCATTCACCAATACTCATGTTTAAAGATCAATAATGAAAACAGGAGGATGCTACATGGGGAGGGGCAGGCATGAGTTGCTGTGCTTGCTGTTATTTTTAGTGGTTACTACTTCTAGTCCTCAAACTGTCACTGAAAAGTAGCTTTGAACCAACTGCAAAACCTCAAAAGGTCATAACCCAGGAGGGGAGAGACCCCAGGAACGTGCACCAGGGAAGATGCAGTTGGATAAACAAGACTTAAAGTGCCCTGTGTTTTCTCTTTTCTAGTCTTCACTGAAGAGTTGACCCCAGCTCGTACCCTGTGAAAGTGGAATTTTAAAACAGCCAACTCTAAACAAACCTATACTAATCTCCAGTTGGCTGGCTTTCCCACTCACAGATGAAACCCGGGAGGGTCCCTCTGAGAGGTGTGACAATTTGCAAGGCTGAGTGAAGATCACAGAGGTGAGAAACTTATCACCTCTCTTTTTCATATCCTGAGGAACATATGGGGCAGACTTAGCTTGCCCAAAGTTCTCGTACTGGGACAGAGTTCCCTCTGCCTGAGAGCTGCACAAAGATGGACACCCACTGCTGTGACACTCTCTCTTCTAGCCTGGACCAGCCCAGCATTTCCAAAGGTGCCTTAGCTGAGAGCATGCAGATCCCACAGCCACCTTGCACATACTATTTCTGAGAAGAGAGGTAAATGCACCCACATGGGATGAGGTGATGACAGGACAGATGGGCTGGGTAACTGGTCTGCCCAGCACTCCAGCTGGTTGTGGGATGGTGACTCTGAGCTCTAGGACGGGAGTGTGGACAGAACTTAGAAGGTCTCATCTATCTGACGGGAGTAAAGGCGATTGGTGTTGGAGCGGTGATGGGCGAGAAGGGCCGGCTCCCAGGGAACTGAGACGGTAGGGTGTTATCTGTGGCAGCTCTGGTTCTTACAGATTTCTAGAGTCTCCTGGATTGCAGGATCAGGGCCTGTCACCCTCAGAATGAAGCCAAAGAGCTGTAGTTCAGTTAGTCAATGGTGAGGGACGAGAGGTCGGCCTCCTCAAAGTTCACTCTTCCTTTCTCAGAAGTTGGAACCTGGAGGCTCAGCCACGCCTGAAATGATGAAGATCTAGGGCTTGGTGGAGTCACAGGTGGGAAAATAGTGCAGCTCTTTGTAACTTCCTGTGGAGGAGGCTGCTGGCCAACCGCAGACTTCTTTATGAGCAGAAAAACAGCTCATCGCTTCTTGTTATGGAAGTTTAATCTATTTTAACCAATAAATTACCACCTGGGATTGCTCTTTACAGTATTCTGGGATTAATTCTACTTTTTCTCCATGACGTGTCTTCTTTTTGCTTGGATATGTTTATTGCAGTACTGGCCAAGTAATTTTTTAAAGAAATGGTACTGAGGAAATAAGCTTTCTAAAACTCTCATGTAAAAACAAAGGTCCTATTTTTTTCCTTCCTTGATTAGATATATTTTTCTGGCTATAGGATTTTAGATTCAAAATGATTTCACTCTGAATTTAAAGGCATTGTTTCACTGTCTTCTAGCGTCCAGTCATGCTAGTGAGATATTCATGACAGAAAACAGTGGCAGGGGATACAAACAAAAAATGTGCAGAAGACCAATACAAACAGCCATTATACACATGCAAAACATGTTACTGCTAGTAAGCAAGAACGCATATTCTTTCTTGTCTATCAGATCAGCAGATTGGAAAAATGGCAGTGCCCAGCACTGGTGCAGACTCGGAGAAATGAGTGTTTCTTATACACTGCTGATGGGTGTGAAAATCAGATTAAACTTTCTGGAGCACATATTTGTAAAATTCAGAAATAAAATCTGTTATTTAGAGTGAAATTGTTTTGTTCTTTTCTTTATCCTTGGTGTAGCAAAGTTTCATGAAGATGGGTTTAGGGGAAAATATATTTTTATTCATCAGCCAAGCCCTTACTGGGTTGTTTCCACCTCTGTTTTGTTTCAGCCTAAGAGAAATAGTTCCGTTATTTCTTTGATGTCTTTTCCTATTCTCAATTTTCCTGATTCTTTCTTTCTCAGCATTTCATTAAATGAATATTGTTCCTTTGTAAGGATCTGCTATATCTTTTAAATTTTCGCTCATGTTTTCTATCATTTTTGTCCTTTGCTTTCTATTCTGAGATTTAAAAAAATTTTCTTCTTTGCTTTCTATTTCACCAAACATTCAAATATCAAATATTTTTAATTTTCATGAACTCTGTTTCCTTTTCATATCAGCCTCTTCTGGTTTTTGTGGATGTGTTATCTTTATACAATCAAGTTGACCAACAAGGATAATTAGAGTATCTTAAAAGTTTTCTTTTCCATGATGGTTCCTGTTGGTTGTTGGTTTTCCTCAAATACCTGGTAATCCCTAATCTATCCTTATTCACAATCCAAGTCCATGTTGATTAATTAGAATAACTGAAATGTTTCTTCTCCACTTGGCTATTATAAATAATAAATGCACAGTACAAAATAACAACACAATTTACAAGAGTTAGTGTTCATCTTATTTGAAAGGGACCCACTTTAATAAAATATTTTAATTTTTCTCTATAATGTGCCTGTAACATTGATTATCTATCTATAGGATTTCTAGACTTATCTATATAAGAAATCTTTAACATTTGGTTGATGCCACTTAAAGTTGTCTCATTAATAAAATATCTTACAAATGTATACTCTGAAGTTTTATCTAAGAAGTTTTTGAGTTAAAAACTCTTCAGAGATATCTAGTTGAAAATGTTTTTGGGGAACTGAATTGAATTTTTAAATATCAAACCACTATTATTTTATATGTAAAGGAAAATCCATTTTGTCATAGGTTTCTATGATTTGTGATTTATTGACACTTTATGTATGTAGAATTGTTTTTAAATGACTGGTATAAAGTATAGAATTGCTATGGATACTATTAAAATAGTTGTATGACTTAACTAAAGCTATTTGCAAAATAGATACATTATGAGGAAATCATCTATTGTTGGCAAAAGAGATTGTTTTTCCCTTTAAAAAACTCAGACTGATCGGCTACATAGGCTGGTGAAGACTTTTCATTCAAAAGATGCCAAGATCTTTTTCCATGATCTCACATTGCTGCCCGTTTATTTTCACACACAGAGCCTTATTCATGCTGGGGATCACAGTCAAGTTGTAGGCTAGCTTGATCTCAGCACCATGAAGCCATTCCCCCTCTTTCAGTCTTCCTTACACATTTGCTCCATGAATGCTTCAAATCTGGAAAAAAAACATACTCATGGGCCGGAGAAACAAAGAAGCAGCAATTTCCTTGCCTTATTCCTTGCCTTATTCGATGAAGAGAGCATGATGTGGTGATTGGAGCCAGACTTATCCCTGGCCACGGCACTGCAGCCAACCCAAACCTAATTAAGAAAGATCTTGAATAAACTTGGGTGAGAGCCAAAATTACTAGCTCCTTCAATCAATATTTTTGATATAAAAATTAGCATCTGGGTTGAATAAAAGGGAGCACTGTTTGATGCCACAGCAAAACATTCCTTCTAGCTTCCATTCTGACCTCCTGATGCTGGATATTTTATTGATTTGTATCTGTGATAACTTTTGAGAGCATCTGAATTGCAACTGTCAGATTTACCTCTGATTTGGCCCAAGGGATGCAGTGACAATAAAAGTGACCAGCTCTACCTTAAATCCTGTCTTAGGTGTCGACCTTTTCCAAATGTATAAGCTGTTCTTACTTGTTCTCTTATTCCTGCTTGTATTACCCTGCTAATAGATAAAGTTTAGCTGACTAACTTTTTTAAACATTTGATTTAATAAGAAAGAAGGTATTTTCAGCAAAAAGTAGCCCCCTGTCAGAGTCTTGGAAGTCTTCTTTATATAGTGCTAATCCCCTGACAACTTCAAACTGTTGTCTTCTAAGATGAGTCCATTACTAATCTCTGTGAGGGTCTCCAGAAGATAAATGTTAGGGTTTTTAGTACAGTGCTTGGCACATGATGTGTCCAAAAAATAATTGATTTATCATCTTTTGAGACACTGCACATCTATCTTAAAAATAATCCCTAGTCTTGATTCAGGAAGTTTGCATGCAGGGTTGAGATAGAGAAAGAAAAGTTTACCATTGATGCCTTTGTTACCCTGAAAGCTTGTCTTTTAATGCAGTTGAAACAAATTAAGGAACAAATCTCTACCTCTTAGTGAGACTCAGTGAAATATTTATTGATGAAATGTGATTTCTGGGGGCTTGCTTCAAAATAATCTGGTGGGTGGGGGAACTAGAATTGACAATGTTTGAAGCTAGGTGATAGGTACAAGGGGGCTCATTATTCTATTCTGTTCTATTGTATGTTTTAAATTTTCTATGATAAAACATTTTTTAAGTGGATGGATTAGAAATAAATTTTTCAAGTGGATGGACTGCTCTCAGCTCAAACTTGAGTTCCTCCTCAAGAACTGACTTCAGCTAAACAGAACTGTCTTGACAAAGATAACACCCTCCTCCCCAGCCTCTGACCTGGTAGCTTGTATCCAGTGATGCTCTTTTGGTGGGGAGGAAAAGACTTGATTCTCTTGCCTTATTTTGATACCACCCTAAAGGACCATCTTAATTACATAGCTCTACATAAGATCAACTGAGGCTTTTGCTATGATGACATCACAGTTCAATTTCTCCCTTTTCCAATCCTGTGCCCTTGCTCCAACCACAAAAATTCCGCATTGTATGTGGCCTCAGTGATGTGCTGGTAGATGTTTACCAGCTGGTTCTCCAGATCCTTAATTTGTACTGTTTGCCAATTTCCATAGTGTAAATACTCCCCACATGGTGAATTTCAAGCTAACAGTGTGATGTCACAGAGTTGAGAACAGATGAGCACAACTGGTTCTTGTGACCTGTGCAAGCCATCCTTGCCAGTTTTCCTCAATGCAACTCTTAAATGCAAATATCCATCTCCATTTTTTTTTTAGGGTAACCCAAACTACATCAACACAAAACCATCAATTCTTTTTTATGTTGTCAATCTTGGTGATTTGTTTATTAAAAAAACTAACATTTCACAGGGAAAATGAAATGAAACTGGTACCTCAAATGTCTCAATGAAACACGCATGTACATGTGTGCACACATACACACACATACACCACCCCAACATTGTAAGACATTTCACAATCATTACCTAGAAATATTTAAAATACAGATTCCACCTAATTTCCTAAGCATTATACGACTTCATAGGGAATTCTGAAAGAACAAACTTCAAATATATTGTTCTTACCAAGACCAGAAAAAATTACCAGTGAATCACCAGATAAGTTCAAAATACAGTTGTTATTATTGCTATAAATCAAAGTATATATTTAAAAGAGTTAAGGTTTCCGCATCAGAACTTTTAAGTCAGACTAAGTCATTTTTCCACTCTCTGAAGAAAAATACAGAGGAGCATTCATTTGTATGTTTCAAGAACTGTTAAGACTTTCGATCTATTTAACAGCTGTTGTTGGAATAAATAAATATCACAAGTTGAAGATATTTTTAAGAACAGGAAGAAAATAAATAAGACACCACATTCAATAGAATAGGGACATCTTGTAGGAAATGAACAGAGGAAAACTAGAGAAGGGATAATTTTGTCCAAATGAAGGACAGATTATTTTTCAATACTGGATCCATTTTTGTAGAAAGAGAAAATGCCTGGAAAATGTGAACAAAATGTCCCATTGAGGGGACAGAAAAAAAGTTGGAATAATTCACTTTACCTTAGTAGTATAAACATCCTTAAGTATCAACAGAGAATCAGAACCAAGTTCCTTGTTATGTATGACAGCCAGCTGATACGTCAAAACAAAATCTCCAATAATGGCTCTTAAATTATGAAATGGATTAGAATCCCTTGGAAGGCAGGCTAAAATGTAGATTCCTGGGTAGCACAGCTTTTCCAATTCAGTGGAGGTCTGGCCCAGGATCCAGGGATTTGCATTTCAGCGAACTTCCTAGTAAATTCTGAAGCCCACAGTCTCTGTCAAACCAAAACATGTTGAAAGGCAGTATAGCCAAACATCCAGTTCTGTGATATGATTAGGGCTGTGTCTATGCCATTTCCCTGTTATGCAAATGTATCCCCCTTACAAATATTCATCTGGATCCTTAACCTTCTTTTTCCTGAAGGCCATTTTTAGAACAACATCTTTCACCCATCAACCAGTCAGATTCTCATCTCTGTACCTTTATACTCTTACTCTGGAAAAGAAGGAAAAAGTGTGTGTGTGTGTATGTGTGTGTGTGTGTGTGTGTGTGTGTGTGTGTGTGTGTGTGTGTGCATGTGTGCACATGCCCACATGTGCAATGGGAAGGGTTGGGGATTCAGAATATTACAGTTCTGTTAGAAAATTCTCTCTCCAAGAGAACAAACCAAAGGGACATTTTTTGTCTCTGTTATAGTTATTGGCATTCAAAGTCTCTATTGAATTGAAGTCATGGTTTTATTAACTTAGCAGTAGACTTTTTCTTATAAAAATAAAAAAAGTTCATGTTCAGCCACTTAACCAACCTCATTCTATATGACATATACTAATATAGTACCCAGTGCTGAGAGACCTGGGTCCCTCCTGCCATGCTCAGAAAGCATTCCACTTGGATTACAGTTCTCATGAGTGTATATTCAACAGACTTTCTGACTGATAGGTTGTTCATATTGTATTTGAGAATGTAACAAATTTCCCCAGGACTCTAGGATCTTGATGAAGAGGGGATAACCTGCCCTCTTGCTGCCTATGCTATATGGGTAGTTTCCTATCAGGAGTCAGACTCAATATCTGCCCCCCAAATAATAATGATAGACTTTCCTGCTCCCAAAGACACCCCTCCAGAGGCTTAAAACTCAAAGGTTGGGGGTGAAGGTGTGTATGAAGATCACAGATATCCATAATGGTAGGGGATTTTTATTTTTTGCTGTACCCAGATGGCCCACTACCCTCCTGTTTGTTTGTTTTATAGGACTGAAGGCATTCATGCATTTTGGACAGTTAAGTAGGATCAAACTCACTTAAATAAACATTTTCAAGAGAAAAGATCTGCATATCTTCCTTTTATTTGCACATTTATAGAACATATATTTTCTTTGCACAAGTAATGCTGTACCAGTTCATTGAGAAGAGTTGGAATTTAGTTATCAAAACCAGTTATTGGATGGAGAAGCTTTTTAGAACCCACTTCTCTTCCACTATGAATACTCCTTACAAATATTCATGAGGAACTTATGATCCACTTTCAAACTGTTACATCTACTGGGGGTTATAATTTCCCCATAAAAAGCTTTCCACACTTATCACCTTTATCCTTTAATAAGCTATAAGCTCAGGGCATATTGCTCCATCCAACACCGGTGCTTTGGATTGAATTTCTATCTCAATGCCCAGCATGAAAGTTTAGGTCCATCTGTGTCACACCAAGTCAAACCTCTCTTGAAGTGATTTGTTTATAGTGTTACTTGATGGAGTGGAATGTTCTGTAACTCATTTGAACTATTTCAGAAGCTTTGCTAAAAGGTCACCACTGCTCTTTAGAGTTTCCAAATCTGGGCACCATCTGGGAATTTGTTAAATAAAGATAAGGCTTTCCACTGGCTTTTTCCATACCAATTAGATCCCATTAGCAAGGGGGTACTATTCCAGAGAAGTTTATTTTCACATTTATAGAGAGAGAGACATACAGACAGAGAGACAAAGAGAGCTCAAGTAAATTACAGTGAATTGCCTGATAGTGGGCAAGTCTGCCTGAATGGGGTGTCATTCTTGAAAGAGTTGGGTAGAATTTGCTTTTAAATGCCATTTTTGAATCAATACATTCTTAGTGTAGTCTTGGGGGTCAACTCTAAAGGAAATTGAATCTCACCATTTACTCAAAATTCAATAGGAAAATAACCACTCATGTCTTAAAGTAATAAAGGCTATGCCTGCTGAACATTCACTCCACATGGCACCAACAGTATTCAAGTCGTTATAACTTTATAGTCTTAGTCTAGGTCTAAAATTGGTTTGTGCCTGCTTTCTGCACCCTTCCTTATGAAACAAAAGTCTTAAATTTTCCAAACCTGAACAACCCAGCTATAAAACTGTAGGAGACCAGCATGAAGAAACAGAAAGTTTCCTTCAAAGAGTTCTCTAGGCACTGATGGCTAGTTCTGCTCTCTCCCTCAAAATGTTAACTATGGCTTCTGACACTTGTCCTTGGAAAAAGTCCAGATGTGGCAAATGGTAGAAGCAACGTTTCTTTACCTTCCTGCCTGGATCTTCCCATGATGGGGCTGAGTGCTAGCTGGTACTTTCAGGGATGAAACAATGAGGTCAGCTACTGCTCACCACCCTTGCCCATGTCTGCAGGCGAAAGAGGCAAACCCATAGTGAGGTCTACTGAATTAAAGATCAAAACCCTCTCATTTGTTTAGAACTCCTGAAAGAGTCTGGACCACAGAGGTTGCAGAGTAATGACTTTAACACAGCCTCGTTGCCATTAAAAATGTTCTAAGAAGTGTGGTGTGTGTGTGTGTGTGTGTGTGTGTGTGTGTGTGTGTGTGTGTGTATTTGTAGCAGGGTATCTGGGAGAGGAGAAAAGTAAAATCTGGAACCACATTTTTGTCTCCGCAGTCCCTGGTTGGAGACATTAAAAACACAAAGTCTCCCTCAGTTCACTGAAGCTGGTTTGGAAACCAAAATTATCCTAAAAAAGGGGGAGAAATCCATTTATATTCCTTTTGAGGCATGGAGGGAGGTCTTTCTGGCAAAGTCTTTAGGTCCAATTCAGGACTAGGAAACTTAATCTTCAAGTTCAAAGCTTGTCTCATCATAGAGTTCAGGGCGCGCTGACTTCCTGTGCCGGGAATATTTCAGTTGCAGGAAATCACCCATCTCATCCAGGGCGTCCAGCACCTGCAAAGACACAGCTTTCCATCAGTTATCTTCAGACCCCTCGTGGATCAGTGCTCCGCAGCCTCACAGACAGCCACAGTCTACTTCTGCCAGCTTCTTTAATTTTAAAGAAAAGGTGGAAGATCCAAATCATTGAGGTGTGGTTGGTAAGCTGGCCCTAGAGGAGTGTTACATGCTAATTCATTTTGTTCAATATTTGTATTCTTTAATAGTCTAACTCCACATTATGAATGTTTGATATTTGGGGTGTGAGGAACTGAATAGAAGCATTTGACCCATGCTTACTCTTTAAGGCTTTATTTTAAAGTCGAATGACTTATATAACCTTGTGGAAGAAAAAGATAAGGTTACAGGTCACATTCAGTCATGCCTTCATGACACAGCAAACCAGCCTGGCCAAGGACAAAACAGGGCATTGTGGCAGCTGATCAGCATCTTCCCCTCTCTCCCATGATTCCTACCCATGGGTGTCCTACCCCTGTTCTTTATATGTTCATTGCTATGTTCCACAGAATACTAGAATTTAAAATTACAAGGGACAGAGAGCTCATCTGTTTTGATTCTCTTAATTCAGGGAGGTAAATGCACCTTCAGTTTTACAAATAAAACTGAGATCCCAGAATATACAAAACGTAATTTTTACTTCTAGTAAAGTACTAATCCTATGGTATTGGGCATGCCTTTTTAAACTTTTTGGGCCTGTTTTTCTTAACCCGTCAAATAAGGAGGAAGACAATATAGGGTCTAGTGCTTTGGAAAAGATTAGCATTGTTAACATTAGCATGAATGAATAGTGAAGTTTGTGGACTTTCCTCTTTGGGAAGTTTTTCAAACTGACACCAATTAAGATATCTACTAACATGGGGAGAGTAGTTTATATTTGGGTAGTAGTATTATGGATGATTAAAATGTTGTTTTTACTTCAAAGTATTTTGTAAATTTTTGAATGAAACCTAAGCACTAAGAAAAAGTCAAGAAGATGGTATCTTAAAGGACATTGGTCTGGGAGTTTCTATTGCTCTTTGGTGAAGGTGGGGGAATTGGAGAAGCTCAGTGGTTTTCAAAGTGGAGTACACTTGGAGGGATGCCAGACAATTCATGGAGGATGTGGGCAAAAAACATAGGATTTCTACTTGTTTTCATCTCAATGTTTTTAATGTCTGTCTTTGTGTCTGTTATAAAATTGACATAACACATTGGTAATGCATGTATAATTTGTAAGTGGACTCATGTTGAAGCCCACTGATCAAAGACTACCCAGAACACACCTGTCTGCAAAGTTAGGTTTATCCAGCTGCTACAGCCTGGGAATGTGCACTCCAGAAGAGCCATCTCAGTAGGGAGATGGGAAGGGTTACTTATCACAATTGTGGCCAAGACAATTCTAAGGAAGCAAGGACCAGCTCTGGTTGCATGCTGCCTGTATGCAGAAGTTCAGAACTTGGTTGCATGGAGAAATCTTACCTAGACATGGGGAGAATTAAAGCAAGGCTAGAGCTGCCATTACTAAGGAACAGCCACCACTCGTGTAAGAAGAGGGAAATTTTAAGTCATTTGTGTTTGTCAAGCGGCCTCATCTCTGTCTTGTTCCAAAAATGGCCATAGGATTGACTTGTGTAATATTATGTGTTTTCTGTGAGTGTTGCTTATGTTCAATTGCTACCTTACTGCCCTGGCTGTTCAATGGGTCATTTTCTACTTTCTCTTATGGGTATATCAAGGAATCTGCTCAAAATTTTATATTAATATGGGTGCCTGATCTAGAAAGTTTAGAGGCATCTGTCAAGATGATGTCACAGTGCTCCCTTCAAGCCAGATATTCCAGAAATTAAGAACTTGGGGAGAGTTGTAAGATATGATGCCTACAGAAGCATGTGTTCATGAGCACCTCAGTGCTGATGGATCACAAAAAATACAAACCCACCCATGCTGTCCCTCCTCTCCTGTCATCTCTGGGGTTTTTTCCTTGGCCATGTCCTCTTCTCCCCCATGCCTGCAGGGACCCTTTCTTCCCTCTCTTCCTCCCTAAATGTGTAAGCATGCTCAAGTCTTCCCCTTTTTCAATGGCTTTTTCGAAACCTATTTTTCTTGCTATTACAGCAAAGTTTTTGAAAATTTGCCTAACTTTTCTTACCACTAACCTATACCATTTAAAAGAATTTGTTAAAATTAATGTATTAGAAATATATACTCACCTGGACAACATAGGAAGGTATAAAGAACAATAACAGCAAAGTTCACTCATCATCTCAAAATCCAGGGTTAGCTCAGTTATTCATCTGGAATTCAGTGTTTTTATTATGTGCCTACGGTGTACTACACACTAATTTAAGCCCTAAAAATGTAATGGTGAAGCAGGAAGACATGGATGCTGTATGTGTGCATGTGTGTGTGTAATTCGAGCTCAAAGTATCCTTTTCACTTTTTTAATTCTTTGTGTTCTTACTTCTGTTACCTGAATTCCCCTAAAGCTGTCTGCTCTGAGGAATCTTAAGCTCCTACTAATTACTTAAGCTAATAAATAGTTTATTTCTCATCTCTCACCCCACTTGAACTTTTGCAATTTCATGGGGACATTTTGATCCTCTCCATCCTTGAAACGTTTCCCTTTATACTGTACTTATCACTTTACTGGCTCAAGTCTTTTCAGACTGTTCTACCTATGTCAAAAGCTGGTTTCTCAGGTGTGATTCCTAAATTCACCCTGGGATGTAGGTGCTCCATGGAGTCTGCCCTTCTCCTGTTCCTTTGTATTGGACAATTATATGTTCTCCTGTTGACCTTAAAGACCCATCAGTTTCTCAAAGTGTAGCAGCTCCAGCCTTGCATACTCTTCTAAACTCGAGAATCTGATTTTTTTTCCCAAAGATGGCCCATAGACACATAAACCCAGCATGCTGAGAACTGAGTGCATTTTATTCCTCTGGTTTTAACTGATAAACTGCTTTCCTTATTGTATACCTTATTATACACAACTGTCTTAGCTTTAGCATCCTTTCATTACCAGGTCTAGAGACCTTGAATTATCTAGATTCCCTTTTCCCACATGTGCCCTGCATCCAATCGTTTGCCAAATCTTGGCAGCTCCATGCGTTTATAATGTCTGCTCACAGATCCATCATTAACCTTGTCATCTCTTGATTTGTTCAGATAGCTCCATTTTAGGTCCTTTCTTCTTCCTCTTTCCTCTGGGATCCATTTCTCACATTTGGTTTGTAATGACATGATTATGTCATTCCCTTAGTCATAAAACTTGGATGATGTCCCACAGCCCTTATAGAAAAAGGCCTAGTTCAAAACCTGGGACACACACACACACACACACAATTAATTATAATCCCAAACAGAATAAATTCATCTTGGAAAATAAATTTAGAAAGCTGTGGTAGCATAAAAGTGGGAATGAATCATTACATATGAAGTTATTATATATATATGTTCATTCATTAGAATTATATGAAGGTGGGACTGATTTATTATATATGAGTTTATTCATTATATGTAAATCAGTTATTAAATACAGAGGCAGGAATGAGTTATGTGTATTTGTGAAATATATATATATCACAATACATGTATATGTATATGTGTAATAGCACATGTAATATATAAATGTGTGTATATATAACTGATTTGGTTTTCTGTATATAACTCAACCCCAAACTGATTGAGATGGCTTAGTTCTCTGATATTACTCATTCACAAGATAGATTGAAGTCAAAGGACAATGAAATGTGGTTTTAAAATAATTCACACTTCATATAGGTCTGGTTGATATGGTATATCTGTCTGTATTATTGGTTTTCAAGTGTATTTTAATATGATGGATCTGGTGGCTATGAAAAATGTCAGGACGCAGGCAACTAATGCTGCAATAATATGTTAGACTCACTTTTGCATTTAAGAACAAGTCAATAGTGCTACATTTGGCTGCTCAATCTTTTCTATGAAACCAAAGCATTGACTTGACTCAACTGTTCACTAAACTCATTTTCTTTTCTGTCCCTGAATTCATCACTTGTTGGACATCGTTGGCATACCCATGTTTTTAAGCAGTGAGTTTTATTACTGTTTTCCTAAACTACCCAGAAGAGACCCAGGGAAACCCAAGCTAGTTCACTAAAAGAATGTGTTCAGAATCCGAGGAACCAGTACTGGAGATCTTGTTGGCCTATGGTGGACTCACCGCGTCTAACATCTCCCGTGTATGTGCGGCTGAAATGCAAATCCGGGCCCGAGCTTCTGCGAGGGGAGTGGCTGGAAATCCAACCACCACCACTCCGATTTTTCGGTTTAGTAGATGCCTTGCAAAAGCCCTAGGGGAAAGGCAAGAAGGAGGTTAACTGAGAGATGACAAAATGATCCTGCAAAAAAAGGGATATGGCTTATTGACTTTATCTTTTTTTGTAACAATAGATAGTAAAATGATTGAAGTTATTAAACTTATGTCAAATATAATTGACAAGGAAATGGGGTAGTCAGTCACTGATAGCACCCATAACTGAATGTGTATATTATGGGACCTGGCATTGTCATTAGACAATTGTGAGTACCGAGTCTTTGACACTGAGCAGAAAATTCTGCTGTATGTGACCCTGGTTTAACAAGTCTGCACTGATGTAAAATCCTTTGTTTGCAAGGTTTCTAGGAAGAAAAACCAAACAACTAACAATTATATAAAGAAAGAGTATATATATATATGTAAAATGCAGACCCATATGTTTTAAAAGCTAAATACCAATGGCGTAGCATGGTAATTTCAAGAAGTCTATACTTGGTGACTCTAATTTGAAGACCAGAATCAGAGGGTCTGCAGAAGCCAACCCCATGCCATATTTTCACTCTAGAGTCAAAGATTTTATATTCCTTCAAACCAGAGATAGGAAATAGCAAGGTTCTCCTTTTTTAACATGTGCATGAATACACCCAGGTATGTTCAGGGATAATACCCACTGGCTAGGTTAACGGGAATGGGGCAGGAAGATGGAAGGAAAGGTGTACGGCAGAGGCTGGCCAGTAGACACAGCCTGCAGGACATAAGTCATATGACTACAAAGCTCTTTGATGCAGGGTAAAACCTTTTTAAGTCATTATTCCTTCCCCTCACCTGCTTCTAGCCTCTTTCTTTCCCAGAGCTAATATCCATAGCAATTTGGAATATCAAGCTCTCAAAGTTTGTAAATGTCTTGTGCCCAGAACCCAGGTCAGATAAAAAAAGCACATGTCTCAAGTGAATCTTTCCCCTTTGTGCTCTGTTGCTCTCTGCAGGAAACCTGAATGATTGGGTGGCTCTGTCCACAGTGAGGCAAATATCTCAGATCTGTTCCTGGCATTCAGAGGTTGCTGGTGTCTTCTTGTAGGCTGGAAACTGATAGCACCACGGAAACCTTCCAGTCATAACTCAGGAAAAATTCTTAAACCAGATGTGGAGAGTAAGCCTGCCCATTCATTCATTCCTCCTGCTGTTTAGCTGTCTGACTTTTGGATGCCTCATGCAGAATGCAGATAATTAAATGAAGCAATGGAGATTTCAGGATGTACTGAACACACAGCCCCTCTGGCCCCCTGGCTTGAGCAAGGCAAGATTCACCCCTTGATTTGGACTGGGAAGGTTACACGGAGATGAAGCTTTCTAAGTGAGAAAGCTTGAAAACAGAAGCTGTTCTTTCTTTTTCTTGATCACCCTCTGGAAGGCTGCCCATGGAACTGCACAGGATGAGAGCTCATACTTGTCTGAGAAACAAGTCAAGTGCTTTTATTACTAGAGAACAAACCACCTGACCCGTGATCTCAGGCTAGTATTTAGGACTCCCCAAAGACCATTTTCATTGTCTGCATGTTTCTTTTTTTGCCAGAGGAAGTGTGTTTTGCCAAAGAATGTAGAGCAAAGCAAAGGACTGTTGATTCATTAGGCTAATCTGAGGCCTCCCTGGAGCCTAAAATTTACACTACTAGCCCTAGCCTCCTTCAGTTAATGTGCGCGATTGCCCCAGACATTTTATATAATGAACCTCTGATTTGTACTCCCCAAAGATTAGAGCTGGTGTAGTAAACTATGTTAATAATAATAATAATAAAACATCAGTACTGCCTTGAATGCAGCATTTCTGCATCTTGTGTCCCACCATCCTCCAAGTGTATCATGAGACTCATGGAAGAAAATGTAAACCTAGTACTAAAGAGTAAACACAATACATTTTTGCCTAAGTGACTCTTTTATAGGTAAAATCACATTATCCTGAACTCCATAGAAGATTCCAGTGGTAGAGTTGTAACAAAACTTCGTTCAAAAGGATAACTGGCTGGAGATCATATTTTCATTCTGCAGCAGGTGGAAATGTGGAGAAATCACGGTGCTTTTATTAAAATAAAAGGTTTTAGAATGAGAAAATGAAAGATATGTTCATAGGCTGGCTTATGTAATGAACTCCCTTGTCTCAAAACCTTCTATGAATAAACCTTCCATTGAAGAAATATCAGAGAAGGCGACAAGGCCAGGTAGCAGCAGGAAGCTCTTGTCAGTAATTCTTGCCAACAAGAGATGATACTATCTTTTGTAATTAACCTGTTCAAAATTTTTTTAGATAACCCAATTAGTTATTTTTACCCCATTTTAGTGACTGATGCCTTTTGATTCACCAAAGACGACATAAAAGAGAGGTAAACTTACATTCTCTATTGCTTTAATGAGATGTCCATTTTTTCCCTGCGGACTAAAGCTGGAGAGACTATTCTGTTCATTGAAAAGAACTTTGGTTTAGGAAGAAAATATGGAACTAGCTTTGAAGAAAATATGAATTGGCTCTACTACCTACAACCTGAGTGATTCTTAGAAAGTAGTTTGACTTTTGTGTGTCTTAGTGTCTCATCTGTAAACTAAATCTGAGCCTTCTACCCTTACTGGGTGATCACTGGGTCTAAGAGCCTTATGTAGCATGTAAGTAGCCTTCATCCATATTAGCTCCTCCTTAAAAAGCATCTTAAATTGGAAGGCACTAGATAGTTTGACATATCATCTAGTGCCCAACATAGCATAATTGATGCAGAGAATAATAGGATCTTAATCTGTTATTTTCCTGGAAATTCTATTTTTATTAATGTAACCAATGATTGCAATAGCTATTTTGGAGAGCCATGTGGTTACACTGGAGGAGAATCAGGACCCTTAGCATCTCATAAATATATGTTACTACTTTCCACTATGAGTGTGGTCAGACATACAAATAAACATTTTACATTTAGAAAGGATTGTAATAAACTTCCTTTCCATTACAGAGGTAATTAGTCTCTAGCAGGTTGGAGAATGGCTCATGTATAAAATTGTCTAGGCCACACTGAGAAAAAATAATTTTATCTCTCTGGAGTTGTCACTAATGCTCAGTTTCAAAGCTGCCATCCATGGAAAACAACCCTAGACAGACTTACAGGTGAGGCATTACAGTTTGGTGTCAAGAGCATGAGCTTTGGAGTGAGCCTAGTTTTGGGTTTGCCTCTTGAATTTACTAGAGCTCTACTTGTGTGATGTTGGACAAGTTAACTGCTCTCAGCCTTAGGTTCCCTCGTAATTGCAATGAGGCTCCATCTTCCAGGGATGTACATGACAGGTCAATGGGAGAAATGGTAACACTGTTTTCAAATGTTGGGAGAGATGGTCTTCAGAAGTTCCCCATGAGAATGTTCTGGGGGTAGGGTGCAGGATCATCTTTAATGTACAATTGAGGCCTGTGGGGAGAAGGGACTCACCCAAATTCACAGAGCTTGAAAGTGGTGGGCCTTCTGTACACCTGGTTCCCTACCTGTAAGACCTGTGAAAACGCCCTGCTTGTGGGCTGGCAGGTGGATTCTTGGAAAAGTTCTACAGGGGAATTCTGAACTTGGCACCCTGTTCCTGGTGCAAAATCAAAGCCTCTGCAGAAGGAGCCTCACAGAGTCAAAAGCGCCATGTTGGTCAGATCACCTTGGGCTCAGGTGTTATTCTTGGATACTCACGCCACTTTAGCAGGCATATAAAGGAGCACAGGAATAACAGGAGATTTCTCATTGCCGTAGATGATGAAGCCCATTTTGTTCAGTCTCTGTCTGAAGTATCTTGTGTTTTTTGCAAGTTGCTGTATTCTCTGCAATCCTGAAAAGAGACAGGCAGAAATCCATCAATTCCCACCAAGAAGAGGGAAGCAAAGGTCAAATTGACTAATCCAGTGTCCCTGAGTCTTTCTGTAGGCTTGTGTCATTAGCTGGGAGGTGGTCAAAGTAGGCCGAGGATATATCCCCTGGTGAGTAGGTGTGCGTGCTGAGGCCTGACAACCCTGAGCCCCAGAAGGCAGGATGTGGGGGGATGGTGCTGTGAAGTACTGCTAGCAACTAATGGTGGGCTAGGCTGCAGGGCAGTCAGGGTGGGGAGGGTGTCTAGCAAGAAAAAGATGAACTAGTCATTTATTAGTTATCTATTGCATACAAACTCTGCTCTAAGTGTTTTAAAAACATTACCTAAGGAGAAAGTAGTGTGACAAGAAGTCACACACACACACACACACACACACACACACACACACACACACACACACACACAGAGCAGTTGCTGGTAGAGGCTTTTTAGCCAAGCTGAGCTGGCCCATTAAGTTGTCTCTCATCTAAGTCTCTCAACAAAGAACACTTCACCCACCTGAATTGGAAGGGGTAGCACATCCCTGACCAAAAATAGGTCCAACTGAGTCTGGGACTGTTTTGTGAGGCATTTAGTAGTGGCAGAGTAATAGAGGAAAGGGAAGAGGGGCACCTCACTTTCCCCAAGCAGAAAAATTGACGATGTTGGCTCCAAACAGAAGGTCAGGCAAGGTACATGGGTCCATGTCCAGAGTATTGGTGCTTCAGCTCAAAGGCTTATCCTCCATCCCTTGTGTGCATCCCAAGGGGAAGGCCATACACATGAAATGACAAAGGGAATTACAAAGCAGAAAGAGTCCTGACAACTGCCCCCTCCAGTCCTGCTTCTTAATCAAGTGAGTATACCAGTCCAAACCAGAGCATGTTTGCCCTAATGAAGAAGATTGATGAGACTGGATATTTAAGTCCCCTAGAAATCAGCCAATGTTTGCATTTGCTGCAAGGTTGCTAATTCGCAGGCATGTGTTGTTATAGCTGACTTCCATTCTGATTGGTCCAATGTTCATTCAAGCAGATCAGAGCCTTCCCTACCAGCTATTCAATATTTTGAACATCATGTCTGGATGTCCGTAACTCCCTGGATGGGAAATGGATAAAAATGTCAGTAAACATGTCAGTCACTGTCCTCTTGCTCCTTCTTGGAGAAATGGCCCTAGATTGTGCTTTGACAAAGCATTGAGCGCTAGGCATCTCCTGCTCAGCATCTTTCCTCCAGGGAACTAAGATGTTCAGGTAGAGTTGGCTCTGCCTTTCTTCTTTCCTACAAGCGTGGCATGTGACCAGGGCCTGGCCAATTGGAATATTCCATCCCCCCAAACACGATCTAGGCCTATCAAAATCTTTCAGATCTACTGGAGAAGAAGTGTAAGAACAAAGTCATCTTTCAGCTACATCTTTGTCACCATGCAGACGAAACCTGCTTGAGAATGATTTGACTTAGAAGGAAGCCAAAACACAAGGCAGTCAGAGTTCCTAATGGTGTCATTGGAACCCTTCAGTCTAGCCATGCCTAAGTCAGTCCACCTTTGCACTGTCCCTGTTGTTGAACCAATATATTTCTTTTTTGAATTTCAGCTTCTTTGAGCTGAATTTATACAACCTATAACTAAGTGTGTCCTGTGTCTTACCTCTAAAGAAGAAAAATAATAACAACAACAATAATGGTAGCTCACAAAAATGTAGTGCCACTACTATTGTAAGCACTTGCCATTTGATAATTTATTTAGCCTTCAACTGTATTGAGGTAAATGCTGTGATCTCATGTTATCCAGGAGAAGGAACCAAGTAACCTACCCAAGTTCAGAATGGGGAGGTAGCAGAGCCAGAATTCAGACCCAGGTAATTGGGTTCTAGAATCTGTGCTGTTAACCACTTCATTTGGAATTTTCCTAATAGCAATAATGGATGGTATCTGGATAAATCCATCCAATGGATGTGTACAGAGATAATGGATGATGGTTATCTCTTTTCTACAAGCTCAATACAATTTACCTCTGCCAGGTGTTAGGATCATTGCCATACCGAGTTTTTTGAGTAGAGGCATTTCAGAGATTGAGGGCTGAGCAAACTTTTGACATCCTCACATTGTGTGGGAGTGGGTAGGGCATCTCGCACAGAGTCTGCGGCCTGCCACAGGGGAGGACTGGTGAACCCCATTTACTTTGAGTTGGGGGCCTGGAGGGCTACTCCTGAGAGGTAAGAATAAACCAGAAGTAGATGGGCCCCCAAAGGGTACTTTCTTTAGCCAATCATCTGACAGTTTTCACTATGCTCTATGTCTTCCCAAACTGCCTCAAGATCTTCTTTGGAGAGTTTTTCTTTGCTCATCAGGCTGAAATCTACTTGACTTCTGTGACATCTTAAATGTGTTAACAATACATGCCAAGGAACCAAGAGATTTAGTTGAGTACAAGACCAACGAAGGGGGAGGATATTGAATGCTTCAATTGTCCCTGCTTGTTTTCTGTTACTGCTCTTCACCCAACCCCAGTTCTCAAGGAATATTCCTCTCCAACTCTGCCCACTCTCAGAAAGCAGGTTGTGATGGAGAAAGTATCTGCCTTATTGTACTTTCTCAGGAAAGTTGACCTTTCAACCCCACCATGCTGGATACAGCTATAGGATGCAGGTCATCCTTGACCCAGGTGTGGTCCATCTGGGTGCTGGTCAGGGAGCCATGAATTGGTTTATTATGGGAACTTCACCAAAGAGACAATAAATGGAAATTTAACCAATACGATCTTCTTGCTGGTAGAATGTAGATGTGAAGCATTTAGAGAGAACCAACAGTTGGTAGTAAGACTATAAATTGAGGGACATAGAAAAGCTTGTCGACAGAATCTATGAGACAGAGGAAGCCATTGGTGGGTAGAAGCTATGGTGACCCATGAAGAAAAGAGGTGGGCAGTTCAAGGTCAGTCAGTAGCAACTGGAAGAGAAGAAATAGAAACAGGGAAGAGCTTGTAATTTGGTTGGGGAGACAGACATTGCATACACAGAAATGGATGTAAAATTTCAACTCTGATGCATAATGCTTTATAGTGCTATAAGAGCCCATGTCAAAAAGATTGAATTAAGTCTGAGAAATAGATAAATAATGAGTGAGCTGAGATCTGAAGGATGGACATGTTAATCAGGCAAAGAAGCAGAGGAGAGCATTCCAGGCACCCAAAACCAGGTACAAGGGTCCTATGGTTTGTAGAAAAACAGTGTTTGAGAACCAGGCAAGATGTGGTTGAGTGTGGGGCAAGAGGAGGCTGAAATGGTGGGTAGACTGCATAAAAGAAAAGAAGGAAAGGGACCGAAGAATCCCCCATTGAATGGTTGGGAAAAGGAGAATGAATTTAAAGGGAGACAAACAGAAGCAATCAGGGAGGGAGAAGATACATCAGGAGATGAAACAGTGTTCATTGGACTTATCAGCGTGACAGTCAGTCATCTGTTACTTTGGGGTCCCTGCCTGGGGCTTTGCTTTTGAAGAAATAGGTAGTTGTTGGTATAGTTTACTTTAACGCAGATAAGTTTTTATTTCCCCACCCACTTCCTTCAAAAAAAAGATAAGCCCTATCCCCTCAAATTCCAGATTTTCAATCTGAATACAAGTAAGGGATTCAGAGAGAAACCATTTATACAAATTTTGTTGCATAGACATAGATAGCTTTTTTGTTGCTTCAAGATATAATTGTTTTGTAACATGCTAACGTGTCCTTTGGAAACTTTTATGTGTACAGAGGGCAACCTAGTTGAAGGACAGAACTAGAAATTAGAAAGGAGAATGTTTGTCTTTACTTTAAAACAAATTTCATCCATACATTGAGACTGTGTTTAGGGAGATGAGAGTACAAGGGATTAAGGACAGAAGAAGGTAAAGAGGGGCTGGAGTAAGACTTGTTTTAAAGAAGGTGACTCACATGAAGGCACAGATATACATCTTAGTGACTAAAATGTATTCCATATGGCCTGTTGCCTTGTGTATTCAGTACTTTTGTAGATCATTAACTGCACAATGAATAGATGACTTCATCAGCCTGGGTCTGACGATTCCTAAATGATCCCCTTCAAAGACTACAAGGATTTCCTGGTCTGGAAATGCTTGAATGACTTAAATTGCTTTTCCCAATGGCATTATCTTTGCATTTGCCCATAATGACTCGTCTATCATTGGGCTGCCCGGCTACTTAATCAGGCCCGTTTGTCTCCTCTGCCTTGATTAACCCAAGTAACTGGATCATCAGCTGCTGTCATAACTTTACTGCTTCTAGATTCTTTGGAGAGTTGACCAAATAGATCAGACTATTGACCCCAGGGGCAACTGACTCTTATGAACTGAACATTTTACTTCTGCCCTGTCTTTCTCATCTCTGACCCATGTAGCACAGCATGCTCACTACCCATTATGACACACTTCGTGGCCACCATGTTTTCTCAGGCAGGTCACTGTACACGCTTTGAGGTCTTCTGAGGTGGCCAAGATACAGCTCCTTTCAATTATTCTATTTCTCACTCTTTAAAATTGGAAACATTCTCTCACTCTTGGGGGCCTGGGGGCAGAGAGGAATTTGTTTGTATGAAATGCTACTCATCTAGACAGGATGTAGGTGATTTTATTAATGATGTGCTTTGAGATCCTTGTTTGAAGAATGCTCTGTAAAAGCGGAAAGACTGTTCAGCACCTGTACTTTTGTACAGGGATGGTCATACTGCGATGGCATGAGTCTGGGCATGACAGTCACATCTCCTTCCTAACACTCAAAGTCCCTAGTTAAATAGTTTCTGATCCTTCTTCCACATACAACACAGAAGACTGAGAATGTTCCTGCTCAGATAAATAAACAAATGAGCTGATCTCTTTGATAGTGTTCTAGAGAGTTCATACAAGTGTTTATTTTGCTATATTCTAGGTTCTCTGGAAAAGAAATAGCCTTTGGGGTGAAATGGACTAGAAACCACACTCCACCTGGACAACTTAAGGTTTTGAAAGCTCAGTTTTACTTGCAAAATAGAGGTAAATGTTTATTTCACCAGAAGATTAGGAAAAATAAAGGGGTTGATTCAGGAAAGTGCTTAACACTGTACCTGGCATGCAATAGGTGCTTGAAAAATGAATTACCTTTCTCCATGGGGTAATAGTTTGTAGTGGCCTCAGTGGCACCTCAGAATCATCTGGAAAACTTGGCAAAACCCCATGCCCAGACAGCACCCCAGACCAATTAAATCAGGACATCTGGGGATGGGACCAGGCATAAGGGCTGGTTTTCACAGTGTGCAACTATGGAGACACAGATGGCTCAGAAATAGCTGCCTGCACCAGTCTGAGCCTGAGGCCATGCACAGCTGTGTCAGGTGCCCGATTGTGTCCTGGCTGAGTCATGCTCCTCGGATGGGTGCGGAAAATCAAAGATGGGCATATGTTGTAACATCTTGTTTGGAATGATCACATCCCAGCAGTTACTGAGTACGTGGGAGCTTGGATAGCATGTTTTGCGGGAAACACCTGCTCCCCTGATAACTACTTGCTCCAAAGTGCTTCCTCAACCTGAAATCAACCCCTCACCAATCTCACTCCTTTCATGAGCCTGAATAGAGTCATGGATGAGCCTGAATACAGATGGCCTGTATGTTGCCATTGCATCCTTTCAGGTTTCTAGCTCTGCCGACTTGAGGTATGGGCTAGGTTAACAGAGGCCGTGAATACTTTAACCTTCTCTCCAATGCTGTTAAAACAAAAACAGCTGGGGCAGGGGAAGGAAAACAAATAAAATACAAAGCATCCCACTACAAAGCTTTGCAGTCCCCTAATAAAAACAATCGTCTGTGGAGTTTCCAAAAATATGTTTGGGACAACTCAATCTCCAGAGGACTAGAAGGAATTGTGGGCAGTGGGGACTTCCAGAATGACCTGTCAAAAGTTTTACAGAAGGAAAATTACTTCTCTCTTGAACCATTGGCATGCCAAAAAAGAGAAAGGCATTTCCACTCTACGACTAAGTAAAGAGGCATATTTGTATACCAACTCCAGCCCCACTCTCTATTTTCTATAGACTTTGCAACAGAGGAAACACCAATGTGCCCAGATACCACGGGGAACTTATTTTACTATTTCCCAGGTCTACGAGTGCGCATACAGAAATCCACACTGCTCTCTCTCCTAAAATTATTCAGCACATCACCATACTCAGAATACAGATTGCACAGCCTCTAATATGCTACTAGACATCACCACTTGGAAAATGTGGTTCTTTTCTTTAGAGATGAGAGAACTCCATTTCTCACAATTTAAGAAGTCAATTTTTCTGAAAAACCAAATTGATATTTAAGAATGCCTGCAGTGGTCTAAGAAGGTCTAAGTGCCCTGCCTCTTCCCCTTCTTAAGAGTCTGCCTGTTCACCCTTGGCTTCCCCCGCCGGCTTGGGGAGGGGGCGGAAGGTACTGGGGAGAGACCTTGGAGTAAAGTTTCAACGTGGCAGCAGGAGCCCAGCGTCTGTTATTTTAAGCTCTGGACACCAGACAGGACATTTTGTTTGCAACACACTCAGGGGCAGAGAGATCTCAGTAAAGATCAAGAGGCTACACAGAGGCAAGAATCATAAGAATGGCATTAGCAGTGACAAGCTTCCCAGTGGGATGGAGAAAACAGTGTTTGGAGTGGTTTGCTGGGAGGAAGGCACATTTTTATCAGTTACTGAAGCTCTCCCTTTTGATGTCCAGATTCCAAGGTTACAGCATGTTTTATGGTCACGGACACATGTTCCAAGACTCTCCAGGCCACTCAGTCTCCCCTGGGGAATGTGTGCAGGAGCAGGCTTCAAGAGTGAACATCAGTCTTCACTGCCTGATTTCAAGGGCCCTGGGAAGATGCCACTGCAGTGCCTCCACCTCCTCACCTGCACTCTAATGCACCAGCCAGGGTTTAATCCACAAGGAGGGTTTGAATGGACATCTCATGTACACCTATTATAAGCCAGGAACTGTGTTTGCAGCCCCCCTTCACAGATGAAGAAACTGAGGCTAGAAGATCATTAATATGTTAGCCAAGCCTATCAAAGTCTGCTTTTTAGAAAGACGCTGGTAAACTTATTCCTGATGAGGTGTGAATTCCATCTTTCATGGATTCATATGTTTCACAGAGGTAAAAGCACTCACTATGTTCAGGAGCTGGGCCAGCTGCTAAGGAGGAGTAGAAGGTTAAGTAATTCTGAGGCTATTTGGAAAGAAATGCTCTAATAGCACACAGAGCAGATAGCAAATAATACACAATAAAGAGGAAAGGACATAGACAAATACAGACAGAGTTAGCAGGCTTTTTCACAGAGCTGTGCTTCATGAACTCTTATAGACTGATAGATAAGATTTAATGTTAATTTGCATGTAAATAGAGAGCAGTGTCTTGGCAAGTGACTAAGTATGGAATTTTAGACATTAAATGGGGGTAATTTGGGAGGCTAAGGGTCTTCTGGGAACCTTGCAAATCAACAATTCTTTAACAAGGAAACAGACCAGAGTCATCTGGGAATATTTTTTTCTAGGACATGCGCAGTAAAACCTCCTCTGTAGGGACTGTGCTCCAGAAGGACTAGCATGCACCTTTTAGAAAAACACCTGGGTAAATATGGTGTGCGAGTCCAGTTAAGAAGCACACTTGAAGTTATAAATTATTCTGTGGCTGTTGATTCTACAAAGATAGTAGAACTGATTTTAACTGAAGACACCAGAAAGCAATTTTGTCTCCCAAGTATTTTTGCTCTTGATCAACAGATCTGTGTCAGGTTCCATCTACTGCTTCCTTTTTTCTATGAAGATGAGCAAATCACTCAGTCTCCAAACCTTAATTTACTGATCTGTTAAATGGGGATGATGACCATAGCTGCTCTATGTATTTTCCAGGACTTTGGGGAGGATGCTGTTTTGTAGCTGCTGTGTTCCGTGCAGGATTAAGATATTGCATATCTACTATTTTCAAGGAGCTCATAGACTAGAAAGATCCATGTAATGATAACAGAAGGTAGAAAATTAGATGTTCCATGAAAGAAATGTTCTGGGAGTTTGGAGCAAAGACCTGGAGGTGGTCAGTTAACCTCTTGTGCATGGAAATGTGGAGGTGGGAGCACTGGGGAAATGACATGGGTGGCTCGCTGGCCTAGATCATATGGATACAGTCATGAGGAAGGTCAGTGGAGTCACACCACTGAGAGGTGTGAATGCTGCCCTAAGGCTGGGAATTTGGGGTAAGAAGCAGTGTGGTAGCATCAGGATCAGGAAGCCACGTTCTGAAGGATTTAGGAGGAAGGTGCTCATAGTGTGTACTGCCCACGTGAAGGCAGGGAGGCGAGGCAGGGTAGGAAGCCAGAGAGGCAGCAAATGTCTGAAGCAGGTGATGAGATGTGTGAGAAACTGTTCTGATTTGCGGCAAGGAGACAAAGAAGTCAGCAAAGGGCAGGTCCGGGGCCGAGTAGCTGTGTTAACTGGGTCCCCTGGAAGGGCTCTGAGAAACTGTGCAAGTGAAATAAGCTCCATCCAAAGCAGCCACCTAACATGACTCAAACCTCTGGTTTTCCAAGTGTCCACTGGGAACCTCAGCTGGCAGCTGGAAAGGAAGAAGGACCTCACTCCTGCAGCCCCAAAGAACTGGAGTCTGCCACAACCCTGTGAGCTTGCGACGGGAGCCTGAGCTCCAGAAAAGAGGGCAGCTGCTAACACCTTGATTCCAGCCTGTGAGAACCTGAGCAGAAGACACTGTGCCCAGACTCCAGACTGTGAGAGAATTAAGTGGCGTTGCTTTAAGCTGCTAAGTTAGTGTAATTTGTTATGCAGAAATAGACAACTAATACATTCTCTCTAGCCCGGAGCATGCACTGGCCTCTCTAGGCACAAATCCACCTGCTTAATCCTCTCCAGCTGTGGCTGGTAGGGTAGCTGGTTTTCTCCATAAACATCTCCAGACAAGTGTGGGCTAAGGTACAGCACCCGTTTGCATTTGGGGCTTGGCTGCTTAGCTGAAAAAGAACCAGGGATGGGAAAAACAAAGAGCAATGTGGACCAGCAGCTCCCCTGCACCCTCAAAGATCCGCTACAGCTGGAATCAGGTTCTTCCCTCTTCCAGTTGTACTGAACCGGCATGAAATTCCATGCGCGTTACATCACCACTCCCGGTCCAGAGTCCATCCGCCCAGCGGTCACCCAAGTGAAGAGGAATCTTCCCCAAGACTCATGGTGTAAAAGGATATCTTGTTTGTAGGATGGGTGGAAGGAAGTGGCCACACTATCCTTTTGCCCCAGTATCACTGAAAAGACAAACATTCCCATTACACTTTTGCTAGGAAATTTTTTAAGGTCACAAGCAAGTGTGGAATTTACTGAGCTGTCATAAAATTCACCCTTAGCTAACTCTTAAGGTGAAATAAATGAAGGGGAAGAAGGTGTAGAACATTTTGCAAGCCATTTCTGCACGACCAGACTTTCCCTCCTAGCTAGGGTTCAATTTGCTGGCTAATTCTGTTTACTGGATAAACTCAGGTTATCTTACAGGCATACGAGCAACAATAGGGCAGAAAGGCAATGCCTGTCTCTTTGCTGGCTAAGGCCGAGCTTAGGTCCGCACACACAAACCAGGTAGGACTTTCCTGCACCCCCCGCCCCCAGCACAGGTGATTAATCATGCACCGAGGCAGCCCCTCAGTTGAAAAAGCCAGCAGAGCGTAGCGCCAGCCATCTGTTTTGTATTAGCTATCACTGAAATGCCAGTGGCCTGAAACCATTTAGAAAACACAGCGCTCCATGCCCTGTGTCTCTTTCTCTGCCTCTCTCTCTGTGTCTCCAGCTGGTAACCAAGTGGAAAATATATTTAGGAAGCAGCAGCTAGTTCGTCCCTCAACAATGCCAACATGGCACATCCAGGTGGGATTCTCTGGGGGCTTCCCTTGCTCTCATTAAGGCACTCCAGAGGGACAGAAATAGCAATCCATTGCTGGATTTGAGGGGAGAAAAGACATTGCAGGAAGCCAGTTTTGTATTGGCTCAACTCTCTGCCAAGGTAGATGCTGTGAAACGTGAGACGACCTTTTAAAACCCCGTGTCTAATTATCATAGCGTCTCCGTCCTAGTCTCCAGTCCATTTTGGTTTTCACTGACCCTTCCTCTGAGAAGGAGGCAGAATTCCGGGTGAAGAGTAAATTAGCAAGAACAGCCGCAGGATAAGCTTGCTGATGCAGATGGATTAGTGTAGTTTGCAGCCCTACACAGCTTGCACTGAAGAAAAGCAACATCTTATGAGAAAAGCTTGCGGGTATATCTCATGTCAAACATAAACAGTAGGAAAGGGAGAAAATTCTGCTCTTGAGAGTGAATTGCTGTCATCCAATATACTCCCTTTTTCCTGCCTTCAAAGCTCTAAATCTTCCCAGTTAGTCACTCCCATTTTTTAAACCTATCAAACTCAAGTGTTAAAATATGTGTGCCCTTTTCTAGGGACAAGAGCAAAGGTCCAAGGTCACAGCTGGAAGGTGCCAGTGCCACTTTCTCCAAGTCCATGTGGGGTTAGAGGCAAGGTCAATACATCACCCGCCAATCTCGTGATGAAACTTCACAATGATCCGGATGAGTGAAATAATCCATGCAAAAGGCGGCATGGTCCTATTTTCCAGTTTGAATGAATTATAAGTCTCAGTTTTTTCCTTTATCCTTACATTTTCTTTCCAGAGACTAAAGAAAATGATGACAGTTCATATATCAATGAAGTGACTGGAAGACTTTGACATTTTATTCAACTCTTTCTCTTGATAATTGAATAAAAAACAGAATTTAAGGCTTCAGAATTGAAAACAATTCCCAGCTATCTGGAGTGAACTTGTCCACATAGACCCAACTGTAGAAGCAAACGGCTTCTCGTGCTTCTTCCCAAAGTAGATGAAATGCATAAAATGCTATTCAGCAGGATCTTATTTTCATATGAATTCAGTTTTCATATGAAGTCTCTAGTTTTATTTCTCTGCCTGGGCTCAGAATTCAGTCTTCTCCTGTGAGTGGCTCCCTTGACAGGTCAAGTGCTGCATGCTGGTGTGAGATGGACGTCACAGGGCAGTCCTTGTTCAAGTCCCTTAACCATCTTTTGGTCCCCCCAAAACCCAAGAGTGGCTGAGGGGGGGATTTGGGGTGACACAAAATAAACCCTTCCATTTCAGATAACTAGCCTAAATATCCATGTTTGAAAATTGCATGTGTTAAATTGCAATTTAAAATTTTCTGATAATGATGCAATTTACAGTTTTCTGTCTCATCATATCCTTCCAAAAAAATTATCCTGAATGTCTGAGAGTGTTACTATTTCTAAGATTTACATTTTCTCCCATTCTGGCCTGACTTTTGGAGCTATTCCAATTTAATGGCATTTTAATTTCTTGTAGGGAAGCATGTTCTGCCTCTAAAAAGCACACACCACTGGGGAATTTAGCAACATAATAATAATAATGATCTCTGTATCTGCCATGGCCTGGGCCTAGGTTCTGTCCAAAAGAAGCAGAAATGGTGGTGGTAAAATCCAGACTAGAAGTCTTGAGAGGCTTTATGAAAGGAAAAGAGATTCATCTTCAGACCTGTGGACTTTGTTTTTCTCTTTTTTCTTATTTACTTTTATTCCAAACCAGGTTAAGAGTTTATTTACTAACTCAATAGGGAAAGACTGGTAAACTGTCAAAAATTTTCAGTGTCTCCCTGCAGTGTACATCCATCAGAAAGTCAGGGGAAGAATGTTCTGGACTGAGGGTAAGTACAGTGCAAAAGACTGGCTAGTTCACCAAACCCATTTCTTTCTCCTAGGCAGGCAATTAACTTCATTTCCCAGGCACCTCTGTTAGGCAAGGTCATGTGACTGAGTTATGGCTAGTAGAATCTGGGCAGAAATTATATGTGCCTTTTCAGTATGGCCCATGAGAACATCACACGCATGATCCTCTATGCTCCTTACCCCTTGGTGGCAAACTTGGAAGCCATATGTTGAAGCTGGAGGAACTACAAGATGGAAAGAGGCTGAGTTCCTGGAAAAGCACCATCTGCCTCACAAGAAAACCCATTTTGGACTTTATATGACCAAAAATCAAATTTCTATTATGTTAAGCTACTGCTATGATAGGGCTTGTCTGTTGCAACAACTAATTTACCTTAACTAATACTGGTCTTATAAAGAAAGATACCATGAAAACTTTCAAGAATTCAAAATCCCAATGCCCTTTTCTTATTTTTCCATGGGCTATATGGTGTAAAGGGAAACCATAATTTTTATGCAAGAGTTTTAGTTTTTCAACCTCTCCTTACTAGTCGCCAAGTAATAAAAACATGAAGTTTCTTGATTAATAAAAGATCCTATGTGGAAATCACTCAGATGAGGGAGGGGAGGGAGGGGAGGGAGGGGAGGGAGGGGAGGGAGAGAGTTCTCTCTAGCATACCTTACTGGAAAATGCCTCTTGGATGTTTAAAAATCAACCTACTCTCTCTATTTTAGAAATGTATTTAAACTTGGACAGAGAGGATTAGCTGGTGCCCTGTCCTTGCTGATTACTGTGGAAAAATAAGTCAAATGCACTTTTGAACTTTGGATGATGCCCTCCTAGGAAATCTTAAGTGAGGGATTCAGCTAACTGCTTGTATAATTAAAGGAAAAACTCCATTTTTGCTTGTGCTATTTGAGTAGCACTGGCCTGAATTACCCAGTTTACCTCTATATTAGATGGTGTCTAGGCAAAGCCTTAGTATATGTAATAATAGAAAAGGAACTCTAGATTTTGGCCCATGCCAATATATACCAAGGAAGTGACTATAACTTCAGTACTTGAACCCAAATAATTCTAGAGGTTACCTCTAAAGAAATGATACTGCAATTGTTTATAGATAGTGATTAGATTCCAAGCCTTATCTAGGAAATCTGCTTAGCCCCAAGTCCAGCCATTCAGTATTCATTCATTCACCTATTTGATGCTTAAGGCACAATTCATTAACCAATCACACCTATTTTGAGGGCTGGGCTAGGGGTGTGTGACTAAAATAGTAGGAGCAAAACATTGCAGGAAACAAGAGTAGAGAAGGATTATTTCCTGGCTGCAGCCATTGAGTTAGGGCTTAGAAGGTTGAGCAGGGGTGTAGGAGATAAAGAAGAGTGGGTTGTGGGGAGAAATGAGGGTATTCCAGATAGAGGAAATACCACGAGCATGCAGAAGGGAAGTAACAGTGCTTGGTGAATAGTTGATGGAACATTGCCAGTTTACACTGAGTGGGGCCATTCATTCAGTCAACATACACAGCTACACAGCTGGGAACTGCATGCCTCCCCCCATGGCATTTGTATTCTCCTGGGGGAGACAGACAATAGCCAATACATAATAGCAAGTACATAATTCCAAGTGATAATAAGTTCTATGAATAAAAATGGTGCAGAATAAGGGGACAGATAGAGCAGCCCACAAGGAAGGAGGTGATATTTTAGAAATGGTGGTGAGGGAAGGTCCCTCTGGGTTCTTGGCTTGAATTAGAAGGATCACTCAAACATGAACCTCCATTCCAAGAAGTCTGGTTCTGAACCTGTTCTGAAAGATTGTTCTGGAGTAGCAGAAAGCACAGGGCATTTGCATCTGGAGCCAGGAGCAAAGAATGTCTTATGTGGTAGTCAAGGAGTCAAAAGTGAGCAAAGGGGTCAAACTTCTGGGGAATCAGAGACACACCAGTTGTGTGTTTGACTTTGTAGAAAGATATTCCGTTTGGGGGGGCTAAGAAAAATTTTATCACTGACAATTGTTGACTTAGTTGTGTTTTTACGTATTTGAACTTGTTCAGCTAATAAAATATACGCCTCTTTTTCCAATGATTGTTCTTTGTTGTATAGAAACCAGTTGTTAGCTCTTCAGATGTTCTCAGTGAATTGAACCAGGGATGTTGCAATGAAGAACTCCATGGAAGAATACCCCATTTTAACTTTAGAATAGGCAATGTCACCATAAAATAACTACATGTGAATTCAAAAGACATTGTCTCCCCAGTTCAGGAATGGAGAGCATCTTTCTCCCAGGGGCTGATACTCAGAGAAAGAAAGAAGCGCCATCTAATCAGCTGAGAGCCTTCATTTCCCCAGTCCTGCTGAAGCCTCACAGGAAGTGCAGAATTTTATGGCCAAGGTAACAACTTCTTTGCAAATGGAATGGTTTGAATACTTCCGAAGTCATGCAAAAAACAGAACCTCAGAGAGATTCAGTGTGAAGAGGCCCTCTATTGGGGATCATGTCTATTTAATACTTCCTTCTCAGATCTTGGGCTGATCACAGGTTTGATTATCTAAAGAGCAAAGGAAGCCCAACTTGAGAAAGAACTCCTTGTACCAGCTGGGGTGTTTAGCCCTAATTTGCAGACTCAGTTTCCCCATCCTCTTATTGGTATGATTGCTGAAGATCACCGAAATCTAGACTTATACACTCTAATAGGCTTGCTCAGCTTTATCTCCATACTGAAAGTGGAATTATCTGGAAAATAGCTAAGCTTGATTGGTAATAGCTAAGATGATTGAGGAAGGATATTAGTAATATTGTGACTATTTGTGTCCTCTTTTTGGAGCAATAACCCCTGCACACTACATTCAGAAAACATAAAATTAGAAAGCTAAAACACCCTATTGTTCCATCCTGTCAAATTCCTATAGTTTTGAGTATGCTGCATAGCTAATTTCCTTATTTCCAGGAAAAACACAATTCATTATTTCATCTTAGTTTTACCTTTAGTTTTTTTTCTGTGCACACAATATCCAGACACATCTCCCCTGTAACCCAGAAACTCATTCTGTTTAAGGGCAAAGAGGGACACGTATGACTTTGAAGAGAAATAAAGAATTCTATTTTCTTAACTATAGTTTAAGCATAGGAGATTTTATTAGCAGTGATGCAGGTGTGTCTTCTACTAGAATTGGACATTATACATTAGGAACTGGAATTCTGTGTTTTCTTTTGTAAGTAAATTTCCACTACTGTTTTCCTTTCTAGGGACACCCTGGCCACTCTGTTATAAGCATCAAAGCAAAGTGGTGGAAAAATGGAAGATCGTATCATGAGAAGTCTTGAAGACCTGTGGTATGGCCTTTACAGTAAGATAGGATGCTTTGAAGGGTTCTGTATGGATGGTTATTCTGAGTCATGTATATATTTTAAGATAGTATTGGTTTCTGAATGGAAAGCAAGTTGTAAAAAGGCAAGGGCAGAAGTGGAGAGAATATTCAGGGAGCTACTCCAGTAATCTAGGAGCAAGCAGACGGAGGTAATGGTGGAGCTGGTGAGAAATGAGAAGTGTAGGTGTGAGGTCTGAGAGAAAGGGAGAATTCCAGGATGAGTAAAAGCTATTGGAGAATTTGGAGAAGGAAGGGAAGAAAGCAGATGATTTAAAAATAACAGTAACTGCTAATCTGTCCTGAGATTTTCCTACACATCAAACACTGTGTTAAATTCATTGGCTAGATCACATTGCTGAATCCCGCATACAACCCCAATTTACAATGCAGGGACTGAGGCTAAGAGAGGGTAAGCAGCCTGCTGGTATGGTCATGGAGCAAATGACATGCTGGGGGCTGGGCCCCCACCGTATCTGGCTGCAGAGCACACATCCTTCAGCCTCCATGAGGTACAAGCTCTTATTTTCCCTCAGATGAAAAGTTACCCAGAGTTGGGGAAAGGGAGGGTGGGGAAGGAGGGTCCACAGCGGGAGTTCAGAAAGAATGTTGACTGATGAATTGGAAATTATGCATCAAAGATTTAAATAAATTATAATAAAACAACTGTTGCTAATGATCTCTTTAGGAGAGTTGTTGGCATGGTTTGGGGCTCAGTCTCCAGTGGCAGCTTGTGTTATGTGTAGATGACAAAAATGAGTGAGCTATGATCTTTCTGGGCCCCCTCAAAAGTAATGTCAATCACTGAGGGATCCTGAACACTGAGTGGCCCCTTCAGTCACCGCAGCTGTGTGGAACCGATTCCTGGCTCTCAGTGTCAAGAGATAAACATCCTCTTGACCTTGTTTAGCATTAACATGGACCTGAAATCAAGTAGGGTAGGAGATGGAAGTTGAGTCATGATATATTTATTAAGCCGAGCACTGGGTTTGGTGCTCACTAAATTAAATCAAGAAACATTTCTTGCCCTTATGGGGCTTACAGGATTGTTTTGACTGGTGGACCGCCCAACACCCATTAGGTTGGAGAAACCAAATGTCCACTTTGGGCTCCTCGTGCTGCACCGGGTGACAGGCCAGGAGAGTAAGAGCCCCTGTGCGGGAGGGACGCATGCGCGGCAGCAGCTCCCACCGCCGTGTGTATTAGCTCCCGGAGCAGCCGGGCTGCGGAGCGAAGGTGACTGTTTGTGCATAAACATCATTTCACCAGGGCTGCTATTTCATCTTTGAACCTTGGCTTCAAAGGAACACTGACCTTATTCCCGTAGCCTGCCTTTGAAGCGTACGGCTTTGCATTGCAGATTAAAGTGAAGACATTCATCAAGGAACAGATCTGGCCAACCGCTCCCCAAACTCAACCTGAAACAAAGCCTTGAAAGGCTCCGATCACAGCCGCCGCAGAGCGGGCTGAGGACGAAGCCTCAGAGTTGGGCTCTTACCCTCACATCCTGAAAGGCGGCTCTGGCACCACACAGTGCATCCCTTTGAGCCTTGGGTAACATTCCCCTGCGAATCGGTCTATCGCAGTGGAAAGGGGCGAGGTAATGCAATAGTCCCAACCTGTCCTGTTCGTTTTATTTAAAGCAGGCATTGTCATAAATGAGGCCAGCAGGATCACTCACTGTGAACCTTTGAATTCTTCAAAAGATGTGTCAGGCAGAACCATCTGAAACTTGGCTGATGTTTCTGTCAATTTTCTTTTTTACTGTTTTCTCTTTGTTCCTGCCTTTGAAAAGAAATTGTCCTATCTTCCTCTCTGGTTCTCTTATCTTGGCTTCAAGAAAACAGACTACACATAGCCTTCTTATTTATTTCTTTTCTCTCTTAAAATGGCAAGAGGAGTAAAGTGAGAAACTTCCAGAGGCTAAAAGTAATCACCAATGAATTCTTTAATTATAAGGCTAAGAAAGAGAACCAAGGGAGCTGTCTTCCCTTCAGAAGAAGAAAAACTGATGATAGGTTACTATCAAAAGACAAATGATCATAACTTTTCAATGTAATTTTTCTGCAGATTTTCAACTGTGATTGAATAAACGGACTGGGTTCTCTCAGTGACGAAGTGGTAAACCAATCCAGAGGAAAGACATGAGTGTCAACTTGGGTCCATGTAAATTAACTGATTCTGATAGTACATATATTAAAAGCTGTAAGAAATCAGTGATCCTAATTGAGACATAGACTAATTTCAGAATAATTTTTTCCTAGTTATTTATTTTTAAAAGAAGAACAAAGGATAATTGTGGTCATTGTAGGAAAATCCATTTAACTTGCATTTTAGCTGAAATCTCAGATAATTGTTTTGCAATATGAATGCATGAAGTTCAAGAAGATCATTAATATGGCTTCATGAGAAGCCAGTGGTTTCAGACCAGTTTTTCCATACAACCTGATGGCTTATGTGGGAATGGATACAGTCCTATTTCTAGCTTCAGTTTTGAAAGGTTGGAAGATATCTGCTTACTTATAGCCATACCCCTGCCTTTTAATTTACCACCACCCCAAATTTGGGTGTGGCCATGTGCCTAGTTTTGCCCAATGGACTATAAAGGTGGTAAGTGTCACTTCCAGACCAATGTTCCCCTGTTCTCTGCCATGGTGACCACGGGGGCCACATGATAAGATGACCAAGCCTCAAGCTAGAAGTAGCCCGAATATTGTTCCCTTGGAGGAAAACTGTGAAGAGAGTTTCTGATCTGTATTAGACATGATATGAGCAAGAAATAAACCTTGTTTCTGGTAAGCCATAGAGATTTTCAGGGTTTATTTGTTACGGTGGCATAACTTCACTTATCCTGACTAAGCCATGACCTTGGAGGACATCTAGTCTTACATCACTTTCATCATAAGAATCCTTCCTACAGCATTCCTGAAACAGGGGCCAACTACTTCTTAAACCCCTCAGGAATAATAGCAAATAACAGTAGCAAGCAATGATATCATGCTGACTATATAATCATTTTCAGACATAGTTTTAAGTATTTTATACATCTTACTTAACCTATTTCTCACAAAAATATCAAGTGGTCAGTATTTTCCTTATTTTACAGCTGGAGGAACTGAAGCACAGAGAAATAATTTGCTCAGGATTGAACAGATAAGTTAAGTCACTTGCCTAAGGGCACACAGCGAGTAGGTAGTATCCCAAGGGTCAAATTGAGGCAATTTTCAGTTTGTGCTCTGAAATTGCATCATGTGTCCTCCCTAGATTGGATTTTCATTTCCTTTTCAGACTGACTATTCAACAGGAGACTGAATCATAAAACCCAAAAGACAAGGTTGGGACTTTAATGGTCCCTCAATCACTGCATTGTACCTGGAGGAGCAAAATCATTTTGCAAGCCATTTTCCTGCTTTACTAAGAAGAAAGTTCTGTCTTGGAGGTTTTCAAACCAATGTCCTGGGGAGCACTAGGGCTCAGTAGAAGGGTCCCAGAGCTGTCAGTATGGAGGTAAGTGGAGACACTACTTCAACCAGCTCAGCCCTGTTTTAATCTGTTTTATGTACTAGGCTTCTGGGTAAAATTTGTATGTGAATAAAGTATTCTGCTGCTTTAATGAAATCGGAAAATGATGGATCTCTCCATACTTTTACTGAAATAGCAGGCTTGGATGGTTGCCATGAACAATGTAGGGCTTCACATCAGCTGAGAGATGGGGTGGGGAACATGGATTGCCCAGCTCAGTGACCTGTCCTGGGCCCAGACTAATTTGCTACTCCCATACATGCACTCACTAGACAGCGTGGCAGCAAGAACTGTCTTAGTCATTGTTGTATCCCCACTCTGATATGTAATAGAAGCTTTATAAATAATATCTGAAAGATAGAAGCAGAGTTCTAAGAGGTTTTGATGATGCAACTTTTTAAAAAGAAGATTAAACTCATTTGGATTAAGCAGAGTCGCACACCGTGGCTCTGTCAAAGAAATGGCTGGACAGTTATAATTGTGTGTATTTTGTCATAATAGCTTCACATGGGTAGTGGTATATTTCCCTTCCCCAACATCTGGCTGGAAAGAAAGAAAGAAACAAGTGAAGAGATTAAAAAATGAATATTAAATTGACTTGTTCTCAGGGAAACCCAAGTGGTAGCCCCAAGCAAGCACAGGTATACCCACACTACTGTTCATTTTGTCACGACTGATTACACCAAATTAACCAAATATGCTGGTGACGTAAAGACATGAATTAGGAAGTTTCCTCTGCTTTAAAAAAGCGTTTGTGTGTGTGTGTGTGTGTGTGTGTGTGTGTGTGTGTGTGTGTGTGTGCTACAGCAGTTCTGGTACATTTATGTACCATGTATGATTATGTGTTGTGCACTATTTATGGCTTGATTTGTGACTTGGGCCACAGTAAGGCAAAGTTGTCTATTTGAGAAGAGAGGAGACTGATGAGGCAGAAGGGACATGGAGAGAGCTCGGAGAGGAGTTCACGGGAGGCGTGCTCACTGCAGACCCTCTTACCTTGTGTGGTGCCATCCAGTCCTGTGATCAATTTAATTGATCTGATGATTTGCTCTGCTATCGGGGGACTCATGGATGTAGCATAAACAGCACTATGTGAGTAAACTCGTAAATAATCCACAAGGTCCTTTAACAAAGGAGGGAAATCCAAAAAGAAGGCAAATAAGTCTCAGTGTTGGTTGTGAGAACCACTCTAGACCCATACCCATCCATCATGGCACAAGACATTTGATTCCTCAGTGTGGCCTGGTTTTCAATGGGCATCACCAAGCTGTTCATTTTTTTCTATCCCTTCTCCTAGTGTCTCGCTCAAAAAACCTCAAAACTATACAAAAGTGGGATGCTGCAAATTTGGAATTGAGGGTTGTAGGGGAAAACCAGATGTATAAACGAGAAATGGTTTCCCAAACTTTTGTTGAGTTCCTAGTATGTATGAGCACTGGCTGAGTATTTAAGAGGGTCCAAAGAATACAGGATATGGTTCTTGCCCTTGAAAAGATTTTGTCCAGGGAAAAGTAAGGGTAGGAAATATGACAAAACTTGCAAACTAGTACATGCAACAGGGCTACAAGTCTGCAGAGGAAAGAGATTGGGTATTGCTAGCTGGAGAAGGATAGAGAGGGCTCCAGTGAGTGAGTGGAATTAAGCCTTGGGGGATGAAGATAGATAAAGAAGAAGAGAAAATTGGGGTGAGAGAGGTGGTAAATTAAACCAGAGTGTTGGGTAGAAACAGATAGGCTCTGGTTATACCTTGGGCAGTAGGGAACTATTGGAATTTTTGTGCAGTGCTATTTGGAAAAGGCTCCAGAATGCTGGTTTTCAGTGTAGGAACAATTCTTCACTTGCATGCCTGACTCCTAAGGCCAAACATAAGGTCCCAGGTAAGCCTGAAGAGAGCCCTAAGGAGCCAATAAACAAATGCCACAGTGGGGAGGGCCTCAGAGCTGGCATCTGGGGTGCCCAGCCCTGGCTGAGCAGACTATCTGTAAGCCCCGCTATAGTGGCTCATGGCCTGGAACCTTGGGGAAAGGTTAAGGGGCTGATGATGGCTCTGCCTAAAGCCCCTCACCGTCTGCATCCTTCCACCTCTGAGCCTGGGACTGCCCCGCCCTTCACGTTTCTATCACCCTGGGGGTGTGGGCGGCATAGTTGTTCACAAACATTTTAAACGCTTGCAGCTCACCTTCCGCAGTGAGGGGAGTGGCCTGTCTCACAGGCTGTTGGCGCTGTGCTGCCTCTGCCTGGCCCGTGGGGGTCTGGTAGCTCTGTTCTGTCCCTCCTGCCCCTTTGAGTATGCCCTTCATCCCTGCTCTGGTCCCCGCATCCTTCCCCCTGGTGGCCTTTCTCTCTCTCTTTCATTTCACACTCTTCATTTCTTTGTTTCTTCCCTCCCTTCCTGTCTCTTTCCTTCCCCATTTCTTTCAGCTCGGATTCCCTCTCTCCCCCTATGTAATCCTTTTTTTCTCTCCACTTCTAAGTCTTTTCTTCCTTCCTCCCTTCCTCTTTTCCTCCCCTTTTCCTCCCTCCACCTTCCCTTCCAGCAAGTCTGGACAAGGACTTGCTCTGGGCGAGAGGGCAGAAAGGCTAGTCTCTGGCAGCCGTTGTCTGCTTCCATTAAAATTAAGTTTCTGTGTATTCTTTTGTTTAGTGACTCTCCTAAAAACAGTTGGGAGCTTTACCCTATGTGAAGAGCATGTGCTGAATGATGGCCTGACTTAAGGAACTGGCCACAAGGTATCTGGGAAGTCCACTTTGGAGGGCTGGGGGTGCCCCAGAGAGAGAGAGGCCAGCACTTTCCAGGGCAGCTGCAGGCAGGCTGCCCTCCACAGCTGCAGGCTCAGCACCCCTGTGAGCAGCACCAGGGGTTTATTCTGTTGAGAGCAGGTTCCTCCCAGCAGGATGCTGGGGAAGCCACCCTTCCCCAGGAGAGAATGGGGATTCACGTGAACCAGGTCAGGAAAGGTCTGTTTCAAGGAGGTGATCTGGCCTTGAAAGATGTGTGGATTTGGATAGATGCAAAGGACATGTGCTAAATTTAGGACTGAGGATGGCATCTTGCCAGCAAAGAATGGAGAAGCCAGTTGGGAGTAGAGGGAGAAACTAGTGCTTCCAAGGCAAGGTGGTGGGTGGTTGGCCCCTTGGGACAGATCTGGAACCCAGTTGCTTGGGTCCAATTCCCAACTCTGCCACTTACTGATACATGATTGTGACTAAGTCACTAAACCTCTCTGTGCTTTACTTTTGTTCTCTGGAAAATGAGATAATAGTAATACTGACCTCAGAGTCATTATGACAATTACATGAGTTAATACATATAGGGTGTCCAAAAGAGGGCCTGGAACATAATGAAAACCCCATGTGGTTGGCAAATACTGTTAATGGATTGTCAACTCAGAGATTCCTGGACTTGGGAGGAGAGCAAAATACAGAAACGCCTTGGAGTGTCACTTTCCCGGCTGCGTCATTTTGCAGAGGGTAATGTTCTAAGGTTTTACAACTGCACATTGGTAGACCCAGACATCAAACTGAAGATTTTCAGCCCAGTTCTTTCTCTGTCCTTATTGGGGTGGTAACGGTAGCAGTGAAAAGAAAGGAAAAGAAAGGCATTTTAAAGACAGGAGCACCCAGACCCGCCAGACTGCATGACTCTGAGGAGACTATGCGGCTAGAAGCTAACACCATAGCTGATGTTCATTGGCTGCTGGAGGCTCCGTTTTATGAATTTTACATGTGTTAACTCCTAACCTCACAGAGTTTGTGAGGTATGTACTATTTTTATTTCCATTTTGTAGATGGGATAACTGAGTCACTGAGCCAACTGGAAAATTTTCCAACCAAAAAGTGACTGGACCACAAGGATTTGGACCCAGACAGTCTGGCTGTAGGGTCTCCCCCCTCAGTCCCGCACTGTATGACTTCTCCAGAGCAGAAGAGCTGGCCTGGCGAGCGGAGGCCAGGGGAGCACAGAGAAGACCATCTTCACTTCTGCTTAACCCTTCTGCTTAACCCTGTGGTGCTTCCCCTAATCCACAGAGATTGTTCCTCTTTTTGGGGGTGTCAGGGGAGAATTCCACTCAAGTGCTTATGGTACTAAACCACGGACTGAATTGCATTAGTCTCAAAATGTTTCATGTCCATTACTCTTATTTCTTCAGTAACACCCAAACCTCCTTGAGAGCAGGGATGGAGTTACATGCTCCTCTTAAAATCCACAGTGTGGCTACTTAGCAGAGACTTGGAAAATACTGATGACTTCATGGAAAGCAGAGGAGTTTTAGGGACTGAGGAAGGGTGGTAACATTGCCTGAAGTTCATAGCAGCCACTCAACTGCCTTCTTAGGAACAAGGGTAGTAAGATTCTTTTAGCCTTGGGTATCACTGGCAAAGATCAAATGCAGAAAACAAAGCTTCCATGATCCCTAAAGACTCTTCTCACAGTCCCTAACCCCCAATTTTCCTTCACAAATTGAGAAGCTTCAAGAGCCAAGGTCACATGAACTCTCAGTTCAAATAAATGTGGAATCAGTACAGTACCATCCCCTGTAAGCAGACCATCTCACCTACAGCCCTCTTTGGACGAGTCTGCTTTCTCCGAGGGGCTGGGTGTGTGGATGGGGGCTCATTTTTTGCATGGTTCAGACAGTGGGCTCTTTGAGTGACTTCTGCGGAGCATCAAGGAAAGCCTTGATTCCCAGATTCTGCCTCCCTCCTTTCGTTCTCCTACTGGGCGCCATGAGCCATGAATTAACAGTTGGTTTTGGTCTTTCAAGGAAAGTCTGGGTTATGTCTTCTTTCAGAGTGGGTTAGAAGTCTCCCCAACAGAAGTTTCAAAGTCCATTTGTAAGTTCAAAACCCTGATTATTTTCTCTACCCATAGGCCTGGAGTTCAAGGGCAAGGGTGGCTTTTCTGAGAAAATCAGACAGGAGGCTCTTAGAGTAAACATCTTGGCATTCATTCCATGACCCCCATTTACTTCAAAGGGCTCTTAAATGCAGCCAGGGCTGAGCACACAGGGCAGAACTGCCTTCTGCGAGGAGCCTGCCTTCATCTGGAACACAGGCTTCTGGGGTTAACGCTCACCCTAAACTTGGCTGTCCTGCCCTACTTTCCTCCCCCAGAATTCCAGCCCTGCAACCTATCAGTCAGGAAGTCCACCTTTGCTTCATTCATTTGCAAGTCTCTGGTCAGCCTGTGGAGGCTGTGAAAGCCAGTGGCTGGCACCAGGTATGCAAGAGGACTTAGGATCTACATGCCTGAGAAAAACTTGGACCCCCAAAATTGGGGTCTGCAGTGTTGGCCACATCTCCTCAGCAACTGGATAAATAAAAAGAAAAAGAGTAAAGAAAACTAGCCCCGTCAGTTCAGACATTCTTCAAAGAAGCCATTCTTGGCATGGAACTCTGACAGGTACAGAGAAATAATTACCTGATTTTTCACCTCAAAGGTCTTGAAAGGACACAGCGCTCTGAGATGGGCTGTTCACAGATCATCTACAGAAGCTCCGAACTCAAAGTGAACAAAACAGCAACATCTCGCTAGCTCTTAAGAGACTGCCTGGTAGTTTCCCTGAGGTGGGAAGAGAAGGGTAAGGCCAGGGCAGTAAACTCCAATAAGCAGAGATGAATTTGTAGGACAATGTGTGACAGAAGTCTGAGGTCAAGGCAAAAATCTCTACTATCTGTATCAGTATCTTCATAACAAACCAATTTTGTCTCTTCTTGTTTGTGTCCAATATTTTTTCTTATATGACACATCTGGTCGCTAATGCATACAGTTCTGACCTTGACCAACTCCACAGATATTTCTAACACCTCCTAGAAACTGTTCTGGGAATAGTCTTCTGTCTATTACTAACTCTATCAGTGACATTGACAAAGAGAGTTAAGAGCCAGACAGTTTTTTCTTTTTCTAGATTTTAGACCAAGTAATTTTTTTCAAATCTCAAGATAACTAAGATCCCTGTAAGCACAGTGAAGTTGCAATTATTAAGGCTTCAGAAAAATGCAAAGCCCTAGTATGCACACTTTAACTTTTTTATGGTTAATTTTATACCTACTGGTGAGAATCCTGGATATTCTGCAGCACCCTCTAAATTGAGATATATATTGCAAAATATGCAGGAAAAAAATTTATGCTGAAACTCTGAAAACTGTACTCTACTTAAATAGATTTTTTTCAAACAAAAATTATTAGCAGCTGTCCAATTCTATGTCCTATCTGTTAAAAAGCATAATTTAAGACAAACTAAAAATAAACATTCTTCATAAAGTTATTCAAAGTCCAGGGGAATAAAAGCTATGATTTAAATTCAAAGTACACATAGCTTAAAATTAACGTAAGTTTAAAAATTAAAGGTATAGAGGAGCAGATACAAAAGTTTCGTTAACTCTGGGGCTTATTAGGTTGAAGGGAAACCACACAGTTTATCTGGGTTTATCACAGTCTCATCAGAACTACTCCAGACATGTGTATCTCTGACTGATTTTTAAATCATCAGGGAATGATAGAGGCACATTCTCAAGCCTTCTATCTCCTGCTCCCCATCCCCATCTTGAAAACTGCCCTATGTTTTTTTTGGTATTTGCTATTTCACCGCACGGGTCTCAGCATAGGCTAGTGAGACTGTCAAACATGCTCTAATGCTTGCTGCCATCTAGTGGTAAATTCAGAGACTGCAGAATGATATGGAGCTGGAAGAGGAGGGCGCAGGGGAAAGTGGGAGGGTAAAGGGGTTGAGGGATCAGGGGAGGGAGGAGAAATGTTGCAGCACCCGGGACCCAAGTATCCACAGAATGAGATTTTAAAGAACAAGGAAATAAATAGATGTACATACTTTTTCTGCATCCTGATGAATGCCAGTAAAAGTTTTCACAAATTCTCAGTATCTACCCCAAACGAATAGAAGTTACACAGACAAAAGCAAATACACTTTAACAATGGTAAGCCAACTTCAGGAGGGAGAGTATGAAAGAGAACCATAGTGAGCTAGTCCTGACTTCAAGCAAGTCATGAGCCTTTGTTTAAAATGGGTATCAAATGAAGGATCTCTAAGGGGAAAAAATGTGACATCTACCAAAGTTGACAACATTTCAAGGATCAGCTTGCTTCAGTTTATTCAGGTGTCTTTGGTTCAGGAAACAGTTACGCTTGGTTAACAATTTTGTAGCTCAGAACTGCTTAAGTAATCACAAAGCCACAAGCTTACGCAGCAATGCAACCCGGATAACGGACCTCCTAAATCTGAGACCCTCTGATCCTGCTGCTTTGACAGTTGAGGAAAGGAGCATTTAAACTCTCACCAGATTTGGCTGAGTTTTGGAGGACCAGATAATTCCCTATGTTTTTAGCATTAGCCAGCTAATTCCCAGTGGAGGGAGGATGGAAAACCTTGCTTTGAGCTCAGCAGGAAGTAGTGCTTATTGAGGGTAAAGAACACCGAAAAGTCCAAACATTTTAAGCTTCTGTGCGTGGTATGGCAGGGTGAGTGACCACAATGAAACTATATTTTGAATCATGGGCTTTCAATGACCAGCCTGTTTCCTGCTGCATTCCCTGATTTGTCTAACTGGGTTACCAGGAGTCTGAACTCTTGTTCCTGCTGGTCACAGTAGTATGGAATTGGGAATTTTAGGTAAGCTGTTGAGGCCACCTGGGTGCACCAGTTTGGAGTTTGTGCACTGCTGGGCAGAGCCAACACCAACTGTCACACAGTCTCTTTGGGATGGGTGTGGGCTTGCATGAGATACCTGTCAGGATTTGGATAAAACTGTGACACAATAGGACAGACAACTGGCTCATTTAACCCTCAGACCCAGGTTTGAATATTTTATTTTATTTTCCCCTGTCCCTTCCCTCTTCTTTTTAGTTTGTTTATAAGATTTTTGGTTTACATTGGCATCACTCATGGTGATACTGGCATTACAATGACAGGGATAACACTCGCTACCAGTCTGATCCCTTCAGAATTTAATTAAATCACGTAGGTAAGATATCTGAGGGTGATGTGGTTTGATATGTGGCTTGTTCAAAATTAGGGGAGAGAATTGTTTTGCAGAGAAAAGCTCTTAAAAGGACCTTTCTGATCTTGCTATAATTTTGATTAAAATTCTTAAATCCCACAACTTACAGGGTCAACCTCCATAATACCTGGCCTTTGCCCACTTGTGGCTATTACCTGCTTCAAACCCCAAACTACTTACAGCTGTGTAACATTCCCTTATCCTTTCTGTGACATGGTATATGTTTAGTTCCTCTCTCTGAAATATAATGCCCCCACCACTCCACATTTGCCTGCTAGAATGACATTCATTCTAAGACTTCTTAGACATACTATCCTGCAGTTAATCATCCTTTTATTTTGTACCAAGTCTTTCCCTGGGTACCCCGCTAATGTCTTTATTTTATTCTATAGTCCTCACTTATGCTCAGGTGATATATTCAAGACCTTCAGTGGATGCCTGAAACCACAGATAGTACTGAATCATATACATATATTATATATATATATATTTCTTATAATTAGGACTTAATTTATTTTTTTTGAGAGGGCATCTGTCATATTTATTGATCAAATGGTTGTTAACAGCAATAAAATTCTGTATAGGGGACTCAATGCACAATCATTATTCAACCACAAGCCTAATTCTCAAACAGTTTCCAATCTTCTGAAGCATAACGAACAAGTCCTTACATGGTGAACAAGTGCTTACATAGTGAATAAGTTCTTACATGGTGAACAGTGCAAGGGCAGTTATATCACAGAAACTTTCAGTTTTGATCATGCATCATGAACTATAAACAATCAGGTCAGATATGATTATTCATTTGATTTTTATACTTGATTTATATGTGAATCCCACATTTCTCCCTTATTATTATTATTATTATTATTATTATTAATAAAATGCTGAAGTGGTAGGTAGATGCAAGATAAAGGTAGAAAACATAATTTAGTGCTGTAAGAGGGCAAATGTAGATGATCAGGTGTGTGCCTATGGACTAAGTATTAATCCAAGCTAGACAAGGGCAACAAAACGTCCATGGATGCAGAAGATTTCTCTCAAAACGGGGGGGTGGGGGTGAGGTTCTAAGCCTCACCTCTGTTGATCCCCAATTTCTCACCTGATGGCCCCCCTGCAACTGTGCCTGTCTTAGGTTGTTCCTCCCTTGAGGAATCTTACCCGTCTCTGGCTAACCAGCCATCTTCCAGGGCCATACAGGGAAATGTAAAGTTGGTAAGTGAGAGAGAAGCAATATTCTTTGAAAAGGTTAGCTTTTTACTTCTTTGCAGATTTATGCCCTGTGGCTTCTATGCCCAGCATTTGTCTTGAGGTATCTTTACCACTTGGAAGAATTATGATACTTGGTAATTTTCGATATGAGTCACGAATTCTACTAAAGGGTTGTAATTAGGAAGGAAGGAGAAAAGCTATAGAAGTAGCAGACAGAAGAAAACATGGGAAGATTGATTATTTCTTTGACATGTCTTCTTGTAGAGTAACATAAGCATGTATAGGTTTATATTTTTTCCTATACATACATACCTATGATCAAGATTAATTTATAAATCAGGCACAAAAGGAGATTAACAAAAACAACTAATAATACATTAGAACAATTACAAAGCATACTGTAATAAAAGTAACATGAATGTGGTCTCCTCTCTTTCAAAAACATCTCATTTGTGCTGTACTCACTCCTCTTTTTCTTATGATGTGAGATGATAAAATGCCTCTGTGATGAGATGAAGGGAGGTGAGTGTCATACGCACTGTGATGAGGCGTTAGGCTACTAATGACCTGCGGACATCAGAAGGAGCAGCGTCTGCTTCCAGACCTGGGTAACTGAAACCGTGGAAGGGAAGCCGCGGATAAGGGGGGAGTAGGGAATGTGGTTCCTCATCACATGCTCCTCTACACTGCTAGAAGATGAGCCCCTTGACATTCGGGGCCTTGCTCAGCAGTGAACCCATTGCATCTGGGCTGCAGTTATCAATCGTGGTCAAAGTGCTGAACTGAACTGAAGCTCTCTGGCATCCAGGGGAGCCCTGCAGACTGTGTCCCCAGACTGTTCAGATTTTAAATAGACATAAGGAGTCCCTCTCTTACCTTTCTTCCAGCTATGTAACCTCCTGAAGCTCCAAAGCTTTTGGTGAATGTGCCCATGTACACATCAACATCTCCTGGGTCCATTCCAAAGAATTCTACAACACCCCGGCCGGTGGGACCAATGGACCCAATACTGTGAGCTTCATCTATGTAGAGGTAAGCCTTGTACTTCTTCTTTAGAGCCACGATCTGGGGCAGATGCACAATGGAACCTTCCATGCTAGGGCATAAGGAGAAATGCTTGTCACTAGTGCGTACCCTTTTGGGAAGCTCTGTGGTGGTCTCCCTTCCAATACTTAGCCTTGCCCTGATGCCAGTCGGGGATGACTGGGCCATGCCATTCCTTTCTTCTTAAGGCACATTTTATTTGGCTGAGATAACCCTCTCAATCTTGTAAGGTTAATATGACATTGTTTTACTTGAAAAAATAATTTATACACAATGGATTTAAGTGCTTGAGTTGTTATAGCTAATTTCCAAGTAAACAATTGGCTCACTGCTTTGCTGATTAATTTATTTGTTAAGCCACGTAGTGTAACTAGACTGAGCATTTTGGATTCTAGGCATTTTGCAAGTTTTGATTAAATTGCTCTATGGCAATAAAAATCGTTACCAGCCTGTCACTGTCTAATTGGCCAGTTCTGTCTGGCCTAAACTCAATGCTTGAATTGCCAGAGATTAAAAAAGGAATTAAAAACACACAAATAGTTGTATTTAAGACATGTAGTATTAACTAAAGCATAATAGATTTCTAGCGTCTCTTGTTCAGTAAACATTGGAAGTCAAGTTCTTATTTGAAGTGTAAATATATGTCCCCTCTTTTTGTTCCTTTAGGGCAATGGTTCTCAATCTTAAGTGAACATCAGAATCCGCTGAATGTTGTTAAAACACAGATTACTGAGCCCATCCCAAGACTTTCTGGCTAGTAAGTCTGCATGGGCTGAGAATTTGCATTTCTATCCAGCTTCCAGGAGAAGCTCTACTGCTGGTTGGGGACAACATTTTGAGAACCACCACTATAGATTGACTCCTTTGTTTTAGCCCTCAGCTCTTAATTTTTTATGGAATTATAAGTTGCAAAAATATATATCATGTCCTCCAGCAAAGGAAAAAATATGAAGTACATAAATACATAAAATTAAAATTCACATTTATATGGCATCTCTAGAGATGAATGGATTTAAAAGAACTGTTGACTCAAATCAGCTCTCAGAGCACTTTGTAGGCTATGTCTATACTGCACACAGTTTTGACTGAGCTGACAGGCCAGTTCTATAAAAACACACACATACTCACCATCACCACACAAAGGCACTTGTCAAACAGTTCAAGCAACTGGTCAATTTGACTCAAGAACTAATCAATTGACACAAACAGAGATCTGAACTTCTCTCTTCTTCCTAATTAGTTTATTTATTAAATTTTATGTATTTAAAAATAATAAACTAAAGTGTTATGTCAATTCAGTCAAAACAGCCCAGTTGGCTATGCAGTTACCCAGACCAACGGGTGCCAGTTTGGAGGGGTAAGATGATCATAGATGGCAACATTCATGCTTTTCCTTTTTCTTAAAGGGCTTTTTATTGGAGCAGCTTTATTTAGGCTCACAGCAAAACTGAGGGGAAGGTACAGAGATTTCCCTACACCCACTGCCTCAGATTGGCATAATCTTCCCCCTTATCAACATTCTCCCCTAGATGGTACATTAGTTCCAATTGATGAGACTACCTTGACGCATCATCGCCTTAAGTCTGGGGTTTGCCTTGGGCTTCACTCTTGGTGGTGTACATTCTATGGGTTCAGACAAGTGCAAAATGCAATGTACCCCTCATTATAATGCCATACAGACTATTTTCACTGCCTTAAGAATTCCACTGTGCTCTGCTGAGGCTTAACCCAACGCTTGGCAACCACTGATCTTTTCACTGCGTCTATAGTTTTATCTTTTCCAGAATGTCTATAGTTGGAATCACACACTATGGAACCTTTTTTAGATTGGCTTTTTTCAGTTAGTCATATGCATTGAGGGTTCCTCCATGTCTTTTCATGGCTTGATAGCTCATTTTTTTTTTTAGTGATGAATAATTTTCCATTGTCTGGATGGACATAGCTTATGTATCCACTCACTGACTGAAGGGCATTTTGGTTGCTTCCAAATTTTGTCATTATGAATAAAGATGCTATAAACATCCTTGTGCAGGGTTTTGTGAAAACACAAGTTTTTAACTCCTTTGGGTAAATACTGAGAAGCATGATTGCTAAATTGTTTGGTTAGAGTAAATTTAGTTTAATAAAAAATCCCATCTGACTGTCTTCTGTAGAGACTAACATTTTGCATTCCCACTAGCAATGAATAAGGATTCTTGTTGGTCCACATTCTTGCCAGCATTTAATGCTGTAAGTGTTCCAGATTTTGGCCTTCTCATAGGAGTGTAGTAGTATTTTATTGTTTTAATTTGCATTTCCCTGATGACATATGATGTAGAGCATCTTTTCATATGTGTATTTCTTCTTTGGTGAGGTATCTGCTAAGGTTTTGGCCCATTCTTAAATCAGATTTTTGTTTTCTCATTGTTATAACTCTTATTTAGCAGTTCTTTATATATTTTAGGTAGCAGTCCTGTATCAGATGTACCTTTCATAAATATTTTCTCCCAGTTTGTGACTTATCTTCAAATTCTCTTGATGTCATCTTTTGCAGAGCAGAAGTTCTTAATTTTAATGAAGTCCAGATTATTACATTTGTGTTTTTCACAAGTTCTTTCTAAAGAGCTGTTTTCAAATTTTAATAAAATGAAGACTAAATACTGTCATGTTCTCTTAGATAAGTTTGTGAGTTAATCCAACATTTTCTTAGATTGATTCCTTCTTAAAATAGTTTTGATTGAGGAGGAGATCGCACAGCCAACTGATTGCCTAAGCTTAGTTGGCAGCCATACCACTTATCGAGGTCTTGGGCAACTTACATGGAGTTCTCTGCCTCAGTTTCCACATGTGTAAAATAGGCATGATGATGGAATCTCTTATGAGGATGACTGGGAGTAATGCTTATAATGTGTCTGGCACATTTTGAACATTCAGTGGGTTCTTGTTCTTGGGGGAGCTTAGGAGGAAATGGTTGTAATAAAGTCTAACTTAAGAAATAGGGATTGCTTGACAATGCTCTGTGTTGAGTCTTTTAGCAAAGAAGTATATGGGAGTCATACATAATAAATGGCTGTATGCCCTCAAAATTCTAGAATTTTCTTCCCATCTTTAAAATGTCATAACTTAGTAACAAAAATATCTAAAAACCTTACATGCCACATAGAGCCATTCTTTGTGCTGGAACTGAATTTGGCAGGACCCAGCCAGAGTTAATGTTGAACAGTTTGCAGACATGCAGGGCAGCTAATTAGCCATCCTCTCTCGGGCTGGTTAGGATGTTAGGAGTCTGCCCACCTGGTTTATATTTCTTCCTCTAAGATTAATGACTCTACAACGCTGCTGATTTCTGGGGTTAATGCAGGTACACATGAGTCCTAGAGAGAACTCAGCTTTTATAAAGAATTATATTCACCCACACTAAGTTTTCATTTTCTCAATGTGACCCAATTTGAACTGAATCTTTTCCTTTAGTGGGATATTGAGTTTGTATAAAAAGGTTATCTATGTTATTCCCATAAGTTGCTGTCAAAAAACAGTGCCAAAATTATAAAGAAAACAAGAGAAGTATTTTATCTTTTTCTTCCTGAATGGAAGGTTGTAATTTCTTTTGACTTCAATAGAATAAAAACAACTAAAATACAACTGTGGGTAAAGATAATTCTGCCAGTTAATTTGAAGCTCTGTGCTTGAATTATTCTTAAATCAGCAAACTGGTGAATAATTTCTCTCTATATTTTTTATGACATACGTATTAGCTAAGTGACAAGATTCCTTTTGAAATCTCCCTCTCTCCACCTTATCCACATATAAACAGTGTTATATACCAGCAGGATTGGGAATTAAGCCCTTAGTTTGCCAACTCTTATGGTGGAAAAATCACCTCGGCAGGCCCCAAATATAATCCAAGAGAAGAAAGGAAGGTGGGAAGAGAGAAGGAGGTAAGACCAAGAGTCAGGCACAGGGCTGACTCCTTATTTACACTGGGCCTTTGTTTCAGTAGGCCTGCCTGATTGGAATCCCAGCTCTGCTTTCTCTAGTTATCTGTCCTGGTTGTGAGCTTGCTATGGGCTGGGCTTCTGCCAAGGACTAGCTGATGTGATCTCATTAATTTTACAAAAGAACCCTAGGAAGGGCACAAAGCAATAACAGGATTTGAACCCAGGTTCCAGACCTCCCTCCAAATCTTGACTCCTCTGTGTTCTATGTATAAGTAGTAATACCTAGATGATCTATCATCTATTACCATTACCCTAGCTGCTATCGTGGAGTTTACTGACTTCTCGGATTTAGAATCTAGTCTTTTATACCTTGATACCTGCCTGAAATTGTTTGATTTGGTTGACTCCTCTCTTCTGGAATTATGAAAAAATTCATTTATATGAGCTCTCTGTGATGGGGGGCCCATGGTGGTAAGTCACAAGCAAGAGACAAAAATATCTGCATGTGACAATTCAAAGGAGACTTTGTGTAGATATCAACCAGGTACATATCCAATGTACTTCTCTAAGAAGTTGGAAGTGCATTTGTGAACTACTGATTTCACATTATTAACCCTGGCCCTTGGGAAAATCTTGTGGAAAGTAATTTCCTTTTCTGGTATGTAGATAAAGTGAAGTTCCTGTGGCCAGGATTCTCACCTGGCCCTGGTCGGCTAGCTCACTACACACATGTGGGCAATACGTTGTTATTGACTCTATGTTAAGGGCCCTGTCCAGTGCTCTGAGTGACTCGGCACAGTTGCAAGGCTGCCGGAGAGCAGAGCAGAGGCTAGAGTGGTGGCAGTGCTGAGGATAGAGACTGAGATGGCTGGGGGCGCAGAGGGGCCCAGAGGCAGAGACCGGCTTGCTGTGTGCAGACTTGCTCTGAGTGGACGGGAATCTAGTGATTGACCTGCCAACATGGGAATAAAGTTGGGTATAACCCTTCCACTCCAAGAACATTCTGCTGTCATTTCTTTGGTCACATTGAATCTATAGTGAACTTGTCTGGGGCCAAAACTCATTAGCAAGACCTGGTATAAATTATTCTATAGCAAATGAGATCATCCCTATGTTCCAGCCTCTGGTAGTCTGCGTTATTTTCTAGGTGTGGAAATTGAGGCCCAGGAGGTACTGAAGACTGTCTCACAGATGGCCACTGCTTCTTGTGAGTGATGCCTTTTAGACAGGATTTTTCTATGGATGAGACAGAAAGAAACTCTCTGTGACAGCAAGTCCATGGAGACTTCTGGGTACAAATCCAGGCTGCCTGAGTTGCTGTGGTAGATTGCCTCCAAAGATGCCTGCAGGTTTCCCCATTCCCCCCCACACAAGCCAGTCCTCCCATCAAGAGGATTTCCCCTCCCCTTGGTGCTAGGCTGGCCTGTGATCTGCTTCGGCTAATAGAGAGCAGCCGAAGTAACACTGTAGCAGTTCTGGGCCCAGCCCTTAAAAGGCTGGCAGCCTCTGCTTCTGTCCTCCTGGAAGCCAGTGCCATGCTGGAAGGAAGCTCTGGCTAGCCCATGAAATGAGAGTGGCCTCACAGAGCAGGCATCCCAGAGAAGGGAAGAGAACAAGGTGCCTCCATCGACAGCCGCAGCAAGAGCCCAAAGGTATGGGTGAGAGCATTTTGGATGTTCCAGCTCCAGCTCAGTTCCCAGCTGACTGCAGCCCCGTGAATGGCCCCATCCAGCACAATGAGAGCAGAACCACCCAGCTGGTCCAGACAGCCCACAGTGGTGTGGGAAATAACAGCATCCTGCTGTGCGGGCCGTTATGCTTTGGGTGGTCGTCACTGCTAGTGAAGCCCAAGGTTTGTGCTGGTGCCATGCTGGCTTGGAGCAAGAAGTCCACGCCGGGCTCCTCTGTCCTCCTGACATGATGGTAGGACACAGGCCCAGCACAGCCAAGAACAAGTCCTGTTGCTGGGGTGGTTTCTCCATGCAGCTGACAGGAATATTTGACAGTAAAATGCTGGTGGTCCACTTAAGTTCAGCCATGATCAAAGTGCTTAAAATGCAACTTTCCTTCAGCAGAGCCAAGTTATATTTATTTGCAGCTGGATTCTGTTTACTCTGATTAAAGGAGATGCCCAGTCTGCTCTCCCTCAGTTGATCTGTGCACCCACTAATCCAGGCCTGCATGACAGGTGTTTGGATAAGGGCTCCTTCCCAGGCTGGCAGCTGGCACAGATCACAAGGGAGAAAGACCCATGCTTGAAGTTATGACAGCCCAGAGTCAGTGCAAAATTATTTCCTAAAAGCAGCAAATCCAGGGCCAGTGAGCACTTAAATTATTCTACAGCCAGGTTTCTCAACCTTGGCACCACTGGCATTTTGAACTGGATAATTCTCCATTGTAGGGGACTGTCCTGTGCATGGCAGGGTGTTCAGCAGCACCTCTGGACCCTGCCCACTAGATGCCAGGAGTGTGCTACTGCCTTGACAGCTGAAAACTGCCAATTGCATCTAAGGTCAGAGTGGGTTGTAGGGGAGAAATCACCTTGGTTGAGAACACTGCTTTGGCTGATCTCTGACTTCATGAAAGGACACCCTCTCAGGGACGGCTTGAGGAGGTCTTTGCAGGTTATGCAGAAAGCAGGTTACCAAAAACTAGAAATAACAATGTTGCCACCCTACATTAGCACTAGGAACACCCAGAACACCAACCATTGGGGCAGCAGGACTGGAGAAAAACAATTAGTGATGCTACACTTATTATTATTATTCTAAATTTGGGGTAAAGCACCTCTTTTTTGCAAAAGGGTTGGAGACATATCTCTTCTGCTGAGTGTTATTTATTCATGTAACAGAAATGATGAGTACTCAGGCACTGATTAGATTAGTGGAAAGAAATGCTACTCTGACGTCAAGTATTCTTTGCAGTTGACCTCCTCCTTGCTAGGTAGTTAAGCCCTCATTCCCTGCTTCCAATATTGTTCCCTTTTCTATCATTGTCTCATAGGAAACATCTCCCTTGATTCCTCTAACATTAGGACTGTTTGAGAGTTGATTTAGGAGTGAGTACTCTGACACAATGTTTCCCTGACTCATGGACTAGGTCATCCAACAGAAAAAACCTTGGAGGCAATTTCTATTTCAGTAATGTAATCAATTCAGACAGAGAATGAATCAAATTCAACACAACCTGCAATATGATAGTGCAAGTCTGAATGGCTTAGTGGCTGTATTATCTTCTCAGCTAGGAGTTCAGAGAAAGTTAAGCATACCTTCAGATACCAAGACCGTCCCACACCCCCATGTTCCCACACCTGCCCAGCTCAGGATCAAGAATCATACTCTAGGTTGGTCTTACCTTGAGGAAAATATAGAGGCCTTTTGTATTCTGATGCCAGCAATTGGCCAAGTCTAGCATCTGGAGTTTGCATGCACTGTCCAGTTAGGAGCATCTGGGCACCCAACAGCAACATCTAATATTGCCATAAAGGCAAAGAGCATTCTGATGTCAAATAGCCCAGCCTCCAAAGGCCTTTGAAATATAGGCCTTTATTTCAAGGAACAGCCAAATATAATGGAAAAAGCAATGAAAGTTAGCAATGCTTTGTGAGGGCATTTCTGAGGACACCTTCAGAAGCATGCCAGCCTCCAAGGTGCTCTGCCCTTTGTACAGCCACTGGGAAGACAGGTGACCCTAGGCCCGACAGCTTGCACTGATAGCTCTGGCTCAGGTCCCTCTGTAATACCTGTATGTGAGTCATTTTCCACTTAGCTAGGACAGGTAAGCCTTTCCCCATTGCTGTGGGCCTCCGTGTTAATGTCTCTGGTGGCTTACATACCTGTAGATGCCTTCCACTACAATGAGAATCTTTTTCCAGGCTCTGTGGGTTCGCGGCTGGCCGTAGATCACAGCATCTCTCAGGAGCTTCTCTAGGTTTGGTATGTCTTTAAATACACCGATAAAGAAATTTAGTCATAAGTAGGTCTTTCTTTTCCTTCCCTGTTTTCTTTTTTGAGAAGGCATGAGTTTTTTTAGACTCAGGCTAACTTTATTTTAGGCTGAACTTTCTGAGAGCAAAGTGGGAATTCGAGAACACCTGGCAGGAAAGAGAGGTCTATTTTCTGGTAAAATTTAAAATTTAAATGACAGGATGACATGTCAGGTTTTTATAGCAGGAAGAATGAACCTCCACTGGAGGCACTTGGTTTCATAGGTTCTTAACAGGCTTGCGTCTCCTGTGTAAGCAGAGATTGAAATTCTACATTAAATGCATCCCTTAGGCTTCAGCTTCATTGCCAGGTTAAAATGAACTACTCTGAGAGGTATCATTAACTAACACTCACCAAGTGTTTAGCCATGAGCACATTAGGCTTGAGCCGAATTTACACGGAGCAACCGTGTTGCTGAGAGGTGTTACATTTCCTAACCTTTGGGACTTGACTTTCAACATCCTCCAACCTTGGAGGTTTCACAACTTCAAGGCAGTGGAACAATGAGCACTCATTTGCAAATTCTTTATAGGCTTCTGGACACATTAAATAAGACCTCACAACTACTGAGCCCCATCTGCCTTCCAGGTAGCCTTCTGAGAACATTCTGAAATGGGAATAATTCACTTAGTCCTCACAATTACCCTAAGGAGGGGTATCTCCAGTTTATTTTTCAGAAAACAGAGACACAAACTGTTCTGGTAAATTGCCTGAGGTCTATGACCATAAACAGCAGAGCCAGGAGTTGAACCTATGCAGTTTGTACAGTAGCCCACATTGTAATCACTACCTTTTATTATCTTATGTGAATGCCATTGTCCATTCTTCTCACACTCCATGGTCACATAGAGCAGGCAAGGATGACTGATAGATTACTCTTTTTAATTTTTGATGTCAAATATAATTAATAGTGACTTTTCATTTATCTGCAATCAGATGTAGATGAATGGGCTTTGGTTGAGAAACAGTTGGGAAAGATTTGCCTACCAGTCCAGCTGTTTTTTTTTTTTTGTGTGTGTGTGTGTATACAAAGCTTAGAAAGAGAGAAAAAGGTGAAAGCTTATGTGCATGTTTTCTAGACTCATCATATTTCCACTACATTTCTTTGCACCCCCCCTAAGCTTTCTCTTTTTGAGAATCTGAAACTGAAGTATTTTAGTTATGGAAACCAACTTTAATTTGAACAGGTGGAGATGTTACTGAACTTCTATATAATGTTAATAACTGTTATATAATGTTCAACAGGCATTAGTGATCCCATGTAGAATGCTCACAGGAACAACCTTTAGATAAATCTAAAGCAGGACAGTCAATATTGGTTTTCCGTCACTGCACACAAGAATCAGTGTGCCCCAGAAGCAGAAGCAGATGTTCATTGGGTTATCAGGGTCTGAGCGCAGGTGAGCTGAGGTTCCTTGTGTCAATGCAGAGCCCTGTAATTTTGGCTGTTAGTCTCCAATCTGTGGCTGGGTCTGTTTTAGCACTTGTTCTGAGCCCTGTCCTCACAGTGCACAGTGTTAGGGCTCAGTCAGTGTTTGATGATTGAATCAGTTGTCTTCTCATGGGAAAGAATGTGAACCAGAAAACAGCAAAGAGAATGACTCTTTTAGATCTATATAGGAATTATGAGAAAGGATGATTGCCTTGTGTCTGCAGCAGTAGTTCTTTAACAGTGTTTTGCTTTTGTTTTAAAGATAGGCAGATACCTCTTTCTGAGTCTTCACGGAGGTAGCATGTTTTGTGACACTACCTCATTCTACCACTAGATGGCAGCCAAGGAAACAAAAATCAGCTGTCTTATTCTGAGAATTCTGGGGTAATAAAACTTCTTCGCCTGTATAGACATTGCTTTAGGCTGGGATCCTAAGATGTCGTGATTGGGACAAACAGCTCCCTTTCCTGTCATCTACCTCAGGCTTGTTAGTCTCTGAATGGAAAAAAGAAATGACGAACATTGTGCTTTATGCTACTTAAAGATAGTTGTTCTTTCTGGGACTTGGAGTTTATACATTTTTATGCAGAAGCAACACCTGGTAAGAGTGGTTCCAATGACACAGGAATAAAAACAAACTCAGGTGACCTAAATTGTCAGTTGCTTAAAAAGGAATCTTCCAGGATTTTGAAAAATCTACATGCAGAGATTACTGTAAAGTTTAGGCAATCAAAAAGGTCACGTACATAATATAGGCTTTGTGTGGGATTATGTTTAAAATGAACTCCACTAAAGAAAGGAGAAACTCTTCCCCCCTGTTTTAATAACAAGTGGGACAGAAAACAAGTGGAAGAGAAAACAAGCCTTTAAATGGTCATGATATGTTTTATGCACTTTGCAGAAGGAAGTGAGAGGATTCCCAGTCTCTTAGTGGCAGGGACTCATCCTGAATGGACAGTTCCCTGGCGGGAGGCTATTGGTGGGATTTCACAAGGCCTCTGGTGTCCACTCACTGGGGTCCTTGAGGAAAAGAAAACTAATCAGTTGTTTTTCCCCTGTGAGGCTGGAACTCTCTGACTTCTTAGCGTGACAGAGGCTGGACAGAGAAATGGGTGACTTCACTCAGTGTGGGATTCTAGACCCGTGCTAGTGTCTGGTGGTCCCTCCAGGGTTCTTGGGGTCTTGCTCTGCAAGGCTAAGTGTGTGGGTCACTGACTGGTAGAATTCAGGGGTTTGGTTTACTTGCAGCAGGCCTGTGGAATTCTACTGTTTCAAAAGCCCCATGCTAACATCAGCTAGGGATTTTTAAATAATGATGCTTATTAAAGCACTTACACTTGAATTATGTTAATCCTTGTGACGCCTCTGAAAAGTAGAGAGGAATGATCAGATTAGGTTTTTTTTGTCTGATGAGCAAACTTATGCCAGAGGTTTGTGAAACCCAAAGCAACCACCAACACCAGAAACAAAAACAAAAACCCAAACTCAAACACACCAGTTTCTTGTTGGTTATAAAGAAAATACTGGGATATGGAAATCAAAAGAATAAATTTGATGCTATCAAGGCACACACACAGCTATATTGCATAATGTTGTTACAGGTTTATAATGACTATGGGACTTGTAATTGCCACATGTGAGAATCAACAGTGCCTCAGATATTATTCACCAAGTCTGGCTTGCCAAGGCGGTTTCCTTTGGTTTGTGAGGGGCTGGGAGGAGCGAGCTGGCATGGTGGGTGATGAATATTTAACTGTCAAAAATGGAAGTATGGAGGCCATGCTCTGGTGGCTGGTGCAAAGTAAGTCCCAGTCTGTCACAGGAATGGCTGGCTGGATTCATGAATCACTAAATATCTAGAATGTATTTCTGTATGCCAAAAGCTACAATCAGGCTTAGGCGATGAATACAAGCTGAGAGCCTGTTTCTGGGCCTGTCTGCACACTTACAGCCCAGATAATATCAGCATGCCTCTGGGGTTTGGGAATGCTGCAGCTGCAGATAGAGCCCTCTGGAGAGAAGGCACAAGGAAACGAGGAAGCAGTAATCTTCTAGAAGAGAGATTGGGTGTAGTTCAAAGAGCGTCTTCCTGAAGATAAGGTGTGGCATGATCTTCCATAGGTCAAAGAACCAAGGTGATCTTGCAAGAGTGTAAAAGGCAACTGGGAGTAAAGGACCTGGGCTGGGCCTGAGGGTGAGGCAGGTGCTGGGGCAGGGCCTGTGGACCCTGAGGAAGGGTTCATACCAGCAACTTTTGACCTTGGAGGGCACCAGAGGAAGAGTAGGCAGAGCCTAATGCTTGGGAACAGTGTCCCAGGCTCTTGTCCTAATGCTGTGGGGGTGGGAGAGTCTGTGGAAATAGACAAAGTACTGAGATGGACTCCTCAGTGGTGACATGCAATTCAGGGAACTGTGTGGGGGCACACAGGTTGGTGATAGGATCCTGCATTTTAGCTCAGGGTGGCAGTGAGGGCAACCAGAGTGAACGCTGGCTGTATTGGCCTTGGGCAGCTGCCCTGACTTGACTTGATGAGAGCTGTGTCAGAGGTGGAGGCTGCTAAGTTTTGCATATACCACTTTACCATCCTGGGGGAGACAGGGGGTGAAAGAGGCAGGGAAAGAGGTAAAGGTGCACTGTGCTTAACAAATGGGAACTCTGGAGTTGGCCCTCAAATGTTTACATCCCACCTCTGCCTCCTACTAGCTCTGTGTCTCTAAGCAAGTCACCTCTCACTTTGTGCCCCCGTTTCTTCACCTTATAAAAAGGGAGTAATCATAGCAGATGCCTCATTGTGCAATTGAGAGGCTAACCTGAGTTAATGCATGTAAAAGGCTCATTACAGCAAGCATTCAATACTGGTAGTTATTGTTAAAGATGTAGAGTCAATAGCTGCATCTACTAAAATGAACAGCCTAGTTCAGGAGTCCAAGTCATACCTAAAGATCTGTAAGATCAAGGCTTGTAAAGCAGTAGGTTTGAACTTCCCCTCAAACAGCACTCATGACCCTTGTTCTGCAGATGAGGTAAGGCTCAGAGTTTTCCCACAAACACTGTGCTCTTTGTTCTTCTTCCTTTTGGCCTTAAATACCTCGAGGTTGAATCCTGGTCCTTCTTTTCCACCTGTTTTTTAAAACCCACTCTGAATTCTTGACCTGCCCAGACTTCTGATCTCGTGGTGACTCTCCTAGCTGAAGACACTGCTTCTCCTCTCCAAGACTAGCTTAAGAGGCCTGTTGTGACTCACTTGAGGATGGAGATTTCCTATAGCCTCAAAGTCTGCTTCTGCACCAGGAGCACAGGCATCACCTGGGAGCTTGTCAGAAATGCAGAAGCTCAGGCCCCATCCAGATCTGAATCAGAGTCTGTATTTAACAACCCACCCCCGACCAGGGACTCCTGTGCACACTAAAATATGAGAAAGATTGTTCAGAATCTAGGATCTTATGTAACCACTAGTAAAGTGAGCAGACTCCGGGGTTAAAAAACAACTCAGTCTTGATTACCCCAAAGAAGATGCCAACCTTTTCAGAGAGTTAATACTTCCTTAGGGTTTGAGGTCCTTGAATGCTCAGGGTGTTGTACACTCTGTCCAGAGGATGTTTACCAAAGGCATCCAGGTGTCCAATGGGGCTCTGGCCTGCTTCCTCAAAATGCACCAGAATTGCTGTGGAGATAAACTTGTCGGTTCTGGGTTGCAGCTGACCTCTCAGCTTAGGCTGTAAAATGTGCCAGAGAATCTGTTTTGTGGCATCCAATGAGTCACAAAGGCACCCTGAGAATTGGCTATGTCAAGGGAGCTGCCCACAGGAGAAATGCAAGAAGATATTCTTAGCACTTAGAGGAACTCAGAGGGCCATACTTCAAAACTCTGGATTGAAATTCAGGCTACTAACAGGATAAGCCATTACACTAGATTGATAAACACAGGGACCCACAGCTCTCTGGATTCTGTATTTGGCTTAGCCTTAGTTGGGCTTAGCCAGTGGGTAAGTGTGTTACCAATGCTGTACCTGCCCTGCCCTTATCCCTCAGTCTGGTTCCCTGTTGCAAACACAAGCCATTCTTTGTCCTGGAACGTTCTTCCCCTGCCTGTGGGAGCAACCTCAGTCTGAGCAGGGACAGCCCTCAATCAACTGCAGGAGTGAACTGAAGGATATATACCCCAGCTCCTTCAGCATTCAGGTGGAGTAACAATGAAGTCTGTCCACCAGCACCCAGCATGTCCTAATAGGATTGAATCCAGTTGTCTATTTGGCAACTTGCTTGCCACCATGCCCATCACTGGTTGCCTTCTCTTCTCTGTCTGCGTTCCCTGCTCATCTGCTGGTGCTTCCTGGGATCACTTCCTAACTAAATGACGTGCACTCAAATGCTTTTCTCAGGGTTCACTCCCAGGAAACATGAAGAAAGACGTGAACAACAGACTTTGGTTTAAATTTTGACTCACTATTTATCATCTGTGTGACCCTGGGAGGGTCACTTAATCACTTGGTTTTCTCTTTATAAGTGGGCCTAATGATGAGGACTGTTAATCTGCATGTTTGTTAAAATTAAATGAACTAATTATGTAAAGGACTGAACATAGTGCCTGGTGCCAGTGAATGCTGAAGAAATGGTAGTTATGGTCTCAGTAATTGTCCATATTCACTATCAGGAACAACTAATTGATGGCGATAAAGGATTCTGGTGCCCAACTTTGAATTTAGCACTGCTAATCATGCACTTCTGAGTCCTTGCAGTGTTCCCCTGGACAGTACCTGCTGGGTGTTCCGATTCTGTTCCCTTTCAGAACTTTCCTTCTGTTTAGTCTTCTTTGTCTCTTGTTCTGATTTTGTAGGAACTAGAGAAATGATGAGTTGCTGATGTTAAGTGTCAAGCCTGTTCAAATAGGATTCCAAGTTTATTATGAGGTTCTGAATAGGCTTAACTGCATCTTAGGTATATTTTTCCTATACACAAGTCAAATACTCAAGAGCCCAGAATTCTGATTCATTTACAGTTGCTGCAAATCTAAAGGGTATCCTCTGATACTAATCTACATAAAAACAGAACCTCTTCTCCTCCAAAAGTCTGGGAGTATCCTTAAGGAATAGGCAGAGGACACAGGTGGATGAAAGTCCAGGAGAGCTGAATAAGCATAGAGTTGTATGAAATCCCATAATCCTGAAGTTTAAGAACATTCTGGTTTAGATGGCCATCTTTAAGAATTTGTCTCAAATTATTAGCTTCTGTCTGGGCTGGTTGCATGCCTCCTATACACACAGGAGGGCAACATTTATCTTCTGTAGATCATTAAAAAATCTCCACATTTTCATTCCAATCTGAGTGGATGCATGTTAGGGATGAAAGCATCATTGTTTACTAAGGTATGTAGTATTATCCCAGGAAAGAGAGGCAGCAGCAACTGATATCTGACATTTTATGGATCCATTTAATCTTTCACCTCCAAATACCATCTCACTTCCCTCTTCAGAAGTCATTCAAAGGATCCCGGAGGTAGCAGGACTCTGAAAGGTGGCTGTTTTTGTGATGTACTTAGAACAGCAGGGAGAGTATGCTCATTTGCAGAGGTGGGTATTGGGGAGCATATTAGCAAACAGGAACGAACAAGGGCTTTGTGTATCTAAGATTGAAAGTGTATTAGCTTCCTACTGCTAATGTAAGTAAGACAACACAAAAACATGGGTTAAAACAATACAACTATCTTGCAGTTTTGGGGGCTGGAAGTCTGAAATGGGTCTTCGTGGGCTAAAATCAAGGTGTTGACAGGGCTGCTTTCTTCTCTGGGAAGTCTAGGGAAGCATTCATTTCCTTGCTTTTTTCAGCTTATAGAAGTTTCTGGCATTCCTTGTGACCTCCCTCCATCCTCAAAGCTGGCAATGGCCATTACAGTCTTTCCCATAAGGCATCACTCTGACACTCACTCTTCTGCTTCCCTTCTCCACATTTAAGGACACGTGATTACATCAGACACATGCAGACGATCCATTTATTTCAGGGTTAGCTCTTTAGTAACCTGGATTCTACCTGCAACCTTAATTCACCTTTTTTGCATAATATATTTTAGGGCTTAGGACACAGACATTTTTTTGGGATCACTGTTCTACCTTCTATAGAAAGCTAGAGGGCATCAGTGTTTCTTACGTAATAGAATTTTCTGGATTAGATGATGGAATGCTGACTCTAGCTGCACACTGTTTTCAATGAGTTGGGAAGGGCTGCATTTATGCAGAGAGTGCCAGGCTACATCATTGAGCATCTGTATGATTTTGGACAAATCCTTTAATACTTCTTGGCTTGAATCTCCCCCTTTGTAAACTAATAAGTACCCATAAGGTCATCCACAGAATTAAAAAAGTACACAAGAGAGAACCCCTAGCTCAGCATCTGGTAGAAAGTAAATTCTCAGTAGTGCTAGTTGGTGCTGGGAAATTACCACACCTAACATTTATTATAAAGATATAGATAAGAACTATTATCTATTTTCCAGGAGTACAAAGCGAAGGCATGAGGAATAAGTTGCTGAATGTTTTAAGAGCTTTGTAAAATTGGAAAATAAAATGAAATTTCCGAATTATAATTTCTGCAAAGATTAAATAATTAAAGCAAAATTTTATTTGAAAATAATTTCAAACTTAATAAAACAATTGTGAGAATAAGAATGCTACAAACAACACCCACATACCCTTTACTCAGATTCATCTATTAACTTTACCACATTTGCTTTATCATCTTATTTATCTACTTACCTTTCTTTATCTATTTCCATCTATATGTATGTATGTGTGTGTACCCATTTGTACACTTTTTTTTTCTGAATCGAGATGAAATTTCATTTACCATGGTCTTTACCTCTAAAGCCTGCAGTCTTTCCTAAGAATAAGGGTATTCTCTTATAAGACTACAGCAAGGGTCTGTGAAACTTTTCTGTAAAGGGCTGGATAGTACTACTATCTTAGGTTTGTGGATCACATATGGTCTCTGTTACACCTTCCTGTTTGTTCTCTATACAATCCTTTAAAAATATAAAACTATTCTTAGCCCAGAGACCATGGTTTGTCTACCCTGGATCATAGTATAATTACCCACCTCAGTATGTTTTCCATTGACACACGACTCTTACCTACTGTTATCTAACCCACTGGCCACGTTTCCACACTGTGAATCGGCAATGTCCTCGGCAGCACTTCCCTGTCTCTTTCAGAATTGAGTGTAGGGTCAGGCTTTGGCCTTGGGTGTCATGACTCTTCAGTATTTGAAATTAGATTCCACCTGCAACCTTAATTCGCCTTTATCACATAATATATTCTGGACCATCTCTTTAGCCTTTCTTTGTCTTTTATGATATTGGCATAATTAGGGAATAGATTTCCTTTTCTTTTTTAGTAGAATATTCCTAGTTTGGGGTTGTCTAATGCTAAAATTCAGCATTCTGATGCAAATACTCTATAAATGATGTTGAGTTCTTCTCAGGGTATCATATCTGAAGACATGCTATGTCGTTTGCTTTCATTGATGATGTCAATTCTTATCAGCTGTCCAGATGTTGTTTGACTTCTTATGTAGTTACAGTGCTTTTCTATGGATGATTTCACTAGAATTCATTCTGAGATTGGAATATGAAATAGCTGCATAGGATGGCATAGGCTGGACCAGGAGAGCAGGTTGAACTGGTCTGTGTCTCTGGAACAATTACTGAGCAGTTGAAACTAATGAAAGATTCAGTCTGTGGCTCAACAGCGTCAGTTTCTTTGAATATTTAAGATGAAGTTGTTTTGTAGGGCTCTGCTTAGAAATGTTCTCATTGTATTTCTGATTTCTGCTAATCATTTGTATTTCATATTTGTGTTTGAATAAGAATGTGGAAATAGTCTGCATTGATGTGTTCATGTTGCTGGCATCTACTCCATATACTCATGTATAAAGCAGGTATTTTTGTTCATTGTTTGTGGGACTGAAATGCAGGTGATGATTATCCCTTCTCTTTGTATTTCAGCCTCGATCAGTAGGAAAACAATCACTTCGAGCCATGCCCTACCCCACATCCCTCAAAAGAGGGATTGTTACCATGGTGGATCAGGACCCGACATTCCTTGGCCATGTCTGCCATGGGAAACAATGTCTCAAGAAGCAGTAGCCAAACCCTATTTCACTTCTTAACCTATGTGCTGCAGGCTCTCAAGTTTCTTGTCTCCATGCAAACCAAGAACAGCTCTTTTTCCAACTTGTCACATTTTGGCTTCTTTGACAGTGACTGGGTGGGTAAAGTAGTTGGGTAAAAGGACTCAGGGTCTACCAAGTCATTCATTTTAGATTCAACAGAGGAGGAAGTAAGAAGTCCCACTTGGCTGTCCAGCTTCTGCCCCAGCAATGGTAGCCAGAGAATCTGTGTTAGTAATCTATTGCTGTGTAACAAACCAAATATGTGTAATCTATAGATTCTGCAGTTCAGGAATTTGGGAGCCTTAGGTGGGTGTTTTTGCTCCAGAAACTCATGAAGCTGAAGCCAAGGTGCTGGCTGGGGCCACAGTAATTTGAATGAAGGCAGAGGATCAGTCAAGATGTCCCGTTACATGGTTGCTGGGAAGAGGCCCCACTTCTTCTGCATAGGCTGCCTACATGCCCTCATTAGTGATCCAAAAGAGGAGAGGCAGACAGCATAATGTCTCTAACACTTAACCTAAAGAATGGCAAATCACCACTTCCAATGTATTAATTGATTACTTAAACTAATTCTGAGAAAATGTAGGAGAGGAATGTACAGGGCATCATTGGTGGCCATCTTGGAGAATCACTACCCTAAAAGTCTTAAACTGGAGAGCAGGAAATTCTAGGTTAGTGATTAATAAAGCTTTTACTTAGTCTCCTAGTTGGGTATCTATGCATGTCTGTCTGTCTGTCTATCTATCTATCTATCTATCTATCTATCTATCTATCTATCTATCTACCTACCTATCTATCTATGTATCTTTCTATCTATCCACCCATCTATCTGTCATCTGTATAGAACCTCCATGGGAAGAATAGTGAATGGTCTAGTAATTTGGGCCTGAACAATTACAAATGCAGGATAGAAAAGGCAGAATGTAATTGCTTTGGGGACAGCTGATGTTTACAATCTATAAGTAGATTGTATTTTCTGTCTGATGCTATTGAAAGCTTTAACTTAAAGGATAAATCTTTATTTTCATCACCACTAGACATGGGGGAGGGATGCTAAATGCTTTTTTCATCCAGCAAAGTCAAATTCATCCAGAGAACAGCATGGAGTAAAGTAGAACTGTCCAGGCACCTTTAGTTACTTCTTGAAGTCCATACCTTTTAGCTTGTGTATATGTCTTACTCAAAGAACAGAGGAGAATGCCAAAGAAGAAGAACAGGGAAAAGTAGAGAGGAAGGGAAAGCAGGAGACAAAGGTGGTGAGAAGGAAGAGAGAGAAAACAAGTTGGTGCACATGTGCATACACACGTGTGTGCAATACACACATACAGGAAGAAGGAAGCATCCCGATGAGAGTAATGATGAATTAGAATCAGAAACTTTGAACTAGAAGGAGCCTTACACATCATATAGTTTAACACCATCATTTTACAGGTAAGAAAACTGAGTACAAGAATGATTAGAGGATTTACACAAGCTGTTGCGACAAGTCAGGGACAGAGCTGGATGAGAGACCTCAGGTGTCCACCACCACTGACTTCTAAGTATTTCCTAATACTTCCCATGCTGCCCCATCAAATTTTGAAGAACAAGTAGCCTTTTGCCTTCTCCTCATCACTCAACCACACAACTTGGAGTCTGAATGGGCATTTCAGTGAAGGTGAACAGATGATTTGGGTGTGTGTTGGAAGGTGTCTGAGCAGGCAGTTGGTGGGGAATAATGAATGGAGGCATTACGCTTAGGAAGAAGCATTTTTTATGTAACTACAACATAAAACTTCAACAAGCTTTTGAATGTTCCCAAGGCAGAGTTATCAGAAAGGAAGCATTATGACACTTGTGATAATTAAATGGCAGTTCTAAGAGATCAGTCATCTCTTTAGAAGCCACAATGAGAGACCACTAATACCAGTGACACTAATGTGTTTGGGTTACACTTAGCAATCTGTGTGTTTAATTTACGTTAACCATTCTGAGTCAGCAGAGGTTAACAAGCCAGTAGTGAATATAAACATAAACTGTGTTTCATTAGGGCAAGTTCCCAATTTGAAGAGCAAGGACAGAGCCCCATCAATAATCTTTACTTTATTCTAGAAGCAAGTGGTATGGTGCATGCTGGAGAAATACAATAATACTCACTGTTGTGTTTGAAGATCCTAATAGTTGCACCTGAAAGCCGGGTCCCAAGCACAAGAGATGCATGGTTTAGTTCATCACTTAAGATGAGGCATCCCTGTTCACGAAAGCACACAAAACACAGACCAATAAATAAAATTAAGGAAAAACAGCATATGGAAACAGGAAGGCACTTCATGATCTATAGCACAGATTCCCCAAACCCTCTTTAATTTTAAAAGCCAAGAGTTTAATCTGATATCTATATGGATAAAATCCTGTAGAGCAATTCATTGATGGAGATATGGATTTCTTTAAGGGATTACATCTTTAGTCATTTGCATATAGTTTTCAGCAGAGAAGGTCATTCAAGACCTTAAGTAAGTACCAGTTAGCATCTTCTAAATGACTGATGTTTGATAGGAAAATGGATACACTTTTGGGTTGGTTGTGGACTTGCTAGGGCTCTTCAGCTCCATACTGGATTATTTGGAACTGTTCTGGTGTACTTCTGGAAGACAGGGGTCTTTCTGCAGGACATTGCAAGCCTGTGCTTTCTGATTCTCATTCCCCTCTGTATTGACATCCTTGTAGGCAGAAGCATTACTGCTTTAAAGTTAGAAACTTGGCATTTGGAAAAAAAGTAGGAATGGCAATTCAGTCTGAGGGAAGTAGAAAAGGTCAATTTGATTGGCTGATTGTAAATGATGTTTGTAAAATTATTTTTCCTTTTTTTATTTAAAAATTTCTAAATTATGAGATTGCCCAAGCATACCAAAAATGCAGAAAGTGTGGTGGCCATTTGTCTTTCATGGCCACCCAGAATCTTTGAGTTCTTCTTTGTATTTTGGAAACTTCACACATGACATGTTTGAAGTTTTTGAGGCAAAAGCCAGTGAAATTCCCATATCTCCATACTCTAGACATGTGTTTGTGTATATTTACCATTTTTTTCATGAGTGTTTGAGAGTCACTTATAAACCTTGTGGTATCTCACCTCTAAATTATTAAGCATATGAAGAGCAAGGATATTCTCTTACAAAATCATAGTGCAGTTGTCACATCCAAGAATTTCAACACTTACATAATACTCTCATGTAAGATACAGTTCAAGTTCATAGTTCCCCAACTGTCCTAATAATGTCATACAAGTGTTTTTTATAGATGTTTTCTTTCCTTCTATTTTTTAAATGCAGAATCCAATCAAAGAGCATACATTGCATTTAGCTGTCATCAGATTTTTCTAAACATAAATCTGATTATGGTACTAGCTTACCTAAAGTTAACCAACCAACTCCGTATTTTTCTCAGGAAGACTTTCAAACACTCTAGCATGATTTACACTATCAGGCTCTTAGCAGTTTGGTGCCTGCCTATGTCTCTGATCTCTTCATCCACTAACTCTATATTTCAGTTCTTCCAAACCTCAGTGCCTTACATACGCTGCTCCCCCTGCCTTATCTTAAGGAAGTTAACATTGACCTCAACAGATAAGTAACAGATTCAATTCTCATGTCACCCACTTTGCAAAGGCATCCTAGCCTTTCTCAGGAAGGGCTTGGGGGCATCTCATCTCTTTTGTCCTTCCTCATGTAGGTGCATGCCTTTTCTATAGTATTCATCCTATTTAATTCAGTGTATGGTTTTCCCCACTAGACTGAAACTACATAAATTGTTCATCTTTGTATGCCCTATATCTTGCCTTCTTTGAGGACATAGTAGTGATTTATTGAATTAATAAATGAATGAATGACACGAACAAAATACTTTGCTCAAATAAATGCTCAGTGTTTGCTACATTGTAATGGGAACTTGGGTACCTAAAAACTTAATTGATTTTGCTAAATCATCCTCAAAGATGCAATTGACCCATATCTAGGGCTTTATTTCCATAGCTAGAATGTCATGATGAAGAGATTTGACAGACTAAGCTGGTACATTTATATTCAAAAGGCTGGACATCCAATCAGCATTTTCTGAAAGAAAAAAAAAAAGGATCTTCTCAGCTATACTTCTACTCTAACAAAGGATCTTCCCTGAGCTATAATTCCCAGGAATACTACAGCAGAAGATAATTATGTTAACAATTCTCACCTTTCCAACGAGTGCAGGGATATTCATGGAGTTAGTTGCGAATCCCATCCCAAAGACCATAGCTGCTTCTACATTCAGGAACTTAGCCACAAGGCTCTCCAACTCTTTATGCTTATCCAAGGTTCCTGCACATGAAATGATAGGATGAGTGGGTCTTCTCAACAAGTTCAGGATTGAAGACTCAAATGCCAGTTCACACCCACCACCAAAAGGCATGTATAAGAGCATGCATGGCAGCTGTACCTATGAAAGCTGTGGGATCTTAAGAAACAACCCAAATGTCCATCTACTGTAGGACAGGTAACATGTTGTGGGGCACTTATCCTGTGGTATTCCACACAGCAATGAGAAAGAACAAACTACTGCTCTACACAACAAAATGAAAAACATCTCACAAATGTGTGGTTGAGTGAAAGAAGTCAGACCTTCACACAGGCTGTAGGAGACCATTTACACATAGAAACTTTACAAACAGACAAAATTAACCTAGTGTTCAATGTTAGGATAGTGGTTAGTTTTTTTGGGAACATGAGGAAAGCTTTGAGTTCTGTAAATATTTTGTTTCTAGGCACTGGTTACATGGGTATGTTTGTTTGTGAAAATCCCCTGAGCTGTATGCTTATGACTGGTACAAATTTATATATAAATAATTTATAATGCAATAAAATGTACAAAAGATAACACAATTTCTCTCTTTTCTCACCCCACATTTCACAATTAATTAAAAGCTCATTCAGAGGTTCCCACATTTAAATGTGAAAAGATCCCATGGCTTTCATAGATACTAGTAAACTTAGTTATCATATATTGAACCTTTGAAATGTGCTGGATTCCAAAACCAACTATTCAGGTTATCTCATCTCATGTTAAGAGCCAAATAATGCAGGTGACATTATTTTACAGATAAGAAAGCTGAAGTGTAAAGAGGTCACAGATAAAATGCAACAGAAATAATCTAGTCTAACTCCAAAGTTCATGTTTTTACCACTCTATGGCCTTTTCTGTGCTTACCCTCTGACCTGCTTCTCATATATATAACCCCTCATGCCTTACTGGAAGTAAATGTTTGTGATCCCCATAGTTTTCTGTTTGCCATCGCTCTAACTGCTAGATCTGCCCTTATCATGGTAACTGAAAGGAAAGGAGCGACACATAGCAGCAATTCACCGGAGAGTTCCGCTTTATTAGGGAAAGGTGCTGGATTATATAGGAAGGGGCATGAATTGATTGAGGTGTCACTTCTACGGGGCTGGTGGCTGTTGGCTAGGTGCTGGGATTGGGAGGGGGGCGAGAGGTGACTGGGCTTCAGGTGGCGCCGGCGGGAACTGAGGACCCCGAAGAGAAGTCGGAAGTTTGCCATCTTACTGGTGGGGACCCTTCAGTAACCATTAGTGATACATGGTTGATGCAATGGAGGAACTGAGTTTCAGAATTTAATTAATTTTATTTAATTTAAATTTTAAAACTGAAGCACTATAAAATATTTTCCACTAAGCACAACCTCATTATTTTGGCAGGATCATACTCTACTCACGTCCCTCCTGAGCTGAGATGTGCTGTAAGGGTAAAATGTACACCACAATGTAAAACAGCAATAAAGTAATGTATTTTTTTATATTGATCACACACATTTAAATGAGAATATTTTATATATTATCAAACAAAATTTATTATGAAAGTTACACTTATTATTTATTAACTTATTTTAATGTGGCCCCTTGAAAATTTTAAATTACAGTGTCTTGCATGATATTTTTATTGGAAAGTATACTTAACAGAACAGAAAAATGTGTAAGTGGAGGGATGCTTTAATTTGTATCCATTGAACACAGGAGAGGATTTAACTCAGATTTAAGTTAAAGGAAGATTGTCCTTGTCTCCATATTGGGTATCCAGATAGTGGCCCTCTTCTGGAGTTCCAGTGGTCAGGTGGAAATTACTTACAAGAGTAATTTTCAAATATAACAACTTGTATTCCCTGATTTCTCACAGCTGGGTTATGAGCTGTGAGTGGTTCTGCATTTAGGGGCTTAACTTCATTTGTAGAAAACATAGTCCTCACTTGTAACCCCCATTATATAAAATAATGCAATTTCTCTGTTGAGTTCATAAGTCAAATTTCATAAGCCAAGGTGAGAGATTCCTAGGATGGCTGGACATTTTCTACCTAAGGAAGCCATGATTTTCAAAGTTAGACTGGGCTGGTCTGGGGTGGGGTGGGGTTTGTTAAGGAAAAATAAAAAGTATGGCTTGTTTGCATCAAGTGCCACTTTCCTCCTCCTGCTTTTGACTTTGGAGAAATAAAAATGAAGGAAGACCTCGGGGAAATGAAGTTACTGGAAACCAAACTAGCTTGCTTTCTGCAGACTTTCAGGCCAGACTGCGCCTGAGCAGAGATGCCTGAGTCATACCACGTTGCAATTGATGGTCTGTTCTTGAATAGTTCCAGTGATTATACTCAGCATTTGTCTTCGCTATATAAATATGGGCATTTTCTTAATCAGAAGAAAGCATGGCTTTAGTCTTAATGGAGGGTGCAAATAAATCCACAATCATTTTTAGTTCTCTTTCTCTCTATGACTTCAGTCTTTTCCCTAGTCTCTGTAGGTCAATAACAGCCGCCAATTGGCTAGTGGACAATGAATCTCCGAATTGCTGTATTTTGCATATATTGACATGTTCTCATTCTGAAGGTTTATTTATTCGGTGGGATACTGAAAACATGCTTTGTAAATAAAAGAATAAATACAAGCTGGATGTATTTTATTCTTTCAGCAGGATTTTCCTGTGCCAAGCTATTGGGGTTTCCACAGTCAGTCACATCAATAAAAATCATATTTGGGGTAAAGTACCAATATGTGTTTATGGACTGTATACTTCTACTGTATTTTGTATTAACATAAACTGGCTCATACTGTTCAGTCAGAATATAAAGATTACTGGCCTTCATATTGACACTGATTAATAGTAATATCTCCTTTCTTCCTTTTTATCTCTATACATATGACATATATAATTTATATCAAGTATAAACATACATATATGTGTAATTTTTTGTGAACTATGTAATAAATTTCAATCATCCTACCCCATTTAGCCCTGAATTTTTCAATGTGTATTTCCCCAAAGTAAGGAATATTTTTATGTAACCACAGTAGTATTAAAATTACTGCAATACCGTTACCTACTCTACAGAGCTAGTTCATATTTGATTCTCTCACTTTTAAAACCCACCTCTAAAATCAAGAGGTGGGAGGAATAAGTGGATTGAAGCAACTTAGAAGTGTCCACTAATGTACATGATTATTTAATTTAATCATCATACCTAAACACACACACACATGCTCTCTCTCTCTCTCAGCTATACGATAGGCACCCTAGTCTTTATTTTATCAATGAGGAAATACAGAAGTGATGTTAGAGGAGCTAATAAGTGCAGGTAGACTGATATAGATGGTCTCTGGTGTTCTACCATTGTGCAAAGAGGTCTTCAGTGGGACGTGGGAACTGGTGTCTAGTCTTTACTTCTCAACCTACTGATTGCATCAACATTGATGGGCAGGCTTCATGTATCTCATCTCATGGTGTTTGTGTGGGTAGAGGGTCAGTGATAGATGATCTATCTACATATTCTGAAATTCTATGAATTTCAGCTTTGTTCAATCATCCCAGGTATGATTTTGCTAGCAAGTATTATACAAAACTTATTAGCCTATCTTGTTGAATTGTTTCGCTTGCTTCACTTTGTTGAACACACAGGACCAAATTCTACGTTTGCAGAAATATCCCTGCTAGTTGAAATGTGGCTGTACTATAATTTCTATCACTGTCAAGAGAAGGGCAATTACCTTGTCAGAACTATGACAGGTATTAGGAAATTGCTGAAAGGCTTTCAGAAACTAAGAATACTTTCATTTTCCTGCTCCCAAACAATTCCTCTGAGGACTCCCCTTCCCTTTTAAATACTCTTTCCGGAAAATAAAGAAGCCTGAGAGAAATGCAATGAAATCTTATTAATCAGAATTTATGATAATTTGGTCTGAGATGAACTGGCACTATTTATGAAGACAGATTTTGTTGTGTAAATTAAAGTAAAACGAATGGAGGTGGGGATGTTTGTTGCCTATTTAATTGAATCCACTGTTTATAGCATTGATTTGCATAAAATCATGATAATTAAAATTATATATATATATTTTTAAAGAAAGTAAGATCTCTACTTGGTAACAGTTACATAGAAACTATTTGATACCCTAAGAGCTTGAAGGCCATATGCTGATATTTATATGACATATATTTTAATTTAGACATTTTGCAAATTCAGGCTGGCCCCTTCTTCAATGGGTTAAGTTAGTGAGACTGCATGTTTCCCTGGGTCTATATACAAAGGCTTAAGAAGTAACAGAAGAGCCTTAAAAATTTGAATTAAATGATATCAGAGAACTTGTCAGGAAGATAAAAAGGGAGATAAATGTCCTATATAATGATTAAGGACAATATTCTCTAACAGAGAAATAGAAATTGCATCAAATTTGTACGTTGCAACTAGCATGAAAATAACATCTGAAACTTGAGATTGGAGAATTTCCTATTATATCCAGTAGCATTGATTCCTAAGTCATATGTCCCTTCTGAGGTTTTTAAGATGAAATATTTGAAGACCACTTCTAGAAATTGAAATTGAAATTTTTTTTTCACTTAAAAAAATTTTTTTTATCATTAATCTACAATTACATGAAGAACATTATGTTTACTAGGCTCCCCCCTTCACCAAGTACCCCTCCACACCCCATTACAGTCACTGTCCATCAGCCTAGTAAGATGCTGTAGAATCACTACTTGTCTTCTCTGTGTTGCACAGCCCTCCCTGTGCCCCCCACCTCACATTATACATGCTAATCGTAATGCTCCCTTTCTTTTTCCCTGCCCTTATCCCTCCCTTCCCACCCATCCTCACCAGTCCCTTTCACTTTGGTAACTGTTAGTCCATTCCTGGGTTCTGTGATTCAGCTGCTGTTTTGTTCCTTCAGTTTTTCTTTGATTTTATATTCCATATATGAGTGAAATCATTTGATACTTGTCTTTCTCCATGTGGCTTATTTCACCAAGCATAATACCCTCTAGCTCCATCCATGTTGTTGCAAATAGTAGGATTTGTTTTTCTTCTTATGGCTGAATAATATTCCACTGTGTATATGTACCACATCTTGTTTATACATTCATCTACTGATGGACACTTAGGTTGCTTCCATTTCTTGGCTATTGTAAATAGTGCTGCAATAAACATAGGGGTGCATCTGTCTTTTTCAAACTGGGCTGTTGCATTCTTAGGGCAAATTTCTAGAAGTGAAATTCCTGGGTCAAATGGTATGTCTATTTTGAGCTTTTTGAGGAACTTCCATACTGCTTTCCACAATGGTTGAACCAATTTACATTCCCACCAGCAGTGTAGGAGGGTTCCCCTTTCTCCACAACCTTGCCAACATTTGTTGTTGTTTGTCTTTTGGATGGTAGCCATCCTTACTGGTGTGAGGTGATATCTCATTGTGGTTTTAATTTGAATTTCTCTGGTGACTAGCGATGTGGAGCATCTTTTCATGTGCCTGTTGGCCATCTGAATTTCTTCTTTGGAGAACTGTCTGTTCAGCTCCTCTGCCCATTTTTAAATTGGATTATTTGCTTTTTGTTTGTTGATGTACGTGAGCTCATTATATATTGTGGATAGCAACCCTGTATCAGATCTGTCATTTATGAATATATTCTCCCATACTGTAGGGTACCTTTTTGTTCTTTTGATGGTGTCCTTTGCTGTACAGAAGCTTTTCAGCTTGATATAGTCCCACTTGTTCATTTTTGCTTTTGTTTCCCTTGCCCAGGGAGGTATGTTGATGAAGAGGTCACTCATGTTTATGTCTAAGACATTTTTGCCTATGTTTTTTTCTAGGAGTTTTATGGTTTCATGACTTACATTCAGGTCTTTGATGATCCATTTCGAATTTACTTTTGTGTATGGGGTTAGACAGTGATCCAGTTTCATTCTCTTACATGTAGCTGTCCAGCTTTGCCAGCACCATCTGTTGAAGAGACTGTCATTTCCCCATTGTATGTCCATGGCTCCATAATCATATATTAATTGACCATATATGTTTGGGTTAATGTCTGGAGTCTCTATTCTGTTCCATTGGTCTGTGGCTCTGTTCTTGTGTCAGTACCAAATTGTCTTGATTACTGTGGCTTTGTAGTAGAGCTTGAAGTTGGGGAGCGAGATCCTCCCCAATTTATTCTTCCTTCTCAGGATTGCTTTGGCTATTCAGGGTCTTTGGTGTTTCCGTATGAATTTTTGAACTATTTGTTCCAGTTCATTGAAGAATGTTGTTGGTAATTTGATAGGGATTGCATCAAATCTGTATATTGCTTTGGGCAAGATGGCCATTTTGATGATATTACTTCTTCCTAGCCAAGAGCATGGGATGAGTTTCCATTTGCTAGTGTCCTCTTTAATTTCTCTTAAGAGTATCTTAAAGATTTCAGGGTATAGTTCTTTCACTTCCTTGGTTAGGTTTATTCCTAGGCATTTTATTCTTTTTGATGCAAATGTGAATGGAATTGTTTTCCTGATTTCTCTTTCTATTAGTTCATTGTTAGTGTATAGGAAAGTCACAGATTTCTGTGTTAATTTTGTGTCCTGCAATTTTTCTGTATTCCAGTACCAGTTCTAGTAGCTTTGGAGTGGAGTCTTTAGGGATTTTTATGTACAATATCGTGTCATCTGCAAATAGTGACAGTTTGACTTCTTCTTTACCAGTCTGGATTCCTTGTATTTCTTTGTTATGTCTAATTGCCGTGGCTAGGACCTTCAGTACTATGTTAAATAGCAGTGGTGAGAGTGGGCATCCCTGTCTTGTTCCCGATCTCAGAGGAAAAGCTTTTAGCTTCTTGCTCTACAGTATGATGTTGGCTGTGGGCTTATCATATATGGCCTTTATTATGTTGAGGTACTTGCCCTGCACACCCATTTTGCTGAGAGTTTTTATGATGAATGGATGTTGAATTTTGTCGAATGCTTTTTCAGCATCTATGGAGATGATCATGTGGTTTTTGTCTTTCTTTTTGTTTATGTGGTGGATGATGTTGATGGATTTTCGAATGTTGTACCATCCTTGCATCCCTGGGATGAATCCTACTTGGTCATGGTTTATGATCCTTTCGATGTATTTTTGAATTCGGTTTGCTAATATTTTGTTGAGTACTTTTACATCTACGTACATCAGGGATATTGGTCTGTAATTTTCTTTTTTGGTGGGGTCTTTGCCTGGTTTTGGTATTAGGGTGATGTTGGCTTCATAGAATGAGTTTGGGAGTATTCCCTCCTCTTCTATTTTTTTGAAAACTTTAAGGAGAATGGGTATTGTGTCTTCTCTGTATGTCTGACAAAATTCTGAGGTAAATCCATCTGGCCCGGGGGTTTTGTTCCTGGGTAGTTTTTTGATTACCACTTCAATTTCTTTGCTGGTAATTGGTTTGTTTAGATTTTGTGTTTCTTCCTTGGTCAGTCTTGGAAGGTTGTATTTTTCTAGTAAGTTGTCCATTTCTTCTAGGTTTTCCAGCTTGTTAGCAGATAGGTTTTCATAGTATTCTCTAATAATTCTTTGTATTTCCATGGGGTCCGTCATGATTTTTCCCTTCTCATTTCTGATTCTGTTGATGTGTGTTGATTCTCTTTTTCTCTTAAATAAGTCTGGCTAGAAGCTTATGTATTTTGTTTATTTTTTCAATGAACCAGCTCTTGGTTTCATTGATTTTCTCTAGTGTTTTATTCTTCTCAACTTTATTTATTTCTTCTCTGATCTTTATTATGTCCCTCCTTCTGCTGACTTTGGGCCTCATTTGTTCTTCTTTTTCCAATTTCAGTAATTGTGACATTAGACTATTCATTTGGGATTTTTCTTCCTTCCTTAAATATGCCTGGATTGCTATATACTTTCCTCTTAAGACTGCTTTTGCTGCGTCCCACAGAAATTGGGGCTTTGTATTGTTGTTGTCATTTGTTTTCATATATTGCTTGATCTCTATTTTAATTTGGTCATTGATCCATTGATTATTTAAGAGCAAGTTGTTAAGCCTCCATGTGTTTGTGGGCCTTTTTTGCTTTCTTTGTACAATTTAGTTCTAGTTTTTTTCCTCTGTGTTCTGAAAAGTTGGTTGGTAGAATTTCAATCTTTTTGAATTTACTGAGGCTCTTTTTGTGGCCTAGTATGTGGTCTATTCTGGAGAATGTTCCATGTGTACTTGAGAAGAATGTGTATCCTGTTGCTTTTGGATGTAGAGTTCTCTAGATGTCTATTAGGTCCATCTGTTCTAGTGTGTTGTTCAGTGCCTCTGTGTCCTTACTTATTTTCTGTCTGGTGGATCTGTCCTTTGGAGTGAGTGGTATGTTGAAGTCTCCTAAAATGAATGCATTGCATTCTATTTCCTCCTTTAGTTCTGTTAGTATTTGTTTCACATATGTTGGTGCTCCTGTGTTGGGTGCATATATATTTATAATGGTTATATCCTCTTGCTGGACTGAGCCCTTTATCATTGTGTAATGTCCTTCTTTATCTCTTGTTACTTTCTTTGTTTTGAAGTCTATTTTGTCTGATACAAGTACCGCAACACCTGCTTTTTTCTCCCTATTGTTTGCATGAAATATCTTTTTCCATCCCTTGACTTTTAGTCTGTGTGTGTCTTAGGGTTTGAGGTGAGTCTCTTATAAGCAATGTATAGATGGGTCTTACTTTTTTATCCATTCTATTACTCTGTGTCTTTTGATTGGTGCAATCAGTCCATTTACATTTAGGGTGATTATTGATAGATATGTACTTATTGCCATTGCAGGCTTTAGATTCGTGGTTACCAAAGGTTCAAGGTTAGCTTCTTTAATTTCTTACTGCCTAACTTAACTCACTTATTGAGCTATTATAGACAGTGTCTGGTGATTCTTTATTTCTCTCTCTTCTTACTCCTCCTCCTCCATTCTTTATATGTTGGGTGTTTTTTTCTGTGCTCTTTTGTGTTTCCTTTAACTGCTTTTGTGGGTAGTTGATTTTATTTTTTGCCTTTAGTTAGTAGTTGGTTGGTCTGCTTTCTTTGCTATGATTTTATTTTCTCTGGTGACATCTGTTCAGCCTTAGGAGTGTTCCATCTAGAATAGTCCCTCTGAAATACCCTGTAGAGGGGGTTGTGGGAGGCAAGTTCCCTCAACTTTTGCTTGTATAGGAATTGTTTAATCCCTCCTTCATATTTAAATGATAATAGTGCAGTATACAGTATTCTTGGTTCAAGTCCTTTCTGTTTCATTGCATTAAATATATCATGCCATTCTCTTCTGGCCTGTAAGGTTTCTGTTGAGAAGTCTGATGATAGCCTGATGGGTTTTTCTTTGTAGGTGACCTTTTTCCTCTCTCTAGCTGCCTTTAAAACTCTGTCTTTGTCCTTGATCTTTGCCATTTTAATTATTATGTGTCTTGGTGTTGTCCTCCTTGGGTCTCTTCTGTTGGGAGTTCTGTGTACTTCCATGGTCTGAATGATTATTTCCTCCCCCAGTTTGGGAATGTTTTCAGCGATTATTTCTTCAAATATACTTTCTATCCCTTTTTATCTCTCTTCTTCTGGTACCCCTATAATGCGGATATTGCTCCTTTTTGTTTGGTCACACAGTTCTCTTAATATTGTTTCATTCCTGGAGATCCTTTTCTCTCTCTCTGCATCAGCTTCTATGTGTTCCTGTTCTCTGGTTTCTATTCCATCAATGGCCTCTTGCATCTTATCCATTCTGCTTATAAATCCTTCCATAGATTGTTTTATTTCTGTAGACTCCCTCCCTACTTTGTCTGTTAGCTCTTGTATTTTTCTCTGCAGCTCTATCAGCATGGTTATGACCTTTATTTTGAATTCTTTTTCAGGGAGAATTCCCTGAAATTCCTTAGGTCTATCTCCCCACATTCCTTCTCAGGGGGGGATGTCTGGGTTAGTCTGGTCTGTATCAAATTCTTCTGCCTTTTCTTGGTGATAGAGGTAGTTGTGGGAAGCTGGCCGATGTGTCGGCTGGGAGGTCTTCCCTTCTTGCTGGTTTGTGGCCTTCCTCTCCTGGGAGAACAGCGACCCCTGGCAGCTTGTGCTGGGCAGCTGCATGCAGACGTAGTTTCTAATTCTTGCCTGGCTGCTGTGAAAGAAGCTCTGCCCTGCTGCTGTGTGCGTGGCCAGCCTCAGGCTGCTGCTCTACTATGGTGGAGCAGCATTGGAAGGGAAATGGGCGGGAGGCTGTTTATTGTTGTGATGGGCCTCCGAGCTGCACTGCCGCCCAGAGGGTTTGGGTGCCCAGAGTTCCCCTGGATTCCCAGCTGCTCAGCTAAGTGTCCCGGGATGCTTCCGTCCAGCTGTGGAGTCCCTGTCCCTTTAAGTCATTCAAAAAGCACTCGCTTTTCTTTGTCCCAGGGGCACCAGTTGCGGGGACCCACTCGCAGGTTTTACTGTCTCGTTTCCCTAGTATCCAGCACCCCACGCACTGTGTGTCTGTCCTCCAGTGCGGATGGCTAGGGCTGGCTATTTAGCAGTCTTGGGCTCCCTCTCCCTCCCCACTCCGACTCCTCTCCTCCCACCAGGGAGCTGGGGTGAGGGGCGCTCGGGTCCCTCCAGGCCACGGCTTGTATGTTACCCCTTTCGTGAGGTGCTGGGTTCTTGCCAGGTGTGGATGTAGACTGAATGTTGTTCTGTATCTTCTGGTCTCTCTTTTAGGGATCATTGTATTTGTTGTATTTTCAAAAATATATATGGTTTTTGGAGGAGATTTCCACTGCCCTACTCACGCCACCATCTTGGCTCCTGAGTGCAATTGTAATTTGCATGAATGCCTTCAACTAGGCAGTTGTTTGGTATGCATACCATTCAGTTTCCTTGATGAGATGAATCAAGCACAAGGCTTGTCTTCTCAAAGGAAGAAAATTCTGTAAGTAGAGATGAGCTTTCCTAGGCACAGAATTGGTCTGTGGCATTCCATGAATTTGTTTCCTTAGAAGTGAACTTCTTGCTAGCAGCTGCAGGATGAAATAAGGGCAGCACAAAGGGCTTATAGAGCAAATTACTCAAATAATATACTGTTACTGCTCATTGTTCTTACCCATCCAGTGCTCAGGGAAAGAGAGACCAAGAAATGACACACCTTTGTAAAATAAAAGTAGGGGAGGGGGCTCAATAGATGGTGTTGGAGAAACTGAACAGCTAGATGAAAGAGAATGAAATTAGATCACTGTCTTACACTATACAGAAAAGTAAACTCTAAATGGATTAAAAACCTAAATGTGAAGCACGAGACATTAAAATTCTTAGATGAAAACATAGGCAAGAGTCTCATGAACATCAGCATGAGACATTTCTTTCTGAATATTTCTCCCTGGGCAAGGGAAACAAAAGCAAAAATAAACAAGTGGGAGTACATCAAACTAAGAAACTTCTGCACAGCAAAGGAAACCCTCAACAAAACAAAATGGCAACCTACTGTATGGGAGAGTATGTTTGCAAATGATACATCCAAGAAGAGGTTAATGTCTAAAATATTTAAAGAACTCATATGACAGCACCAAAAAAAAAGAAAATGATCCAATTAATGAATGAGCAGAGGACCTCAATAGACATTTATCCAAAGAAGACACACAGACAACCAACAGACACATGAAAAGATATTCCACATCACTAATTACCAGGCAAATGCAAATCAAAACTATAATGAGGTAGGTACCTACCTCACACCAGTCAGAATCGCTACTATCCAAGAGACAAAAAAAAAGTGTTGGTGAGAATGTAGAGAAAAGGGAACCCTCCTACACTGTTGGTAGGAATGTAAGTTGGTCCAGCCACTGTATGGAGGTTTCTCAAAAAACTAAAAATAGAAATACTGTATGACCTAGCAATGCTACCTTTGCGAATTTACTGAAGAAAACAAAATCACTAATTTGAAAAGATATATATATACCCCTATGTTCATTGTAGCATTATTTACAAAAGCAAAGATATGGAAGCAACCAATAAATGAATGGATAAAGAAGAAGTACATATATGCAATGGAATATTACTCAGACATTAAAATGAAGGAAATCCTGCTATTTGTGACAACATGGATGGACCTAGAGGGTATCATTCTAAGTGAAATAAACCAGACAGAAAGAAAAATATCATGATTTCATTTATATGGTGAATCTAAAAAGCAAAACAAGCAAATAAAAGAAAGAGACCCACAACTAGAGACAGCAGACTCTTGGTTACCATGTGGGGTGTTTGGGGGATGAATGAAATAGGTAAAGGGGATCAAAATGTACAAACCGTGAATTGTAAAATAAGTTAATCATAGGAATGGAAGTACAACGTAGAGAGTATAACCAATAATAGTGTAATATCTTGATATGGTAATAGGGGGACTACACTTATTGTGGCAAGCATCTAGTAATGTATGTAATTATATACTGTGTTGTACATCTGAAATCAATATAATATTCTATATCAACTTTACTCCAATTAAAAAATAAATTAAATTAAAGTTAAATAAACATTTTAACAAGTTGTGGGGGAGGGAAAAAAAGAAAACAAAAGTCTCTTTCTTGTTTTCCTGACTTTAACTGTTCCTGAATTTGGAAATTGGGATGGTGTGTGTCAGGATACACACACAGATCAAACCAACTTGCTTCATTGATTTCCTGGGGTGTCTCTTACATACTTTCCAGCTTTTATTTATAGGCCTTCTTCCATGCATATGTAGGGACCACTTCATGAAAAGGAAAAGACCATTTCATTTTGGAAGGTTTTTTGACTAATTTGGTCAAGGAGGTCAGCCTTGCTAGTTAGTTTCCAGTGATTCCCGAAGTGTGGTCGCTGGAGCATCATCATGAACATCACACAGGGACTGACTCATTATAAATGCAAAACCCTGGATCCTATTCTAGACAGACTGAACCAGAAAGTCTGTAGATGGTGTCGACAACCTGTGTTTTCCCAAGCTCTGTAGGTGATTCTGATGTGAGCCAAAGTTTGAGAACAACTGGTTTAAGCTAAAAATAATCCACCTACCCCCTCCACTAGACTGGAAAATTTGGTCTGTCTGATTCAGTGGCAATGCCTTGGAAGTGTCAGAACTGTTTTCATGAGATCGTCCCCTCATTTTAGGCTTCTGTTGTCTTTTAGAACATAATTAACCCAAGAACTATGAGATCATAGTGGAAAAATTAGAAAATACTACAAAATGAAATACAACCACCTTTATCAATGCAGGTATTCATGTAAAAGAGATTCTAAAAATGGACTTATTATATACATAATGTTCTATAGCTTGTTTCTTTCTCATAACAATGTATTTTCTATTGTGCAGAAGAGAAAATGGAGGACTAGGAAGGTGTGTAACTGACTTCAGGCTCTAGCCAGTTGAAAGGAAGAACTAGGCTTTAAACCTGAGCAACCTTGTCCCAGAGCCTTTGCTCTCAACCATGGTGCTAAGCAACTACATTATAATGTCACATGGCTAAGTAGTATTATGTTAAAAAAAAATCTACCAAGTATATTTAATCAATTTCCTATTGCTTAAAACTCACTTATTTCCCCAAATTTTAGTATTATTAAACACAGTGCAATGATTATTCTCAATTACATATTTTTGAACACTTATTCAAATTTTTTAAGGCAAAATTTCTCAAAATGGAATTGCTGAGTTAAAGGGCTTGCTGTTGATCCATTTTCAAATTGTCCTCCAATTTACTCTATCAGTAGTATAAAACGGTGCTCTCTTCATGACTCCTTTGAAACTATGCAATATTATTATTTGTTGATTTCTGCCAGTTAGGTTAAAAATAGTAATTATGTGTCTTAATCGTTCTCTGATTATTAATGAGGCAGAGTATTTTCTACAGGGCTAATCAGCCACTTATATTCCTTTTTTTTCTCTTAATTGCTAATTTGCATACTGGATCTACCTTTTAACGTAAAATTCTTATTAAACTATAACATACGTATAGAAAAGGAAACAAATCATAGGAAACAAACAACAGAAGAGCTCTATGAAGTTCATCAAATAAACCCACACATATGATTGCATCAAGATAAAAAATTATGAGTAGAACCCCATTCTGGTCACATCCACTTCCCCTTGAAGGTAACCACTACCTTATACATTCTCAGCATGAGTGATATTGCCCCCAAAGGGTTGAAAATTGGCTTTTGGTTGGGGGGATATATTGTTCTATTTATGTATAAAGCAGAGACATCTAAGTAGACATACACAGTATATCTGTGGTATCAGAATGTCATAGGCAGGGATGAGAATGAAAAAAGGCTGACACACATCACACTCTCCTGATGGCAGTTTTGCCTGTGCGGAACTTTGTCAAAATCTTGGCCCACTTCTTAAATTGGGATGTTCTTTTTTCTTTCATTTTGTAAGTGTCTATGCATGTTAAGGGTATTTATGTTTTGTCATATATATGGGGAATAACTTAGTTTTGTTTTCTGACTTGAACTTTGTTCACGTTTTTCTGTAGGGAAGTTTGGTGAATTTTGTTCGATCTTTTCCCTTAAGGTTTTGGGGAGCGTGTTGTTTGGTTGTCTGGAGTGTGACACAGTGTACTACTGTCTGGATCAGGCTTGAGAAGTCTGAAAGGCAAACACTGTGGCTAGCTGTTGGGTTGGAAGCAGACTGCCCTCCCTCGAATAGGAAGAAGTGTGTTTCTCTTGGACCAGGGGGGCCTGTGTTGCACAGAATTAGCATGAAAGTCACTTAATATGGATCCCCCCCAAGAAGTGGGTTTTCTGCTTTCTTTTCCACTGGAAAAGGTGGGAGGTCATTTTAGAATGTTGAACTGAGGGGCGATCGTAAGTGACAAGCTAGAAAAAAGGCTGGAGTAGTCTGATGTTTGTGTCTTCCCAAATTCATGTGTTGAAAACTGCATGTCTGAAGCGGTGATGTTAGGAGGTGGGCCCTTTGAGAGGTGATTAGGTCATGAGGACACAGCCCTCATAAATAGGATTAGTGCCCTTATAGAAGAGGCCCCAGAGAGCTAGCCCTTCCCTTTTGCCAGGGGAGGATACAATGAGAAGTTTGCAACACAGACGAGGGCCCTCACCTGACCATACTACTGCCCTGATCTTGGAGTTGCAGCATCCAGAATTGTGAGAAAGAGACTTCTGTCGTTTATAAGCCACCCAGCCTATGGTATTTTGATATGGCGGCCTGAGCTAAGAGGCATTGCTCACAACGGAGGAACTACAGTCTGATGCACACAAGCGCATTTTGTATTTGAATTGTCTGACTAGTTTTATTGTTCATTTGTTCATTCATTCACCAATTCAGATACTTGTTCAATTTCAACTTTATTATATGGTTGTTTCTGGTGGTGCTTCTTGTTTGTACATTTCAATCTCAAAGGCATTTGCAATTTACCTAAGTGTCATGTGTGAGATAGGAATCTAACTCATTTCCTTATATGATCAGCACATTATCACTACATTAATTATGATATAATCAATCCTTTTCCAACTGATTTGAAATATTGATTGTCCTTATTAAATACAAATAAGTGTGCCAAGTTGTGTCTGTCTGTAAATTTTCAGTTTAGATCCCACCCCAATTCTGTCCATTAATGTCATTGAGATTGTGTCAATTTACATATTCATTTGAGGAAGTATTCATAGAATTACAATACTGAGTCATTCCCTTCAAGAGTGTGTTATCTGTTGTTTTCAAGTCTTCTTTTGAATCTTTTATGAAAGTTTTATGTTTTTGTTCAGATAGGTTCTAAATATTTTTGATATTTTTGCTCAGATTTATTAATTACACCACTTTTTCTTATATATCTTCTTACTGATTGTTCTTGACTTCATGAATTTCAAAATTTGCTCTTTATTGAATGTAGGTATTTATTGAATTCCTTATTGAATATTTATTATTCCTAATGAGTTTTGATTATTTAAATATTTAAATGGAAGAAAGTGGATTAAAATTCTGACCGTTCTGCTCAGCTCCCTCTCATCTCTGTGAAGACCCCATGAGTAGTCCCTCCAGAAGTCCTCTTTGCTCCTCACAGACCACAGCTTGAACAATCAGATCATCTGCAAACAATGGTTAGTTTACCTCTTCTTTTATTATATGTGCACTTACTCTGTTACATGGTAGTCATTCAATAAATATTTGTTGACTTAAAGAATGAAAACTGAATCAGTTACATGGTCTAGTACTTTCAAAGGAAACATGGTGGTAAAAATAAAAACACATCTTTTCCTTTTTCTTGATTTTAAAATGCAAGCTTCACCACAAAGTGCAGTGAAGTTTCTTTGTTTGAAGTAGATATTTTTAATTCTCTACAGGAGTCTCCCATTTTTATTCTATTAAAAGTTTTATGAGGAATGGATACTTGATCTTATAAATACTTCAGCAACATCTATCAAGGTAAGCACATGTTTAATTTTTGGATATTCTGATGTTATAAATTATCTTATTACTGAATTTTCCTTATAATCCCTAAATAGAACTACTTGATCATGGGGTCCTGTTATTTGAATGCGCAGTTGGTTTGACAATGTCAATTTTTTTATAACTTTTTTCCTGAAGTAATAATGCCTTATAATTTTCCTTTTATTAAATATTCTTTGTCAGGTTTGGGGATCAGGGTCATGCTAGCTCAGTGGTTGTTAACTCTGGCTGTTCACCAGAATCACTTCAAGTGACTTATAAAAATACAGATGGCTCCACCCAATGGAAATGACTGTTCTCTAATTCATAAGTTTATGTTTTACTTTTGAGAATTCAGTGCTTTTGCTTTTCTTTTATTCGTAACTGCTTATTTATTGGTTGCTTAGTTTATGAGCGTCAGTCTTTCTTCTCTAGTAAAGTAAGAATACGTATTTTCCTCAGAGTGCACAAATAGCTGGATCCTATGGTGATCTCATAATCATTAATTTCTAAATAGGATGCAACTGTAATTTTATGTCCTTTTTGATTCAAGAGTCTCTTAGAAGAGGTTTTTAAAATCTTCAAATTGTTTTTTTAAAATGGTTTGTTTCTAATTCTGTTACTAACTTTTAGCCTTCACTGTGATCCAAGGATGTGACCTATGTAGATTCCAATTTTTGAAATTTAATGAGATTTTCTTTATGGCATAATATAGACTAAATTGTGAAAATCTGTTAACTACTTAAAAAGATGAAGTAATATTGGTAATAATGTTTTAAGGCTCAGTATTCAATATGTAAATATTAAACTCAACAGTTACACAGTTAATATCCTCTATGCCTCTATTGATTGTTTGTTATTTTTGCCTTCTTTATTTTTCAAGGACTGGGAAGTACTTTATGGTCTCCTATCACCATTTCATTTAATTTGTGTCACATGATTTTCAAAGCCTCCTATAACTCATAATCCTGCTAATTTCCGGTTATACAGAGAAATAAGCAATCATGTATGTCTCTGCTTTAACACATAGAGGAGGTGTACCTATCTTTATTTTGGGATCTCTATCTAATTTTTATAAGGTGAATGTCATTATGTTTTATGATTCATAACTTTAAGCTTAACTTCTGCTTTCCTTTTGTTTGCATTTTTGCCACCCAGGTTGTTTATTTATTTTTAAGGCTTCGGCTTATTCTTTTTGTGAAGCTTAATTCATATGAAAGAAGAGCAAGGAGGTAGCATTTACTGTCCTTTGGGCCTGTTGCTCTACATTGTCCATTGTTAAAAAAAGAGATTCAAGTAAACATCTTTCACATATGGAACACTGATAATTCTTTCAGATAAAGAAATCTAAACATCAAGTGTGGAAATATATTGCCTAATGGAGATATTACTAATTATTGTTTGATGTTAATAGTCAGGCATTGTCAACAATTGAACACAATTCTCAATCCCCATGCTGAAAATCTAAAAATCCATGTACTTTTACAATCTGTAAACAGCTCTTCTAGCAACTTCCCAGCTAATATTTTGGAGGCAAGCCCCCCTGAAAAGAGGTATACCTTAATACCTGTCTTTTAACTTTTGGTAAGCTGTTGAGGCTAGAGTTCGCTAATTCACAATGCAGCTTCACACACACCAAACACAAAAATTTCTAATCTTTCACAGCACATTAACAAAGTTATTAGGAAAAACTAGGCTGTTATTATCAAAGATGTCATGTATGGCACACAGTTTGAAGAAGACAGCCCAGTTCAAGGAACATTCAAAGAAAAACAAACATGAGCAGGAGGTTACAAAGTTAAAATGTGTTAGACATTTTCAATGCTTGATTATGACTTTACATTGCCATTTCACTCTGCCTCATATGGTGAATATAAAAAAATGCACACTGCTCCATCTGCATCAGCCTGTGGAATGTTAAACTGACCCACAACAGAGTCAAAGCCTCCTTTAATTCCATTTCCCATTATTTTTTAGTAGTCCATGAAAATAAACAGTGGCATATCATTTCATGTCTTAAAAAGAGTATTTGCAATTCTGTACATATCTGTCTGTAAATGGGTCATTTCCAGCTGTGTTTTGGACTTGGTTTTAACATTTGCAGGTGCAGACTTTCCAACAACCTTACTCTTGGACTCCTTATTCATTGTTCCTTCCACTGACTCTCCCTTCCTTCTGGGCACTGAGGGAATTTTGATGGCAGTTGCAGCAGGGAGGCAGGAACCAGGTGCCTGCCTGGGACCTATCTTTCTACTCTCTACCCTTTAAAATAACTCTAATTTAGTTGTATTTGTTTTTAATTACAGCATCTAATTGAGTTTAGGTTTTTGGCCAAATCTCAGTCCTATTTGTCTCAATAGGCAGATATATTCTAGTTACATATTTTTTTCATTAAAATAATATGTGTGATCTTCTATCCTCTCATTATGTTTTCAATACTTCTTTTTGATTTGTCATTTGTTTAATTTTCCTAGTTTGTAATATGCTTTCTGTGTTTTTTTCCCCTTAGAACGTGGCAAACTATTGTTAAAAGCTTCTGGGAAGTATTTTCAAGTGATTAAAGATTCTTTAACTTCTGGTTCCTCAAGAAGCTATTTGGTTATATAAATTGTTATGCCACTGTATTCCCAAGTTTTCATTGTTAATTCATTGGCATTGGTCAATATTTTCTTAAGACTATATATAGCATATGTTTTCTGAAATAAAGAAATTGGGCTACTAATTCTTGCGTGCCTAGTTAGGGTTATTATTTATGTTTCAGTAAACTTTCAAATGTGCCCTGTTTACTTACTTTTTTGGCTGCTTATATTCTTGTTTCCAGTACTTCTGTTTGCCTGAAATTAATGTATGTGGCTTCTATTTACTTAAAAACTGCTAAGGTCTTTCTAGAGCTTGAGCTGGGTAACTCACTGAAGCAGGTGAATATTAGAAGTCCTGCGATTCAGAGGGATGAGTAGGTAGAGGAAGAACTTAGGCTGCAGGCAGTCCTAACTGGGATCTGTACCTCTTGCCGGTTTCTCTGGGCTTGTTGAGCCTGCAAAATCAGGGACCCACACTTCAGATGTGGCCTCCACTGGAGGCAAACCACTGCTCATGTCAGGTTGTCTCCGTCCAGCCTCTGGTGGCTGCGAGGGGAGGTGTTCTGTCTCAGTGAGTTGGGGATCTTCACGAGTGTGTTTTCTGTCTGGTTCATTAATAATCCTGATGTTCGGCATCACCACCACCAGAGGAAACATGGCCGAAGGTTTCTCCTGTCACGGGGTGCTCTCCCGGTCTCCACCCGGCCTCCAAATGGGCCATCATGGGCGACCAGTTCTTCTAAGTGGAGTAGGACCTTCCTTCTGCATCCTGCTATTATTTCTAGCCCTTGTGCCTCAAAATGAAGATAAGAAAGATGTCTTTTTTAAGAACTCTGGGCAACCACTTGTATGCTCTGGAGCTTTGGCTAAGGGTTTACTTAATATGTGGATAAAACAGTTACTTTGTTCAAATTGAGTTGTTCTTTGTTGCACAGGTCTGAAAACGTACATGTTTTTATCTGAGAGGCATGCCCCTTATTTTTCATAAATGATAAATCTCATTTTAGCAGATTTACCTCTGATTCCCACAGGGCTGAAACCCACCTGGTGACCCCTGCATATGTTATCATGGATGGGAAACTGCTCTAGTAGAAGAAGCCAAGCTAGACTGGGTGTTACAGTGGTTAAAAAGCTTCCTCGGGCACATGTCTTACTCACTGTGACCCTCCGTTTCCTCCGTGAGAAATGGGAGTAACACCACCTGCACTGCTGCCTGCAGAACAGGATTTTTGTGTGGAGTAAATAGATGATATATAAGAAAACCATGTAAACCATGTGCCAGGAATAGTAAAGCACTCTGGAGGAGCAAGCTTACATTACTCTTTCTCCCTGAAGGGAAGACAAGCAGAAGTTTCTTTCTCACAGATTTCATGCCTCTGAATAAGAGAAAAGTGTTCCAGCAAAAAGAAACATAAATAGGCAGTCTGTTTTACTTTTGCCATCCATCCATTCATCATTCATTTATTCGACACAATCGCCAGCTAAGCCAGTTCCTCTTCCATGAGGCTTGTTTGAATAACAGAGATGGGAAATAGACAAAAGCAAAAATAAGGTTGGTGAGGGACATCATTAAAAAAAGTGGGAGAAAGAGCCAACTCCACATGAGAAGTTGTTGTTCAGTGGGTACAGTTCCAGCGATGCAGGATGAATGAGTTCTAGAGATCTCTTGCCCAACGTGGTGTTTATAGTCAATATTGTATAGTACTCTTAAAATTTTGGTTGAAAGGGTAGATCTCATGTTAACTATTCTTACCACAAAGCAGGGGTGGGGTGGGGGGACATAGAGGAACTTTATGAAGTGATGTATGTGTTTATTGCCTTGACTGTGGCCTTGATTGCATGGGTGCATGTGTATGTCCATACTCATCAAATTGTACACATTATGTAAGCACAGTTTTTTAAAAATCCTAGTTATGCCTCAATAATGCTGCTAAAAAGAAAAAAAGGATCCAGAAAAGAACTATATGGGAGAGAAATAATAATTGCTATTTTAGATAATATGGTCAAGAAAGCTCCAATTTTATTTATTCTGGAGGATTAAAATCTATGATTAATAATCTGCCTGGAAAGAGCATTATATTAGAAATTTCTCTGAAGACTTTCATAGCCCTTTACCTTTTGTATTTTATAACTGCATTTTGAAGCATACTGTCTAGATTTGAGAAGCAGCCACAAGAAATCTGAGACCCAAGTGGACAAAATGTCAAAATAGTGACAATACATACCCATTTCATGTCTGGTGCTGGCCACTCCTAAGCCATACGTGTTTAAGACATCCTTCACTGTCCTCATTGACTCATCGTACCTGGCTGCCAGGCCAAGGAAATTATAGGAGCCCATGTTGATGACATCTTTGATGATTCTTCCAGTAAACCTGCAGAAGGAAGGGCAGGTGAGCACAAAGTGTCTTCTCATTTAATACCATCCGAGTGCCCCACAAAAGACTCCTACAAAGAGGTCTTTATGGCCCAGATCGTATGTTTTATTTTTGCCTTTTGACTTGCAGTGTTGTCACCACGAAATAGTTTGCCCTTACAGAAAAGTAACCCCAAGTGAAGCTGGGCAGAGCATTGAAAAGAGGTATCCTGAGCCATGGGCTATTACTCAGCCCTGATGTCCTTAGACACTCATTTTTTGTGACATCTGTGCTCTGGACATGAGAAGAGCCATGACCATTACTGTCTCCTTCAGCAAGAAGTAGGAAGGTATAATTTATCAATAAAACTGAAAAGGGCTCTTTTTGGATGGCTCTGTATATCCAGCACCTTTTAGCACAGGTTTCACTTTAGTTAAAAAATAAACAAGCTGCCCTGGATAACTTAATTGCTGTGACTTACCTTGATGTTGGCTGAGTTGATGGAAGACCAGCTGCTTCCATGCTTTGGTTTATTCCAAATTTGCAATTTGGTGACTGTGCTAGGATTTCCCTGAAAAATTTTATTTCAATCGAGACCCACCCAGTACCTCACCTGAATGTCCAGTTGTAGTCATCTGACACTCTCTCCACTACATCGAACAGAGCCCCTGGGGCGCTGCAGATGGGGCGGTTCCAGTTGTCTCTGATTCTCATATAGAGGTTCCGTTTGTAAAAATTCTCAAAATTTTGATACATTGGCACAAAATCCTGTTATAACAGAGGCAGACATTTACCTTTGGACCCTCTCTTTTTGTATGTCATTTGCAACTGATGGCCAGGAGAAGACCTGGAAGAGTCATGCAAATATTCCACCTGCAAATACGTTTTGAGCAATTGTCTGTGTGTAATGGGACAGGTGGGGTCCATGACTAACGCTGGAAGGCCTCCATCCCCAGAGAACTTACATTTTAGTGGGTGAGTAAAAACATGGCAAATAAAGGTAGCAAAGATGATAGTACAATACAAATCCCAAAATGAATGGTGGAGACAATGAATCTCTGCAGAATTCCACCTGAAGGGTAAGAATAGGTGTTTATGCCCAAAGCACTTTCATTGGAACAAATTGGTTGAATGATAATTTGGTCTTCACTTTATTAAACATGAATATCCCTACTCATTATATTTTTAGAAATGTGGATAAACTTGAACTGTTGGACTTTTTGGCAAAACTCCTGGCAGGTGGCTATCTGTCTTATAGCTGAGGGCCTAGAAACCAAGTTGATGAGTTTACAAGGGCACCTGGCTTCTCCCCTAGTTGAAATGTCAGCAATGTTTTGCTGTATAAAAGGTAATTCATGCCTGAGGGATCTACAATCCAGCTGAGGCTCAAAGCATGACATATCTAACTTTGTCTCTAACTCCTAATAATTAGTACAAGGCAGAAAATGTAAGACCTTGGTCTAAATTAAGTACTTTGAGTGTTTGTAAGAGTAGACCTGGAGAGAGTCACATCTTGCCGGAGGGACTCAGGGTGGCTTCGGGTAGGAGGGACTTTGAATAAGCACTGGAAGCGGGTAGGATGTGGACTCCCACAGGCAGCCCTCTCTGTAGTGTCTCTCAGATTTCTCATTAACAAATCAAAGGGAATACTGAGTCCCTCAATTACCACCGAGGGTGTGGGAATTAGACTGGGTAGTTGAAGATTAATGAAAATGGGAGTTTACAAACCAAGGTAGAGCAAACTAAACAGACAGAGGACTCTTAGTTCCTCCTCAAGGACATAGATAAACTTTTGACTCATGAATCCTTGAGATGTTCTGTAAGATCTTAGACCCTCACCAGATGATCCACCTGCCGACCCCAAGCACGTGTATCCCATACTGGGTGGAGGTGGAGCAAGGAGACTGATGACTAAAATTGCTGAACTAATAATCCCCTATCACCTTGCCACCAACCAAGCAAAAGAATGGGTAAGAGCTGATCACATACCTTACAACCCATTTCCATAATTTTGCCTTTAAAATCCCTTGCTTGTAAGTCAATGCAGAGCTTGAGACCCTACACATTAGCCACCCATTTTTGCATGGTGCCCTGCAGTCACCTCCCACTTTGTCTCACTACATTCCTCCATCAGTACTGGGCTTGCTGCACTTTGGGCAAGTGAACCCAGCTTTGTTTGGCTCAGTAACATTGTTACAGGCAGGGATGGTTAGAGAGGGCCCTCAGGGTAAAAGCAATTGTTTACTAGAAATGTAGGGTGCATGAGAGAAGAATGAGTGCGAATAAAACATAAGGTGAAGCATGTAACTCTTTGCTCAGAATCTGCAATGGCCCCCACCCCATTTTGCATCAAAGCCAAGGTCCTGACTGCTCTGGCTGCCTGTTACCTTTCTGGTCCCATCCCTTGCTGTTCCCTGTGGTGTGAGTGAGGCTGTAATGTCAACTGGGCACAGAAACTGGGAGCCTGAAGTGTCCAGATGAGGAGCTCACACATTACCCTGGAGGCAGAAGGGAGCCACGGAATGGTTGGGAGTGAGCATCCTCATCCCCTCTCCCAGCCTCTTTGAGTGTTCTGCTCCCTTTTCTCCTTATGAACTGGAGCTGGTTTGCTGAAGGAACAAGGAGGTGTATGGGGAAAGGCTTTGTGGAAGACCTTGTGCTACTCATTTGGCCCACTTGTCTCCTGAGCAGATCAGTTTCAGAGGAAAATATGTAGAATCTGAAGGTTTTGATGGCTGGTGGCTGCATCCATGCCACAGTCTTTTTTGTCACCTCACCCTTCAGTGACAATGACATCCTTTCTGGGAGGAAATTATGATTATCTACAAGAAAGAATGTGCATAACCACTTACTGGGGACTCTCACTAATGTGAATCTGAGGGATGGTTGGGCAACTCGACTGGTCACATTTATGGGTTGAAAATTAAATACCAAATACATTTGCTCTCAAATCGCTAAATATCGTGATATAGGTTTTATTATTATTCAAAGCTACAAGGTTATGATAATCAGTTAAACCTTTTTATGTTTTAACAAGGAAATGGACATGTTCTTGAGAGAAAAAGAGGTTGTGTAGTTCCAGGAAACTCTTTTCCAAACTATTTTCTCTTTGATTTAATAATATTTTTTTCAGACTATTTACTGATTGTGGATTATTCTATATCCCCTAATGTTATTTGTGTCCTTCTATTTCAATTTTTTATTTTCTTATTTGAAATGACATCATATAATCTCTTCCTATCAAAAAGAGAGAATAAGTCTGTAAGTAATATTTCTAGATTCTGAATGGAACTATAGTTTTAGAGTTTATGAGAAATCTCACGCAAAATAATGTTGATAGTTTAGGAGACAATTTAACAGTTGTTTAGGAAAACCATTGGTTTTGGAAGAAAAGAACCAAAACAAAATTAATTTCAGACATGAAACCACAAAATACACAGGATACCAATCTCAGCAGTCACATCAGAGTGACCTCAGGCTGGCACCTGCCCCAGCTTGCCCAACCTTCTTTCTAAATCATCAGTGATGAGAAAAAATGTGACCCATAATATGGGCAACTAAGGTCAACAGATTGCCAGATCATTGAGGAATGTCCACTTATCTAAGGAACTTGGCAGTGACTTGAGGAAATAATATGGGTTTTTTTTGTCATCAGTTCCTCCTAGAGATGTGCCATCATGGCCCTCTGGGGAAAGGTGAGAAAATACTCCATTCTGCCCAACCTTTCTGGCTTCTGGCCCAGAGATCCATACTTTCTACCTATGAGGAAATGGGTAGCTAGGTCTTTTATTGAGATAAATACTCTGAGGGCAAGATACAAGGATTCTAACCTGTTCTGCATCCTCAGGGAAGACTTTCTACTAGGGAATAATCTTCACACTAAATATAAATTTTTACAAATTACATACTTGAAATTTCTCTGCCAGAGGGATGGGCCAGTGTTTTAATCACACAGTCATTTCTTTGCATGTGGTGTGAGCACTAACCTAGATGTGAAATACAAGCTTGGCAGTTTACATATTCCTGAGAGGAACAATTGAGCTTGGAAACCTACTTTGAAATCAAGATCTGGTCTGGGGAAGAACTGTTCTTGCTTATGGGGTGTCCTCCTCCTCTTCCTGTGTATCAGTGAGCCTTCCTAACTCTGCATGGGTGTATATTCACCCCACCCCATTCCTTTGAGCACCAGTAAAGAATCCTCAGGAGCAGTCAACACCTTCCAAAGCTCAGTGTCCTCAAATCTCAGGCAAGCCTCTCATGGCACCTGAGCTAGACCAGAGAATGAAACTGGAGTAGATATTGCAAAAAAACAGAAGCATTAGAACAGGATATATCTTTATCCATCTGTAGATTTAACTCTCAGTTGACCTACTCACTATCTTTCTTTTTCTTCCTGATACAAATGGCTAGATGTGAGAGTGAATCCCAGGCACGAGGACACGATCATTTTGGGTGGTAGGATAGAGGAGGGTTGAGCAAAACCTGCAAATGCAGCCACAAAAATGGCTTTGTTTCCTTTGCAATATGACAATCTTTCTTTATCCACCTCCAAGTTTGTAGGGTACTTTATAATTGTCCAAATGTTATAGATTTTTAATCCAACATTTATAGACAAATCAAGGGAAAGTAAAAAAATGTGAGTGGACAAACTGTGAAATGTACCCAGTTCTAAAAAAAAGGCTTTGTTCAATAAACCATACTGTAGGACTAGGTGTTTACAAAGAAGTGAAGAAGTCATATCCATGGCCCATTATAAAAAAATACTGCCAAATTTGGAAGCCTGTCCCTTCTTATTTGATTTAACTATATGCCCTTTCAGTAGCTAATAGAATTGTAGATATCATGGATTTGTAGAGAGAGAAAGATTCACTATCAAACACCAGCTGTTCATTTTTGCCTATACTGATGCTTGTGTTCTCAATTAATATTTCATTTTATGTCATTATTTCCTTTTGGGAAATAGCTATTTCTCTTTCCAGGGTTGAGCTCAGAACAATAGTGTTTTTATTTATTTATTTATTTTGTTGGAAAGGGTAACTGTATTATAAACAGTTTTTGAAGCATGAGAAACACCAAGTAAAGATGGCTCAATTTAATTTTCCTTATTTAGAAAATAGAGGAGGTTGAATAAAGATGGCAGACTTCCTCCTCTAAAAGTGGTGGGAAATGACAAAAAAATAGATATTAAGAAAACAAAATATACTCATAAATGCCTCACAAGATAAAAGAGAGTATCATCAATGAATCAGAAATATTGAAGGATCAGATCACAAAAAATAGAACATAATAAGATCTGATCAACAGAGAAATTAGACCATCAGTAACCATAGTTCTGAAATGGCTACAGAGAAGACAGGTGTGGACATAAGCTAAATGTAGGGCAGCTTCAAGCTGGGAGTCAATAACTATAAGAAATTGATGCTAGGGATGATTTACTGGGAAGCTAAATCTTTTTGCCCTCCTTTTATTAGGTAAAAAGGTAAGAAGCAGTTATATCATTAACAGGACAAAGCACTGTTGTGGGCGCCAAGAACTGAGCAGAAGAGCAATGCCCCAGTGCAGAGAGGTGGGGAGCCCACAGTAAGAACACAAGCTACTGGTCCTGGCAACCCATTATTCCAGCTCTTTAATCACTCAGGTGATTACTGATAGGTGAATACATAGGCAAATTAGGATTCTTAAGTAAAAAATAAGCATAAAAGAGTGTCACTACTATTTAAGGAAAACTAACCCACAAAAAGGTGCCAAATTCAACAAGAGGAAGAACTAACATCAGTGAAAAGATGTAATAGAGCAAACAGAAGAAGAATTTTAAAAATATGTAAGGAACATCTTTAGAGAGACACAACAGAACTATGTATACTTTAAAAATACAAAGAGTTCAAGAGTATGATGGACACAGCTTAAAAGCTAGTTACTAAGGTTGACTAATTTTTCCAGACATAATGAGAAGGGACGAGAAAAGAAAATATGAAGGAAAAGTCAAAGAGGTACAGAGGACAGAGTCAGAAGATCCAGTATTTCTCTAACAGGAGCTGCAAGATTGAATGGAAGAGAACGAGGAAGAGAAGGTGAAGAGGAGGGAAAGAAGGTAAAGATGGAGAAGGAAGAGGAGGAGCAGGGGGAATTCCAGGGAAGAAGAAAGGTTTGAATTCTAAGATGTCCATCATCAGGAGCTGAATAGAGAAAATAAAAACCCATACCAAGATACATCCTGGCTAACCTCATCTCTAAGAACAAAGAGAAAAATCTCACACATGTTCAGAGAGGGAGAAAGGTGGTTTACATAGCAGGGGATAAGAATTAGATTGCTTCAGACGTTTCTTAGGTGACAGTAGTGGAAAATATTATGAGGAAAAGTTATTGTGAAGTTAAAATCCTGTTCTCAGCCAATGAGAAAGCCAAATAAAACATTCCAGTATACGAAGGAGTCATGAGTTTAACTCCCACAGGCCTTGTAGTCACTGAGCATGAGCCTCAGCAAAACAGATGATGTAATAACTAAGGAGGAAGACAAGACATGCCCAGAAATACAGGGAGTGAAGAAACTGATGGAAAACAGGTTAGCCCAAGTAGTTTTATAGAGGTAGGATAAGCAACAGAAGCTAAAAAATAAATCAACAACACCCTGGAAAAAGAGTATGTGAGAGAAAGAATGAAACTATTAAATTCTTCAGTGAGGGAGACTACTCACTGAATAATGGTGTCTAAATTCTAAATATATGTGTTAAATATTCAGTAAGAAACCATTTAAAAAATGGTAGGGGAAATAATATTTACAGCTTCCTAACAGTGACAAGGAAAAAAAAAATTCAGAACAAAGAGAACTCCATCAAATGTTCCAAAGGTATGAAAGGAGAAATATTTAAAATAAAAAAAATAAACAAACACCAGAATATGTGAATGTAATATATAAAGATGGCAGGAATAAGTTTAAACACTGGAGTAATGAAAATATAGTTTTAATCATACAGAATTGCCAGTGACAGTTTTTGACCTATGAAAACAGCAATTTCATATGGTTCAGGCAAGTAAGTGTTCATAGATCATATTATCTTATTAAAATACAGAAGCTTTCACATTTGTTTTAAAAATAAATCTCTAGGCTGCTTATAAAAGACATTTCTATAAATGATGAAGGCTGAAAATAAAGTGTGGTTACTGAAGAAAAAGAAAAAGTGGGTGGATAAATATTAACATCAGGTGAAATATAAGGTGAAAGTATGATAAAAAGAAAATATCAACCAAGAACTATAAGTGCCATGGACTTTTCTACATTGAAAAGTTACATTGAAATACATAAAGACAAACCCCAAAACTAACAATCCACAATCATAATGGAGAGCATTAACACACATTTTTTCAGAAGTTACAAGTTCGAGTAGACAAAAAATAAGTAAATCTAGAGGGTTCAAATAACATAATTAACAAATTTGTTGTAATATACCTAAAAGAAAATATTTAGTTTTTCATGGTACATGGAAAATTCCAATATAAGAAATTACAATACAATTATCTGAGAAGCTGTGGCAACCAAGGAGAGAATTCAATAAGGTAGTAGCATTTCAAATTAAAATATGAAAATATCAATAGCTTCCCTATATGTTATTGATTACAATTAGAATATGCAATAGTGGAAAAAGGTAGTATCTAAGCAGCACAGCCATCATACCCAAAAAATAATCATAAGAGGAAATGGTAAGACATTAGAATAAAGAAAATTATAAAATTTAGTAAAGGACTTAATGAATACCTAAATAATAGAGAGACAGATGATGTTTCTGAATGGGAAGACTAAATATTATTAAGATGTCAAATTTTCCAAAGTTAATGTGTGCCTGTAGATTTAATATATTACCAGTTAAAATGGCAACAGTTTCTTTTTTTAAAATTCAATGCCTGACAAACTAACCCTAAAGTATACACACAGAGAAAATTTTAAGAATTACCTAAAACTTACAGATTTGCCTAAATAATAAATAGATCAATATTTCAAATCAGTGGGTAAAAAAAACGTGAACTTTCCAATTAATGATATCAAGTAAATTAAAAAGTCTCTTTAAAAATTTTCCTCTTAAAAGTGAAGGGACAGAAAAAGATATTTCATGCAACTAATAGAGAGAAAAAAGCAGGAGTTGCAGTACTTGTAACAGACAAAATAGACTTCAAAACAAAGAAAGTCACAAGAGACAAAGAAGGAAATTACATAATGATAAAGGGGTCAATCCAACAAGAGGATATAACCATTATAAATATCTATGCTCCCAACACAGGAGCACCTACATATGTGAAACAAATACTAACTGAATTAAAAGGGGAAATATAATGCAATGCATTCATTCTAGGAGACTTCAACACACCACTCACTCTGAAGGACAGATCAACCAGACAGAAAAGAAGTAAGGACACACAGACACTGAACAACACATTAGAACAGATGGACCTAACAGACACCTACAGAACTCTACACCCAAAAGCAGCAGAATACACATTCTTCTCAAGTGCACATGGAACATTTTCAAGAATATATCACGTACGAGGCCACAAAAAGAGCCTCAGTAAATTCAAAAAGATTGAAATTGTAACAGCCAGTTTCTCAGACCACAAAGGTATGAAACTAGAAATAAATTAAGCAAAGAAATGAAAAATCCTACAAACACATGGAGGCTTCACAACATGTTCCTAAATAACCAATGGATCAATGACCAAATAAAACAGAGATCAAATGATACATGGAGGCAAATGACAACAATAATTCAACACTGCAAAATCTGTGGGATGCAGCCAAGGCTGGCTAAGAGGAAAGTATATTGCAATAAAGGCCTACCTCAAGAAGGAAGAACAATCCCATATAAGCAGTCTAAACTCACAGTTAATGAAACTAGAAAAAGAACAACAAATGAGGCCCAAAGTCAGTAGAAGGAGGGACATAATAAAAATTAGAGCAGAAATAAATAAAATTGAGAAGAATACAACAATAGAAAGAATCAATGAAAGCAAGAGCAGGTTCTTTGAGAAAATAAACAAAATAGATAAACCCCTAGCCAGACTTATCAAGAAAAAAAGAGAGTCTACACACATAAACAGAATCAGAAATGAGAAAGGAAAAAATCACTACGGACACTATGGAAATACAAAGAATCATTAGAGAATACTATGAAAAATTATATGCTAACAAACTGAATAACCTAGAAGAAATGGACAACTTTCTAGAAAAATACAACCTTCCAAGGCTGACCGAGGAAGAAACAAAAAATCTGAACAGACCAATTACCAGCAACGAAATTGAACTGGTAATAAAAAAAACTACATAAGAACAAAACACCTGGACCAGATGGCTTCACTGCTGAATTTTATAAAACATTTAGTGAAGACCTAATACCCATTCTCCTTAAAGTTTTCCATAGAGTAGAAGAAAAGGGAATACTTACAAACTCACTCTATGAGGCCAGCATCACTCTAATACCAAAACCAGGCAAAGACAACAAAAAAAGAAAATTACAGACCAGTATCCCTGATGAACACAGATGCAAAAATACTCAACAAAATATTAGCAAACTGAATTAAAAAATACATCAATAAGATCATTATGATCAAGTGGGATTCATCCCAGGGATGCAAGGAGGATATGACATTCGAAAATCCATCAACATCATCCACCAAATCAACAAAAAGCAGGACAAAAAACCACATGATCATCTCCATAGATACTGAATAGGAATTTGAGAAAATTTGACGTCCATTCATGATAAAACTCTCAACAAAATGGGTATAGAGGGCAAGTACCTCAACATAATAAAGGTCACATATGACAAACCCACAGCCAACATCATACTTAACAGCGAGAAGCTGAAAACTTTTCCTTTAAGATCAGGAATAAGACAAGGATGCCCACTTTCCCCACTTCTATTCAACGTAGTACTGGAGGTCCTAGCTATGGAAATCAGACAACACAAAGAAATAAAAGGCATCCAGATAGGAAAAGAAGAAGGCAAACTGTCCCTGTTTGCAGATGACATGATATTGTAGATAAAAAACACCAAAGAATCCACTCCAAAACTACTAGATCTAATATCTGAATTCAGCAAAGTTGCAGGAAACAAAATTAATACACAGAAATCTGTGGCATTCCTATACACTAACAATGAACTAGCAGAGAGAGAAATCAGGAAAACAACTCCATTCACAGCTGCATCAAAAAGAATAAAATACATAGGAATAAACTTAATCAAGGAAGTGAAAGACCTATACCCTGAAAACTACATGACACTCTTAAGAGAAATTAAAGAAGATACCAATAAATAGAAACTCATCCCATGCTCATGGATAGGAATAATTAATATTATCAAAATGGCCATCCTGCCTAAAGCAATCTATAGATTCTATGCAATTCCTATCAAAATGCCAACAGCATTCTTCAATGAACTGGAACAAATAGTTCTAAAATTCATATGGAACCACCAAAGACCCCGAATAGCCAAAGCAATTCTGAGAAGGAAGAATAAAGCTGGGGGCATTATGCTCCTCAACTTCAAGCTCTGCTACAAAGCCACAGTAATCAAGACAATTTGGTACTGGCACAAGAACAGACCAATAGACTAGTGGAACAGACTAGAGAGCCCTGATATAAACCCAAGCATATATGGTCAATTAATATATGATAAAGGAGCCATGGATATACAATGGGAAAATGACAGCCTCTTCAACAGCTGGTGTTGGCAAAACTGGACAGCTACATGCAAGAGAATGAAACTGGATTATTGTTTAACCCCATACACAAAAGTAAACTCAAAATGGATTAAAGACTTGAATGTAAGTCATGAAACCATAAAACTCTTAGAAGACAACATAGGCAAACATCTCCTCAATATAAGCATGAGCAACTTCTTCCTGAGCCCATCTCCTCGAGAAAAGGAAACAAAAGCAAAAATGAACACATGGGACTACATCAAACTAAAAAGTTTTTTGTACGGCAAAGGACATCATCAACAAAACAAAAAGGTATCCTATAGTATGGGAGAATATATTTGTAAATAACATATCTGACAAGGGGTTAACATCCAAAGTATGTAAAGAACTTACACACTTCAACACCCAAAAGGCGAATAACCCAATTAACAAATGGGCAGAAGATATGAAGAGACAGTTCTCCAAAGAAGAAATTCAGATGGCCAACAGACACATGAAAAGATGCTCCACATCACTAATCATCAGGGAAATGCAAATTAAAACCACAATGAGATATATCACCTTATACCAGTAAGGATGGCCAGCATCAAAAAGACTAAGAACAACAAATCCTGGTGAGGATGTAGAGAAAGGGAACCCTCCTACACTGCTGATAGGAATGTAAGCTAGTTCAACCATTGTGGAAAGCAATATGGAGTTTCCTCAAAAAAACAAAAATAGAAATACCATTTGACCCAGGAATCCCACTCCTTAGAATTTACCCAAAGAATACAACTTCTCAGATTCAAAAAGACATATGCACCCCTATGTTTATTGCAGCACTTTTTACAATAGCCAAGATATGGAAGCAACCTAAGTGTCCATCTGTATATGAATGGATAAAGAAGAGGTGGTACATATACACAATGGAATAAGAAAGCAACAAGTCCTACCATTTGTAACAACATGGATGGAGCTGGAGGATATTATGCTCAGTGAAATAAGCCAGGCGGAGAAAAACAAATGCCAAATGATTTCCCTCATTTGTGGAGTATAACAATGAAGCAAAACTGAAGAAACAAAATAGCAGCAGACTCAGAGACCCCAAGAAGAAACTAGTGGTTACCAAAGGGGAGGGGTGTGGGAGGATGCTTGGAGAGGGAGGGAGAAGGAGAATGAGGGGTATTATGTTTAGTACACATGGTGTGGCGGGGAATGAGGGGTATTATGTTTAGTACACATGGTGTGGCGGGTCACGGGGAGGACAGTGTAGCATAGAGAAGGCATCTGTGGCATCTTGCTGCACTGATGGACAGTGATTATCAAGTCCCCACCCATACTGCATTGGGGTATGGGTGGGGACTTGATAATATGGGTAAATGTAGTAACCATATTTTTTTTCATGTGAAACCTTCTTAAGAGTGCATATCAATCATACTTGAATAAAAACTGAAAAAAAATTTTCCCTCTTACTTCACACAGCACATAGAAATAAATTCTTGTTGGATTTGTGGATTAAAAGTATAAATAAACACCCTAAATCATAAAAACCCTGAATGCTGTTATAGGAAAATTTGTTGTAACTTTAAGGTGGAAAAAATGCCTTCCCAAACATGATGAACTTCCCATGCCAAAAGAAAAAATAACGCCAAAAGTACCAAAGAAAACAAAAAAGAAATGCTTGGTATACATACGACTTTAAAATATATGTATAGTTAAACATAACAGAAAAAATTAAAAGCCAAGAAACAGAATTAGAAAAATACTTAAAATACACTTAAAAGACAAATTATTGATATAAGGATATAAAGAACTCTAAGTCAGTAAGAAAAATCAAGTTAATAAAATGAGAAAAGATATGAATAAATAATTCAAGAGGAGTAAATTTAAATGACTAATAATCATATGAAAAGAAGCTCAGGCTCACTATTAATCAGGAAAAGTGAAAATTAAGACAGAACAAAAAACATGTTCACCTATCAGACTGGCAAAAAAAAAAAAATGTTGAAAATACTAACATATCACGTGCCAGTGAGGAAGCAAGCTCTCTCAGGTACTGTTGACTGAAATTTACCATGGTGAGCTTTTTTGAAAGGGCAATTTGCCAATCTCTCAGAAGTTAAAATGTACATCCTTGGACACAGAAAGTCACTTAAATAAATTATACTCAAATAAATTCATGTACTATTCACTGAAGAATTATTTGTAGTAATAAAAAATGGGAATGTAAATAATCAAATATCCATATTATGGAATATCACCATACAATATCAAAAGGAGTGAGGTCAACCTGTACTGGCACATGAGGATCTCCAGGCACACAGGTAGGTGAAAAAAAAATGAGTCACAACGGTGTGTATGATATGGTCCCATTTAATTAAGAAAAGCACAGTGTAAGTGCAAATGAGTGTATGTGTAATTAAGTGCATTAAAAAGCCAGGAAGGATGCACAAAGACATTGCCTTTGCTCAGTATTTATTTCCATAATAAAAAGGAAAGCAAAAATAGACATGAGTTTGAGAAGGGGTTCTTCACTAGGGGTTGTCATAACCTGCCTGTTTCACAATTTGGCAGAGTACCAGCTGGTATGTGTTAGCAAAGCTCTACCTTATCAAAGTCAATCAGCCCTGCCTACTATTGTAGATTCCTTCATGATAAGGTAAGTGGAGAGGTCTATATTGTAAAATAACTTAAAAATTATTTGACTAACATTTTAATGATTTCTCAGAGATTACATGTGTATATACATATATATGTTGAGAATATAGACATATATATACACACACACACAAATAAATGTTGATCTCAGTATTCATTGTGGGGAGTCTGTGATCTGATTCTACTGATGGTCTTAAATTACAAAATATTTCTAAAACTTTGATTTTGGAGTTGTTTTCCCAATCTGTGGCACATGTTCCCTTGCTAGATGCAACTGTGGAGAATATGCATCCCTTGTGAGAGTTCATATGGATTTTAGAAGCAGCCAGAAGACATTTGGTCCAAGCCTGGTTGGGAATATGGGGGATTTCTCTGGCCAGCAATTCCTGCCGCATTTAAAGCTATTGGTTTCTTAGTGATATTTAAGTCAAGGAAGTGAGAAAGAGAGTTGTGCCAATACCCAAGGAAGAACAATTCCAGGCAGAGGAAAAAGCAAGTGAAAAATCCCTGAGGTAGGTTCCTGTGAGCTGCACTTGAGGAAAAGCAAGTGGTCCCAGTGTTAGAGGGATGAGGCGGAGACCTAAGAGGGCTGCATTCTGCAGAACTCAGCTAGCACCCGGCTGGTATCCTGAGTGAAACGGAAAGGCATTAAAGGGTTTTAGGATTTGCAACCTGATGTAGGTTTTAAAGGAATCATATTGGTTATTAGTTGAGAAGGGTTGAGGTGAAAGCAGGGTACACCTAGGCAAGAGAAGATGGTTTGGACAAAGCTGGGGGCAGCTGGGGTGGTAAGAAATAAACAATATACATTGTAAGAAATAACAAATACATTTTGAACATGCATTTTTGGCATGTATTTGGCAGCAGATTTGACTTGGGTGGGAGAAAAAAAGGAGTCAAAGATGACTCTGAGGTTTTTGGCTTATAACCTGGACTGAGGGAGCTGCCCTTTACTGGTCTGGGAAAGACTGTAAGAGGACCAAGTCTGGAGGGGAAGCTTAAGTGCACCCTGGGAACACCACAACACAATTAAAGTTTTGGATGTGCCAAGACTGAGTGATAGCTGGTGAGCGGTATCTACTGTATGGGTAGAAGGCTTGGCCCTTGGCTCTTGGAGTCCAGATGTTTACTCCATGGTGATGAGAGGTAGGGGGAGGTCAGGGTGTGAGAACAGGAGCAAGTAAGTGGTGGTGGTGGGGATGTAACGAAGTTGTGGCATTTTTCCATTTCTTTAATGAAATAGGAAGCAAAATTATCTGCTGAAAGTCAGGTAGATCAAGAAATGTTGGTGGTTTGGGAGGAAAGGAGAAGGTATTATATTGTCATCCTCAGGAATTGATGATGAAAGGTGCTAAGGTAATGTAATGTGATTGGCAAACAGCACTGGAGGCCTCCTTGGGGCTAGTGGTCCTGAATTTAATGGGAGACCCATCAGCATGGGGGGGGGTAGATCCAGTTGAGGGGTTATCAAGGCCCCCTGGAATTTAAGCTGGGTAAAAGGAAGAAAGAGTAGAATGGGGGAGTACAGGAGAGGAAAAAGCATTAAGGGACCACAGGCTCCAGGGACAGGGTGGGATAAGAGGAGATGGAAGCAGTGCTGGAGGGAGAGGGCTGGTAATGGCAATGCCTGAGTAGGCCGTCTGAGCAGACCAGCTGATTTCAGTGTGCATCCAAGGTTGAGAACACCAATGTAGTCTAAGCAGCCCTCAAGTTGCCCATCTAGCTAAGTTTCCAGGGCCACAGCAATAAGGCACAGGCAGGCTTGGACTGCCCTTCCTGGAACCAAGCAGATGTCTGTGCATGTGAAAGAACAGAGCTGTTGCTGTCTGGATGCAGGTGTTAACTGAACTTCCAATAGAACGTCTAGCTCCTCACCCTTCAGCATGTTTCACATTACCTAGGGATAGTGATAAAGTAACAATTCTGCTTCAAATGTTCTGGGCTGGACCTGAGAGCCTGTATTTCTAACAAGTGCTCATGTACTACAGGTGAGAAGGATCAACTTGTGGTCCCTGGGCCAGTAGCACTGGTACCAGCTGGGAGCATGTTAGAGATGTAGAGTCTTGGTCCCACCCAAAAGAAGAACTGGCATGATCTCCAGACCATTTGTATGTACAGGAAGATTTAAGAAACATTGCTCTAAAACACTGGTTTCTAACTCTGGCTGCACACGAGAATCACCTCATAGGCTATATGAACCCCACCAGCTAGGGAACACCACAACACAATTAAAGCAGAATATTTGTGGGTAGAGCCCAGATATTAGCTTTTAAAGCTTCTCAACAGATTCCAATGTGCAGCTAAGGGTGTGAAGTACTGGCCTACTGTTACCATCACACATTGGGTACTGGATAACTGAAGTTCCCAGGGAAACCCAAGTGAAGCTCTGTGACTTTAGGCCAACCCAAGTCCAAACAGGAAGACCAGTGCTTTGGCCATCTCTTTGCTTTGGATATTATACATCACACCCTGTGACTTTAATGGACCCTATCTTTGAAATTACTCAGAAGGAAAGCTCTTTAGGTGAATCCTGCTGCTGTATCACGATGCAAAAGATGGATGCAAAATGTTTCATTTTATTCATGCAAACATCTGGAGATTTGTCTTAAAATTTTCTACAGTTACAACTTGCTGATACCTCTTTGTTTCACGTGGGAGTAAAAATCTCTAGGGATGGCCAGAAAGGTCTGAAATTTACTTGTAGGAGCACTGGGGACCATCTGGATCTAGCCTGAACACAGAATTGCAAATGGAATGTTTGGTAACAGTTTGGGGCCGTGGGGGGTGGGTCTTGCTGAACCTGTTATTCAAACCATAGGGATTGAGAAATGTTGTTTTTAAAGTCTCTGATGATGCTTGACATTCATTTGATTATATTTGCTGACAACTTCTGGATTCTGTAAAGTTGGGCCATTATGTATTGAGAAAGTAATTTACCTAGGGGTCTTTAATAAATTGCAATTCAACTCTGAAGTTACTTTTTACATATGTCCCTAAAATTAAGAGTTAAAAGAAGAATTTAAGCAAAAACATTTAAATCTCTTATCAATCTGTATTGTCCTTTTCTTTATCTGTGTCTTCTGCTTGTTGGGGGAGTCTATCTGAGATTATCAGGTGCCCGGCCCTGTGATTTTTGTAGTGCTTTCTTGGAGGGAGATTTTTATTTTCTATTCTTTTCACTAGGTTAAACTAAGTGTATCAGTAATGCTAAGTGAATCAGTACTCAAGTGATTTAGATACAGGGGATGGTCACAGCCTTCATGTTTTGGAGTTAGTTTCAGTATTTGGGCTATGAATCAAAAGAAGAAGAAAAGAGATTCTAAATTTGGAGCAATGCTTTAGTTTGAATGGGTAGTTTAGTATGAGAGAAGTCATTCCAGTGAAAGAAAAATGGGGAAACTGGATTAATACATCCTTATATTTGATTTAAGAAAAGAAAGAATTGAGGAGATAGGTCAATAAGCTTGGCTACTATAGCAATCATTTCCCTATGTGTATATATGTATGTATGTATATATATGTTGTATACCTTAAACATATATGATTTCTATTAAAAATAAAAATAAAAGAATGAACATACATTAAAAGACTGTAATTGCAAACAAAAAGATCCATTTATGATCTTCTTTAAAACCATAGTTGTTTTCTCCACCACATCATGGGTGATGTGCTCTTTCCTGGTCATTTTGCTCAGGGCTGGCTTGTCTTATGGGATGATCTCATGGTTTGTCTTATGAAATCTCCTAGTGACTGGTTTTTAGCATAAAGCAATGCTCATTTCTGCTAAAAAGAACTAGGAGTCATTGGAAAGCAGCATATTCCATGTCTCCAGCAAGAAACTTCAAACTATGCCTCAGAAAGCTTGCTAATCTAAAGCAAGGAGACTGTCCAAAGTATGTGGCAGGAGGCAGTATTGAAAAGACAAGGTCACCCTGAAGACGGTTTCACTAGACCAAGTCCCATGGAAAAGAATACAGCGACTGTACCCACGGCAGTTTATCAGACCGATTACCTCTGCAAGGCTCTAAATCTCTAAAAGGGATCAAAAGAAAGGAACACATAATAAAAAACATCCCCTATAAAAGATAAGTCTACTGGCTGATGCTCTCTACTTCATAGAGATCTCACAGGAGGGAAATCACAAATTTTGTGAAGAAATACATGTTACCGATTTATTTGACACAATGTCTTGCTCCTGGGAAGTGGTTCAAGCTGTTCTGCAGCAACAGTATCATGCTTTGCAGCACAGGCCGCTGTGTGCTGCTTGTGTCCCACTTTTCAGGACACAAGCGCTCCTTCCCCTGATGCTGGGAGTGTTGGAGGCTGACAGCTTGCTGAAGGGAGCTGCCTGGCTCATGATCACATCCCTTTCTGCTGACAGTCCCATCTATCATCATGGAGGTCTCAATCCCCTTTGCTCAATCAGGAATGCTTCTGAAGGGCCCTTCCACCCCTAGAGCTCCCTGTGGGGTCCACGGAGGCCTGTGCTGAGACATCGTCATCATCCATCTGCCCTGTCTTGCCCACTTTGCCCCCTCACAGGTGAACAGGTGTGGACCCCTGGAGCAAGCCAGTCACCTTCCTGCCTCCATTCCTGAATCTCAGAGGCTGCTTGCCTGAGAACCTGCTTGCCTGTATACAAATCTATCCTGCTGGAAATGTAAGCAATGCTTTAGTAAAGCCAAAATGACTAGCCCTGTTGGGTGGGTAGAGCAAAAATATTGAAACAGGTTAGAAAAGAGATGGCAGAGCTGAAGCCTAAGCCTGTCAACAGATGCCACATCTGAGAAATTTACATTTGACTTGCCCATTTGTTCTAGTAAATAGTCTAGAATGTGTTGATTTATTGTGACTTTAATGGACCCTATCTTTGAAATTACTCAGAAGGAAAGCTCTTTAGGTGAATCCTGCTGCTGTATCACGATGCAAAAGATGGATGCAAAATGTTTCATTTTATTCATGCAAACATCTGGAGATTTGTCTTAAAATTTTCTACAGTTACAACTTGCTGATACCTCTTTGTTTCACGTGGGAGTAAAAATCTGGGGAGCAGACTGATTGGTGATAAGACATTCTAGACCAGAACAGCTGGTGTCAGGAAAGGGCTGTGGAGATCCTTTTGGGAATGACCAAGGGGAACTTGCTTTCTAATTCCAGTTTCCCAGTTTTATGATCAGCTCTGCTAAGGCCTGGGAAAACTGCTTCCTTCTCTGGGAGCATGCTGCCTTGTTTCATGCTTGATGGAACCATTTCTATACCCTTAACCATTCAAGAACCTTTATATCCTCAAAACTGTATCTGTGATGATCCTTTGCTAAATGAGGACCATTCTGTTATGATGCGTGTCCCACTGCCATCCTCGTGTCTGATCATGGTAGAAATTTGGATTAGCCTTATTTTCTCTGTTTTAATTTCTGTGCACTCACCCACCCAGACTTGTTGATTCTATTTCCTACATATCTCCCTAAATCTCTCTTCTGCCTTCCATCTACTTCTTCCCTAGTTAAACACAAATTATCTCTTTCCTAAACTATTATAAGGCTTTTAATTGTCACTTTACTTCTCGTCTTGAAATGCAATTCCATCTCTAACGTCTATTAAATTCTTTCAAGTTCTTCTCTCCCTTTCTCTATTTTTTTCTCTATAGGCCTTCCTTGGGAGATCTCACTACTTCTGTGGTTTTGATTAATGTTGGTATGTTCATGATTTACTAAAGATGCCCCCATGTCCATATGAGACTTTTCTTTGGAGGTCTGGACATCTGTATCTCACTGCCAATTCCTCAAACTCAACTTGTCAAAAAATGAATTGGCGACTTTCCTCCTCTAATTGGTTTTCTTCCTTTATTCCCCATGTTAATAAATAATAGCACCTTCTTTTTTTTATTAAGGTATCATTAGTATACAATTTAATGAAGGTTTCACATGAGCAACATTGTAATACCACCTTCTTTTTTACCCAGCTGCCCAAGTCATAAACCTGAGTCTAATCTTTGATTTGTTTATCTCCCTAATTCCCCAAATCTAACCAGCCATCCCAAACTCCATTTTACTTCTTAAAATTTAGTTTTATTAAAAAAAAGTTTTAATACTGAGGTACATACAATAAAATGCACAAATCTTAATGTACAGATAATTTTGACATGTAAATACACTCATGTAACCATTGACCAGATCAATATATCAAGCATTCTCACTATTGTTTTTATCCCTTTCATTCCATTTTCTTAAACAACATTTTTGGTCTTATCTCTTATCACCAACTTACTATCATTACCTTGGTCCCAGCCCAAGGTCTCACCTGCATTCTTCTTAAACCTGGATTCTGCATCAGCCCCTTAACTGTTTTTTTTTTTTTTGTCTCCATAGTGTCCTCCTGCAGTTGCTTTTCCATGGGGCAATAAACATGATCTTTCTCATATTCAAATCTGCATTCCTCTGCCTGAAAACTCTCAATGCCTTCCCAATGTTCTTATAATAAATACCTATGGTTTATAAAATCCCATTATGGTCTGGTCCCAACTTGCCTCTCAGTCTTTCTCCCCACAAACTCCCTCTCTCAGTAACAAAAATGTCAGTGATCAGAATTCCTTGGTTCCCGCATGAACAATGCATTCCCTCGCCCCTGGGACATTTGGCAGCATGTTTCCACTCCCTCAAGACTCCATCTGTTGATCTTATCTTATAATTTACTCTTCAGCCTCCAGGTCTCAATTTAATGTTCTCTTTTCCCTAGAAGCCTTCAATGAACACCAAGTTCAGTTTAGACATTTCTTTGCTCCTTTCATGCCCTCTACTTACTTCTAAAATGTCTCTTACCAACTTCTACTGCAATTGCCTTTTTTATGGTTAGCTCCCTGATGTCAAGAATGATATCTGCTTTGATTATTCTGGTATCCCCAGAGAGTAGCATGGTGTCTGGCACAAAGTACATGCTCAAAAAGAATCTGGCCTTGATTAACTAATTAATGCATGACTTGGCACAAGCAGTGCACTCTTCTGAGAATCTCTTCCTTGCTCACTAGTCAAATTCTGTTCACCATTCAAGCCATAATATGGTGCCTTGTTGATTTGCTAAGGGAATCACAGGGCACAGATCACCCTCCTCCCTATCATCACTTTTTGTCGTATGTTTTCCTCATGAGTCTGTTTTTATATGCTAGACCTCAAATTCTGTGATGATAGGACCTGCCTTCCATGCATAGTAGCACCCATTAGCTGATATAGAAAATGTGTTCAAATACTTGCTAAAGGTAGGAGGGACTATAATAATAAAAATGGGCCTGCTTTTCTTCTGAAGGTAACCACCTTGACTTAAAACAATTCCAGAAGAAGTGTTCTTCATGATTTTTTTCATGGATGCATTACTGTAATAAGTGTTTATCTTACCATGGGTACTAGCCATCAAATTACAGGATTTAAGGTTCTCTCATTAGATTGAAATTCATGCGTCACTTAAGTTCTGTGCTTAGGTATGTTCAAGGTTCCATCATGTGGAATGAGCCATGACTGTAAGCACAGCATTCCAAAGCCATTTTTAAGAAGAAGAGATTCATGGCATCATAAATCATTTGAACCAATTGGAAAACAAATTAATAAAATGAAGGCTGTTTGCAGACCTCTGAATATTTCCAGGTTGTCCTGTTAGCTCTATTTGAAAAGAGGATGGTATAGACTTTTATAGGTTAACTATTGAAAGTATTTAGACCAGTGTTCTTAATTGGGGCATGGATTTTGCACTCTGTGAGACATTTGGCAATGTCTAGAAGCATTTTGGATTGTCACAAGTGTGTGGGAGAATCTAGTGGCAGCCATAGGTACAGGCCAAGGATGCCATTAAAAATCCTATAAGGCACAGGGAAGCCTCCCACACCAAAGCATTTTCCAGCCCAAGTGTCAATAGCATGAAAGTTGAGAAGCTCTGACCTAGATAATTAAAAATCTCACATTTCACTTAGACATACTTTTCTATTTCAGAATAGATCATAGACAATACTCATTTACAATGAGAAGATCAGTATAGTCCTAGCCATGTGTCTTTGCACTTAGAGTTTGATCTATTCATCTCTAAAACAGTATTTAAATATTAATATCATGGGATTATTATAAAAAATAAATGTGCTAATGTATGAGAAAACCCTTAGTTCAGTATCTGGAATATAGTAGTTGCTCAATAATCATTTGTAGAAACAAGTCCATGAAAATGCAAGGGATGGTGTTTTGGGAGTGGACATGAGTAGAAGTTACCCTGAGTATTTCCTGAGTGCCCCCCTCTTTTTCAGTATCTGTGCATGCATCATTACTTTGAGAACACTAGAGGAAAACAGGCATTGACAAAGATGCTGGAAATGTACTTACGTACTTTTTGTTCATCTCGCTCTATAGCTGTGTTGCATTTTTCTATTCTCCAGTTTCTCAGAAAGTCTCTGAAATAGCCAAATAGGGTTACAACTCCATATCCAAAATAAGTGAGAACCATAACGTGAAGAGGTGCTTCTTCAAAAGATTCAATAACTGGTTTATCATAAAAATGTGGCTTCCCATTTTGCTGAAAACACAAAAGAAAACAGAAGGTTAGGTCTCTTCCATTACAATAAGCTATGATGCTTAAAATCATGGACTTTCAACCTTCTAAATTTCCAAGAACATATATAAGATTGTAAAACGTGCTTGGAGAAAAGTGGAATTTGATCATTGAGGAGGATAGTCAAAAGTATACATTTCATTTTACAACTCTCTAATGAAATCATTGATTCAGGCAAAAATTCTCAACAGTTGCTAGACTCAATAAGTGAAAAGTTAAAGTATCACCCACCCCACAGGTTACTCCCTAATCACAAAACTAAGGTTTTTACCTTAACCAGGTGATCAGATTACATCACAGATGCTACAACAACTAGCTACTCTGTGCTCCCTCATGGTGTAATATTCAATACACTAATGAAACATTTAACCTGAATTTAGTCAAGCTCTTACATCTAACTTCCACTTCATAAGAAATATCATGATAGAGGAACATGGTGAATGACCCCGTGAGGCAACAAACAGATGATCCACAATGTGGAAATTTCTATATGATAACTGACTTGGTCTTTAAAAGCAAAAATTAACAAATGGGACCATAGCAAAACAAAGCTCATGCACAGCAAAGGAAACAATCAGCAAAAGGAAAAGGCAACCTAGGGAATGGGAAAAAAAATACTTGCAAACTATCTATCTGACAAGGGGTTAATACCCAAAACATATAACTCATACAACTCAAAAAACTCAAATAACTTGATTTAAAAATGGGCAAAGGACCCAAATAGATATTTTGCCAAAGAAAACATATGAAAGCCCAAAAGGCACGTGAAAAGATGTACAACATCACTAATCATCAGGGGAATGTAAATCAAGATCACAAAGGGGTACTACCTCACACCAGTTAGGATGACTGTTACCAAAAAGACGAGGAAGAACAAACATTGGTGAGGATGTACAGGAAAAGCAACCCTTGTATACTGTTGGTGCAAGGTAAATGGGTACAACTGTTACGGAAAACAGAATGGAATTTCCTGAAATAATTAAAAAATAGAACTACTGCATGATCTGGCAATCTCACTTCTGGGTACATATCCACAGGAAATTAAATCAGTATCTTGAAGAGATGTCTGCCATCCTATGTTTGTTGCATCATTATTCACAATTGTGAAGATACAGAAACAATCTAAGTGTCTGCAGGTGGATGAATGGATTGAGAATATGTGTTTATACATAAACACACACACACACACACTGTGGAATATATTAGAATATGCTAATGTTTTAATACACACATACATGCTATATAGAATAAATTAGAATATTATAGGATATTGTTCAGCCATACAAAAGAAGGAGACCCCACCATTTGCATTGGCTTGGATGAACCTGGAGTACATTCATTATGCTAAAGGAAATAAGCTAGACACAGAAAGACAAATTCTGTATGATCTCAATTATACATGGAATCTAAAAAAGCTGAACTCACAGAAGCAGAGTAGAATGGTTGTTGCCAGGGACTGGGGGGTGAGAGCAATGGGAGGTGTTGTTAAAAAGACATAAACCTTCAGTTATAAGATGAATAAATTCTGGGGTTGATTGTATAACATGGTTACTACAGGTAACAATACTGTATAATATAACTGAAATTTAGTAAGACAGTACCTCTAAAGTGTTCTCACTGCACACAAAAATGGTAACTAGGTGAGGGTGATGGATATGTTAATTAGCTTGATTGTGGTAATAATTTCACAAAGTATACCTATATCAAGTCATGTTGTACATGTTATAGAATTTTAATTTGTCTAATTGTACCTCAATCAAGCTGGAAAGAAGAAAAGAAGAGGGAAAATGGGTGGGGAAGGGGACTTAAGAGCCACAAACAAATGTAGTATGTGTTCTTTAATTGGATCCTATTCCTTTGGTTCTGTAAAAAAAAAAGGTTAAAAAATACATATTTTGCACAACTGTGGAAATCCAGATATGGACTGGAAATATATCTTATTATGGAATTATTGTTGATTTTGCTAGGTGTATACTGGTATTATAGTTACGTGGGAGAATGTTAATCTTTGTCGATGCATGCCAAAGTATTAGGAGGGTGAAGTGTTATGACAGTCATGATTTTCTTTCAAATGGTCCATCAAAAATTAAGTATATACATGAGGCAATTTTGGGAAAATGTTAATAACTGTTGACAATAGAGGTTATATGGATGTTTGTTAGATTACTTTTTTACTTTCTGCATATTTGAAATTTTTCATCATAAGAAGGTAAAGAAAATATTTCTCTTACTTTAGGTATCGACATTCCAGTAGAAAGTAGATTTTTAGTACCAATGATGTATATAATACATTATTCTGATCCCTGCCTAATCAATTCACTCATAGTAGCTGAATCAATGTTGGTTTGATGGATTAGTGAGTAAATTATTCCTAATGCTAATATTTAATTAAGTTTAGTCTGTAATACATTTTTATACATTCATTATTTCATTCAACAAATATAATGCATGGCACAGATTCCCCATTTTTCAATGAGATGATATATAAGAAGTGTTTTGACCACTTGGAATATACAACTTTTAGTTGTTTATAGGAAAGTGCCAAATGTCTACTAATACTTAATGTATTAATTTAGTTTACACATATATATTTAGAATGATGTCTTATATAACATCATTTTAATTGGAACCACTCTTTTTGCAGTTCTCATAATGTTTATCATCATTACAGGCACTGTTTGATTCAATCAACAGTTTTCAAGAGCAATTTGCCTTCATTTCCTTTATGTTGTTTGAAGTGCAGTACCCTTGGAACTGCTAGGTAACTTAGTCACTGGAAGTTTTATCCCAAGCCAAAAAAATAAAAATAAGTCACCATCACAAAAATCTATCTGTAGAACATTTTTGATCTCTACATTGTTTTTAAAGCAATTTTCAGAAGGCTTTTTAATACTGATTGAACACCTGAATTGTTAAACCAAAACCCCATGAAATATTATTAAATCATATGAAAGTTCTCTACTTCCTTATTTATCCATTATACCAGGTTACTTCTCCAGACACCCCAAACATGGATGGATGTTGCTCGTATCTAGTGTGTCTTCCCCAAACACTACTTGGTGGCTTAAAATAATGAAAGCGAGAGAACATTGCTTTATATGAAGTCTTGAATGAAAGGTTATAATAAATGTCTTGGATTTGTGAATATAGGCATTTATTGGGTGTTCACTATAAGCAGCTATGTGCTAATGTCTGGGGATTCAAAGGTGCAGACGACAGACCCAGTCTCTGCTACTGACTTAGTCACCTCCCGCTCACCATGTCCTCACACCAGCCCTGGAGGGTCTGATGGACAGCTGACCTTCCTATTCTAGTGCTGACCTCTGGCTCCCTTCCTTGGCTCTGCTCTGTGCTTGACCTTTGGACTGCATCTGTCTCCAGCATTCTAAGTGACCTCTTGACCTGGTTAAGATCCATCTGCTGGGTTCTTCCACACCACGGTGACACACTGTTAGTGTCCTTCCTGGATTTGTCAGACTCCCGCAAAAGGGGCTGAGATCCTCATGAAGGAAGATTTGATGGCTGGTTCTGCACAAGGTTAAGGAAGAGGAAAGTGAATAAATATCTACAAGGAGCGTTATAGTATTGCTGATAAGAAGAAAGGAGGAATGAAAAGGAGCGCTACTTACAGGGGGAAGGCAATGAGTAGCAATTGGTGCTGGGTGGGAAGTGGTGATCCTTGCTGAAGTGGGATTATTTGCTGAGCAGTTAGGGATGCTAGAATAGTTGAAAGGCCTTGGCTTAAAGTAGAGGACTGGGGAGTCAGTTACCATGAGGTAGAGTTTATGCCATGGTTGAAGGTGAATGTGCTAAAGGACAAATTATAACGAGAGAAGAGAAGTAGGCTTGGGACAGGATTTGGGACCCACTGCTTTTAAGGGCATCCTAGAAGAAGAAAGGTAAGTGAAGGGGGCCCGATGTGGGTAGCTTCCAGAAACTTGATTTAGCCTACTCACAAATTAACCCCTTTGGTTGACCCAGAGGAGGCTAAATTATGTAGGTGCATACAAAGAGATATGCTGCTGGAATGTTCAAGGCCATCTTTTGAAGATCCAAAAAAGGTTTTCCTTTCCTGGCTTCATATCCCTTTCTAAGCTTCATATGTAGCCAAATCAAACAGAACATTTCCTCTGAAATCCATGGGAATTTCCTGTGTGAACTGGCTGCAGGCAAGCGTGCACTGTACATAACAGACAAATCTACCTAGATGCAAATAAAACCCTCTACTGGGTGTACAAGCTGAGCCTGTGTGACTATTTTGTTTGCCCCAGTGACTTGCTCCAGAATAAAGTTATAAGACCAAGGAGAAATTTTCAACAATGTCCATTAGCCCAAACCAATATCTACATTACTCTCTTTCCTATGATTTTAGTTGTTTTAATTTAATTTAAAGGAATTTTAGGTAATCTTATTTGGCAGGGAGAAAATGAGATACCTTCATGGGGAGCAAAGTTATCTGGAAATGGATAGGTCTTTTTTAACAGATGGAAAGTGACTCATTCACTATATTCTTTTATTTAAAACCGAAGTCACTCATACCTCTTGGGAAAGGTTTATTCATGTGGGGCTGGGTAGTTATTTTGAAATACGAGATTTTGTTTCATTAAAGTAAATGAAACATAAAATCTTGCTTACTAAGTTTTCTGGCTGAGGCTCACACAGCATGGTGATCTGTAATGCACTTTCTATGTTTTATGTTTTCTTTCACTCCCTTAAAAATAAACAGATCCTGAGCCACCTTGCCCAGAATACCCGGTCACTTGGGACACTGTGACACCCCAGTGTTCGTCTACTTCCTGCATCCCTGTCACATCTGGGAATAAACAAGGTGCTGGGGCAGGCTGGGAGGGCCCACTTTTACAGATCATTACTCTTCTATCCAAATTAGCAGTTCTTTTACTGGCTGCCTGTTTTGCATTCTCCTGGGCTAAGATTAGAGGGACAATGAAACATAAATACAGTCCCTTTGTCCCAGAAGTATTACGATAGAATAATTGATAGTGTAATGGCGATGGGGGAAGGGGACCATAACATACAGCAGAAACTATTGTTGTAAGGGTGCCATTGTGAATGATAAGGAAAAAGAGACTTACTCTAGAGAGTATGCTATGCTCAAAGGTGGGAGCTGGTTAGAGATCTGTGGAAATGGAGACCATTTCCATAATGGTGCCAGGAAGAACTCCTATAGACCATCGTTGCAGTGAAACAACCATATCTGGTAAAAAGTATAAAAATACAACCATTTAAAGTATCTGGAAATTGTCTTGAAGGGCATAGAGCAAATGAGCAAACATTTACTCAAGAAAATCTACTGAGTATCAAAAAGTACAGCAAACATCTATCAGCATTTGAAGCATGACCTGCTTGTTCCCTGTGCTGTTCACTCAGCATGGTAAGAGATCCACCAGCAGGGGTGGTCAAGAAGATGGGGCTCCCCATCCTCCAGCTCTCGTCTAAGGCTACGCTATTTCCCTGAGAAGAGCGAGCTGCCAGACTTTCTCATTTCTCCTAGCTGTTTTTCAGAGCTAAATGCCACACAAGTGTGACTGAGACGAGACTACTATTCCTCTACTGAACAACCACTCTTGGATGGAGGCTTCCTACCCTAGGCATGGCATGCCGACAATCCTAGGGCCTCCATTGCTCTTGCCCCAGCTCATTAAGAGTGTGGAATTCACAATTAAAAATGGGCAAAGGACTTGAATAAATATTTGTCTAAAGATATACAAATGGCCAATAAGCACATGAAAGGTTGTACAACATCATTAGCCATTAGAAAACTGGAAGTTAAAATCACATGAGATACCACTTCACACCCACTTGGAAGGCTATAATAAAAAGACAGATAATAACAAGTGTTAAAGATGTGAAGAAATTAATGATCCTTACATACTTCAGATCCTCTAAAGTTTAAATACAGAGTTATTGTATCCAAAAATTCTAGGCATATAACCCAGAAGAAATGCAAACACATGTCCACACAAAAACTTGTACTCAAACCTATATTTTTATTATCATCATATTATTAAATAATATAGTAGTATTATTCATAATAGGTAAAAAGTGAAAAAAATTCAAATTAAATTCATTAACTGATAAATGGTTAAATAAAATATGATATAGCTGCACTATGGATTATTTTTTGACAATAATAAAGAATTTTTGATACATGTTCTAACATGAATGAATTTTGAAAATGGCACAAAACCCCTCATATTGTATAATTCCACTTACATGAAATACTCAAATAGGTAAATCCACAGAGACAGAAAGCACATTAGTGGTTGACTCAGGGTGAAGAGTAGAGGCTGGAGAAAATAGACAGTGACTGCTAATGACTATGAGTTTTGGGCAGGGAATTGATGAAAATGTTCTAAAGTTTATTTTAGTGGGTTTGATTCACAGTGCACAACTCTTCAAATAAACTAAAAACTAAAAGTACTCAATTGTACACTTTCAATGGATGAATTTTGTTGTATTTGAACAATAAGCATGCATATTCATACAGTCCATGGAAAGCTGCTGCTTCTGCATCTGGTTGTTGAACTGAAGTTGCTGTAGGTTAGTAGCAAGGCCAACAATTAAGGAGACCCAAAACAGACAAGGGAGGACACATGGGGACCCACCAGGACAATTAGAATTGAGAAGGACAAACTAGCATCCATGGCTATCTGGTACCACTTTCAACCTTGACGGTAAGTATGTGTTGCACAAAATGTCGGAGCTCTTTGCCATGAATATGCACATACATTAGCCCCAGGATTTATTGAAGCTGAAAGAGATCCAGCAGGATCAGATAGGGTCAAATGCCTACTTGCTGCTCTTGCCAACAAATGGAGCCCATAGATAGCCAACGAAGTTTGCACGTTGCAACTGCATCTTGTGCCCTGTGCCGGCTGTTAGATTATAATGACTACTACCCTCTACCTTCATCTTCCTAATATTACACAGCTTTCTCTTGGTTCCAACCCAATTCTAGAAATTCTTAGAAATAAATTTCCAGCTAGGCTAAGCTGTCACAGTACAAAGCTAGCACACACATGGGCGAGATCAAATAGTCTGGTGAAAATGATTTTCAAACACCACACAGCAGAAAATAGTATTTAACATATATTCATCATGTTTTCTGCATTTCCAAGTCTTCTTTCCAAGTGTGGTGGGCCATGTGACTCATTCTGGCTGACTGACTGTGAATGGAGATGGCTATGCCACTACTGGGTTGAGGCAGTCAAGAGCTAGTGTGCCTTATCCATCTCTCTTTTCCTACACCATGAGATTCTTGCAGGCCACTGATCCAACCAGATAATGAAGCTACAGATGTAAGAGGGGTGCCTGATCTGCAACAGACTTTACATATGGAACCAATATAACTCACAGTGTTGAGCTAGTCAGATTTATGGCTTGCCTACTCTAGCAGTTAGTATTATTTTTCCAGTTTAATCTATCTGTTTATACAGACAAAATATAAAGATGCTTTCAAGGATAAAAGCCTTCTGCATTTGTTAGGCACATTTCATTCATGATGCCCCAAGTGAATACTGTTATAGAGGATGGGCTTTTAGTAAGAGGTCCACATTTCATGCGTGGTTATGTAGGAGCCTACTCCTTCAGAATCCTGAACAAGCCCTGTGGTCCGACTGCCATTACTGAAGAAGAAATGGAACATGGGGGTGGGGTGTAATTTGGTCCTCAAGGGCTTAAACTCTGAAACTTGAGTGCAAGTGTGTGCAAGGACCATAAATTCTCTTTTCAAACAGATCATCTGGTGGGGTTTGTTATGTGATGCAGACACTGTTGGCTGCCTGCTCTATAGCAATGACCTGCACTTTTCATTTATTGCCGGCAGAGCATTGGTGTTCAGCTGATGATGACTTCTCCCTAGCCTTGGAACATCTGGAATTGCAGCAACCATCTTGTGGCCATGAGAAGACATTTGGTTATGCAGAAAAGATGGTAGAAAGAAGAGATGGAAAGTACTGTGGTAAGTGATGACATTGTTGAGTCACTGAATCAACCAATCCAGGAACCACACAGCCCTAGACTCTTCCCAACTTTAGACTCTTATTATGTGAGAGTAACAAAAATTTTATTTTTGATCTACCTATATTTGAATTTTCCATTACTTTCAGCTGAAAGGATCTCATCAGGTCAATTTTCATTCCCAGGCAAGGGAGTAAAAAGAGTTGTAGACTAGATGAGAAGCTGGTGGAGGGGAACAAAACTGACACTCCTCTCGTTTGTACTGATATACTGAGCTCATGTGTTTATGCCCAGCATCCCTCTGTTTTGATTGGTTAATGAGTGCTCTGTTCTGACACATATATATATGTAAATCAACCCTAATGATAGGTAAACTCAAAGTTGCTCTTTCTTCAGTAGAATCTCTTACTTTAAAATAATTGAGTGTCTTATACATTACAAAGTTTCCATTTATTTCTCTTCTAAAATACTTTGGAATTTATTTCACTCAGAATGGTTAAACATGGCTGAAGTTATACCAGTGATGCAGCACCAAAGCTCATGAAAGTGGAATAGTACAAAATGATGAGAATACAGTTCTACCTTTTTGGGAAAGTAATTCATGTCTTCAAGTTGCCTGGGGATTTAAAAAAATGAGTATTTTAAACACAGCCGTATGACATGTGTTTTGCAGATACAAGTATTTAGAAATGCTTTATGAAACTCGTATGTCTCAGTCTGGTCTGACTCATCACAAATAGGTGAGTCACTTATGCTTAAAATATGTCTTTTCATTCTATATGTATACAGTCATGTTCAATTTGCACATAAGCACCTTCCTTATAATTTTATTTCTGATTTTTAAGACACCTGGTATAATTAATCATGTTCCATATGGTAAAATCCAAGCGGAAACCTCCCACCTAGGGTGCCCCAGTAGGACAGCTGAAGTAGAAGAAACTGAGTTTCTCGGTCAACTCAAGATGTTCAGACTGCTGAGGTATACTAATATATGACACGTTGGATTAAAATTTTTTTCATACCACCTTAAAACTCCAGCCCCACGTCTGTCTAAAATATCTTGTTATTGTTGTGGTCTTCCTATTTCAACACTAAACCAAGTCTTATTGAATGCCTGTGTTACTAAATGCTCTGCCAGGAGAAAGGATATGCCCACAGACAGAGTACATACTGAGAAGTGGTACTGTAGAGAGATGTTCAGGGGACTGTGGGAACTGGGAGGAAGATCATCTAATACTGGACAGAAGAGGCAGGGGAGGCTTCATGAATGAAAACAGTTGACTGAAAGCTTGAAGCATGACGTCTGGAAGGATAAAGGTGGGATCAATGGATAGAAAGAAAGATCAGGGGAGATGCTTACAACCTGTTTTCTAGACCACTATGGTCACCCCCTGGATGGTCTCTTTACTCCATCCTGATTCCTCAAATCTGCTATTGCTAGATTGCTTCAGCTCTAGCTCTAACATCCAAGCATCATTTATAACATCCAAGCATTTCCAAAATGCTCCCTGGACGTGACCATCAACCAAAGGGGTTTTGGAAAGGTCACAAAGCTCTACACTTACTGGGTATTCAGAGTGTATGGAAGCTAGGATGTGAGAGCCAGGAGTGACATCTTTCTCATTTGTCACTGTATCCTCATTGTCAGCACATAGTTTCACGTGGTAGAAACTGAATATGTAGTTGCTGATTGAATCAGCTTACTGAATGCTATTAAAATTCTGAAGTGAAAAATCATTTCACTTAGGAAACCCAGCACAGGTATCAGATGTATTTCTTACCATTCACCTAAATCTACTTCGGTCATGACAAAAGCTCTTTGGCAAGTGTTGTTTTCAGCATAAAACTAAGTTTCTTACCGTGGAAGATACTGACCTACCTATAGTCCTGGGATTTCCTGCTTTTGATATGTTGCTTAAGCAAACATCAAACAGTTTTCATTTCACACCTTGATTTGTATCCCTCCAACCCTTTTCTCATGCTGCCACTTTTCTGTAATTTCTTCAGCTTCTACTCCTTTTCCTAGCTGTCTTCTGCTACTGTGTCTCTCTCATCTGCACCCACATACACATACCTTTTGCCTGCCTAATATTCAATGCTTATGTTCCAGCTCTGGCTTCATTTCCTAAAATGATCCAAGCTAGATGGTCTCATTGCATAACACCATCATTACACTTACCACATTGTATTACAATAACATTTTTAAAAGAAAAGTCATTTAATAAAAGGACAGAAAATAAAGGATCACTTGCAAAAATAATAGTTTTCATTATCTCTCAGGCCTTTCAAATATTTCAAATATTTTAACCTTATTATCCAGTATGGCAAAAGATGATCTGTTCACCAAACCCATTTCCCTTTCCTCTTTCTCACAGCTGGTCTACATTCCCCACATCCTTTGAAGAAAAATGTGGTCATTTGACTAAGTTATGACCAAGGAAAAATGGGTAGAAGTGGAATGTGCCACTTCAATGCCTGGCCTATGGACACCTCTCTCATGATCCATCTCTTTCTCTTTCCCTATTGCCATCTGAATGCTGATGGCCAAGGTGACACTGGAAGCTACACATTGATTGTAGAGCCTTTGTTAGCTTAGTTGCCTGAATAACTGTGTGGAGCAGAGTTCTCACGACCTTCTGCTCCAATTTCCTGTCCCTGCTAATTAAACTTAATAAGAGTGAGAAATAAGCTTCTCTAGGGTTATGTCATTGAGATTTGGTGGCTTGTTTGTTATGAAATCTAACATTGTCTTAATGAATACATATTATAGGAATTTTATTAAAATTCTTTCCATTCTAATCTTTATTTATTTACATAATATTCCAAAGTGCATAGAAGGATTTAGCAGAAGTCAGAGAACTGAGTTATATCTCCAAGGAAATATGTGTATCAGAACTCATCTGTGTTGACCAAAATTCAAATTTAAATCTGGGGAAGCTTATGCCTGAAAAGTAACTTGAGCCAAAAATCTAATTCTTGATTTATCAAGCATCCCTGTGTGTTAGGTTGTGCAGGATAGAAAAAGCATTACAAGATTTGGCTTTAGTGAATGAAGAAATCAGAGAGACAGATTATAAGCATGGAAACTTTTGAGGGGACAAGTTCTTTATATAGTAACTATCCCAACACTTTTTTTCTATTGATGAGCAAGTTCAGTCGTTCTGAGGTTAAGTTTCTTCCTCATTGTCTTGGTTTCCCCTTCACCACCTGAGATGTTAGCTAATAAGTCAGGCAGCCTGTGGAGAGAGCCACGGGCTCCCTCAGGACAGACCCTTTTCACAGAAAAGGCAGGATTGATTGGAGGGGTCTAAACAGAATCCTTAGCAGAGTTTCTGGTGACTATCTACTGTAGAAATGAATGAATGAGAGATGGAAAGCTAAAACTGGGAAAGGGTGGGAGAGTAGCCAAGTGCCTTCTAGCACAGCAGGACCAGCCCAGGCACTTGTTGATGGATGGAAATGAGAGGAACAGGAGGACCTTGCTTGGAGATGGGATGTATTGAGCCCCCTGGAATTGAGTAGGCCTTCTAGGGAAAGGTATGTTCAGGTAACAGTGAAAGAAAGTTATGCCTTCACTGGAATATCCCCTTATCAGAACTTCAGGAGGAATTCATGGTAGAAATATATGTAGGATCCCAGGATCCCACCTGGGATGACAGCTAGGGAAGAGGCTCTAAGGTCAATGGGGAGCTCAGAACTCTTATTAAGTCATCCTGATATACCAGGGAAAACAATGCACCAGTGGTTTAGTATCACTGAGAATAACTGTCACCTGCTATCTTCTTGATCAGTCATAATGTGCCATGTGAGAACCATGATCATCTCTGAGATGCTCAGATCATTTTTGGCCATAATCTTTATTTACATGATATTCCTAAGAAGTAGGCAGTGGGTAGCTATAATAGAATTATCTTCACTTAATGAGAGAGACAGAGGACATTAAGCAACATCTCCAAGGTTATAAAGCAGGAAAAGACTTGGTCCTAAGGGGAATTTCTCAACTCCACAACACCAGGGCTGAAGTAGAAAAGCTTGACCTTTGAGACATGAAAAACTGGAACATATTTCAGAAGTAAAATAGCCATGGACTGAATCTTTCCCTTTCTAGGTGGGTACTTGTAGCTGCAAATGCTCCATAGGAAGGCTGATTGTCATGTGTATGTACCTACACTGGACACAGGGAAGATCTTTCAGGTAGTCTTTCTCATTTCTCCAATCCTCATGAAGCTCATGGGCTTATGGGGAAATAAAATGTGCATGCAAAAATATACCATTTCAGGACTAGAAAGCAAGAATTAGTGACAACATCTAATCAAATGTTTATTAGTGGTAAAATGCAAGCAAGAAGTTTGATAAGTCATTCTGTATTTACACATTTGTTCATTCATTCATTTAACAAATACCTAATGAGTATTGCTTTTTCTGGTTGCTGTACTAGCCCTGGGAGACAGAGTGATTACTAAGAAGTACACAATCCCTGACCTTGTGAAACTCATGGTTTATGTGGGTGATATCCAATATGGTAATTACTAGCCACATGAGATTACTTTAAAACTTAAATAATGAAAATTAAATAAATGCAGAGAGCTATATTCTCAGTTGCACTAGCCACATTTCCAGTGCTCAGTAACCATATGTGGCTGGTGGCTACCTTACAGGACAAGACAGATATGAAGCATTTCCATAACCACAGGATGTTGTTGTTCAGAGGTCAGCAAACTGTGATCCATCAACCAGATCTGGCCCACCACCTGCTTTTGTAAATAAAGTTTTATTGGAACACAGCTACACACTTTCGTTTATGTATTGTCTATGGCTGCTTTCACACTATGGTGGCAGAGTTGAGTAATTGTGAAAGAGACTATATAGCTCACAGAGCTGAAAAATACTTACTATTTGGCCCTTTACAGAAGAATTTTTCCAATCCTTGGTCTAGATGGAAACACAGATGCAGAAAAAGGAAATGGTGATTAAGTAAGTTTCTGTGGAGCAGATATGATGGGAATTTGACCTAGTTCAGGAAAAGAGAAAGACCTCCCTAAAGAAGAGAGTGTTTAAAATGAGATCTGAATCACCAGTATGAATTTACCAGGTGCAAACAATGTTCCCAGCAGAGAGAAGAGCCTGGGGAACTGTGGGAAGAGGAAGGGTGGTGTTTGGCTGGCATGGATAGTGAGGTGGCAGGCATGGCTGAGTGTCAGCTCTGGGAGAGGAACTACATCCACTTTGTCTGTTGCAAGTATACCAGTGCCTAGAATGACATTTGATATGTAGTAGAAAGCCAATAAATATCTGATGAATAAATAAATGAATGAATTAATAGGCTGGGGAGGTTGCACAGAGCTGTACTAGGCCCAGGTGACAGTGATTACCAAGGACCGCATGATATTCATTGTTTATATGTGTGCTATCCAATAAAGTAATCACTGAGTTTAGGATTGCAGCCTTGATCATGACAAGGGAAGCCACCAACAGATTTTTTAAGGAAATTAGTGGCTTAACAACCTGATCAGAAATGTGTTCCCAAAAGGGCCCTTGGAAGGCTGTGTTGAGAATGGCTTTTCAGGAGCCTCCACATTCAGTGACTCACAGTGATTTGCAGTTGTGTAGCTGGTAAATTTAAGATCCCTCCCATATCCACTGTGGAATATTTAATTAAGCAAGCTTAATCAGTTGTTTCTGAAAATTTGAATTTAGAATAAAAAAAAAGGAGAAAGTCTCCTAAGCTGCATGAGAATGAACCACCAATAAAGGCATGCTTTCACATCAGGTGAGGTGTGCACTGTGGTATTTCTTTACCATGCCAAGCAGCCAATGACTCATGGATGAGTTGAAACAAGGGTGGGGCTCCTGGAAGCACCCAAAATGCAGTCTGAGAGTCATTTGGCTGAGTACAGTGGACTGAGCTTCAATTATAAAAAATGGTTTTTCTCTTTGAATCAAATGGAACCCATTTCTTCTTGCATTTCAGTGATGCTGAACTACTGTACCTGGAGCTCACCCCAAACTTCCTGTCCCTTGAAGCTAGACCACACAGTGCCTGCCATTCAGCAACATGAAGATGCTGAAAGCCTTCCTACTGAGAAGGGGAGAAACTTGTCAAGAATCCAGTTGCTGTTTCTTCTCTGCACGTTAATTAGGGTTTGTCTCATGGTTGCACGTAACTCTTCTCCTTCCTTCTTTGCCCATTTTCTCTGCCTTTCACTCTATAAAGCCACACACATTTTATGGATGTCTAAAACAACCAGGAACTTATTACCTAGTTTATCTTTTGCTTGCCTTTAAAGACAGACTGTGTCTGTGAAGCAATAATACTCAGCTGAACATGGCTGAAATTTATTGTTTTCATGGAAAGCAGTATATGTCATTGTATTTTCCATGAAAACTTTTTGCTCCTTGGAAAAATAAGCATACTGTCTCTAAACAACCAATTTACCAAGAATTTAACATTATTTCTTTGTTTCCAAAAATCTAATAATATCCATGGTCAGAGCTATAATTAACTAATTATTTTTTCATATAATGTGGCATGTAAAGTAGAACAAAAGTAACTTCTCCCAGAGCAAGGCTATCTGTGACTAGTTTTTACTTATACTTGTGAATCAACCAGCTTAGGAGATCCAGATAATGTTTTTATCCATCACTGTTTCTGAGCTTTAAGTAATGGATGAATGCAAGGCATGTGTGATCTGATTAGTAAAAAGATTTATATTTCAAAAAAGAAAACTGATATTTACAACAATAGGTGATGGAGAACCATGCCACATTGCATGCCACCTGTGTATTTCAGCTTCTTTGAGTCATTTTTCTCAGCCACCATGTAGAATAAATTGTTTCTCAGTCTATAGGCACCTGACTGAGTGGTCTTGCTTGAATTGACCAATGGGAAGCATGGCCCCTTGGAGAAAATGCCAGCTCCTCTTCCATAAGCTAACAAGTCAAAACCTGAAGTACATCAGCTGTGGGATTTTCCCAGGTGTCCCCTCAAATTTGTATGGGTTGACAAAAAGTGGTAGGGCCAAGGGCTACTATGGGGTTTGTGTTTTTGGTTCTATGATGTGACAAGCGTTGTTGCGTAGTGCTAGAAACTGAAAGTGGATGGAGGTGGTCTTGCCCTGGATTGGGCACTCTGAGATCTCGGGCAGGTTCTGGAACCTATTTGAGTCTCAGTTGTTGAGAAATGTGTCACAAGATCTGGAAAATGAGATAATATGCTTCTCTGAGATCTGAGATCAGTTCTGTCACTACTATTCCAGTGTTGGCGAAGATGTGGATCCTCGTTTCTTCAGAACTATCAGAATAGGTGATGGAGAACCATGCCACATTGCAAGAACCCAAGAGCCCCTACCATGTCACCAATATCGCTGCCTCAGGAAAGCTAAGCAAAGGAACCAAGAAGTGAATTGACTCATGTTTTATGGTACCATGTATTTGCAAATGGAGTTGAAGCTATCAAGGACTCAGAAGAAGGCAGTTCTAAGGAATGCATATGCTGTGTAACATAAAGATGTGAAGACAAAGATTTTCAAAGAAAGAAATTCACAGAAAGTTGTGCTATACCATGTGCCATGTAAAATCACTTTGCTGCCTGGTTATGAAAAACCAAGGTAGAACATTTTTCAAGGCTTTTAGAATCTTGTGGATTTTTTTAAAATTTAATGAGACAGACCCCCAAGGTTATTCTAAGTATAATAACCAAAATATCTCTTTTTTTTTCTTATTTTGAATTTAACTACTGAAGGATAGAGGCTCTGCTATTTTCAGTTCCTACCTGTTTTTGTAAGGAGCATTTTATGTGTACTGAATAAGTGCTGGATGAATGTCTACTTCAGCCAATCCTTGGAGACACCCTTGAACTTGGGAGTCCAAATAACTGGGATTGTTGTCCAGCTCTGTCCCTATTATCCATGTGGATTTGGTCTCATTATTTTTCTGAGCCTTGGTTTTTCATCCATAAAGTGGGTCAAGAGCAGTCATTCTGTCTATTTCACAGAGTTGTTATGAGGGTCCAATGAGATTCTGGGTATAAGGATCAGTATAGTTGATGCTGAAGTTAAAAAGGTCAAAGAATGGGTTTAAGTTTTTAAGAAATCATTGCCTTAACTTTGGGTTCTCCAGAAAAGACGCTGAGTAAAGGATTCAAATACAAGTTGTTTATTTAGATGGTAATCCTAGGAAACACTTGTAGAGGAGAGGGGGTGAGACAGGAGAGGGCAGGAAACCAATGAAGAGTGTGCTATCAAGCCATATACTGCTGGGGGCAACTGGGGCTCACTTCCAGCACAGACTCTGGGAGACAGCGTAGAACGTGCCTCAGAATTACCAACTGAGGGGTGAGGGAGTGGGGGTGTTTATCCTCCTGCTCTTATCAGTCAATGGTTGAGAGTGCCACTGGGGACGTTGATTTTCTGGTACTTGTGGCCTGATGCACACTAAGGCAGAACAAGCTTCAGGGGTCAGAGAAAGTCCTCAGGCAAAGACATGGGAGCTGCCCTTTGGAAAGAAGGCTGTGTACACGGCGATGGTAAGAGCCCAGAAAGGAAATGGGCATGGGCCAACAGGGTCTGCTCCTGTCATCCTGATTTCATAACTGCACCCCCTTTACATGTAACCTTCCTGTCTTCATATGATAATTCTCAAATATCCAGTTTGTTTGTATTTGAAGACTTGCTGGACTTCTACTCAAGTATTTCTGTCCCTGTGTTAAAGGCAGTGACAATGAACAGTCCAATATGCATCATCTCATCACATCCTGGCACTGCTTCACCAAAGAAAGACAAGCAATAAAAATAAGGCAGATTCCTGGGCCAAAATTGATAACAGCTCAGATGTATAGAGAATTTCTTCTGGTCTTTGACACTGTACTAAGTCTTTGTATACACCATCATATTTACTTCTTACAACAACCTTATTGGGTGGGCATTACTATTATTCTCACCTTCCCTGGGGAAACTGAGGTACAGAGAGATTATGTCACTAGCTCAAGGTCACAGAACTTCCAAAATGAAGTAGGAAGCCCTACTCCCAATCTCATGTGATGATTCAGGTTTAGGGCTATGGGGTGTGGTAACAGGTTGTATAATATGGGAGCCAGAAAATCCTGGTTTCACTGCTTATAAGCATGAGGGTGACTGACCTCTTTGAAACATGAATCCTTATATATGAAATATGAAAGCCTATTGTGAGGATCAACAATAATATTTCAAAAAGCTCAAACACATGGTAGGTCCTTATGCAAGGTAGCAATCATTAACTCTAAATAATATTGATATCTCTGATGGTGTTCTGAGACATGCAGTAAAGGAAGTTGTCTACATCTAACTCTCATTTTGGTAAGTAGGAAAGGAGATGCCTGTACTTCTTACATGAGACAAACACAGTTTTGCAATATTAATTTTGAAATTGAGGCTAAAGAATTTGCGATAGCAGATACCACTTGGAGTCATCAAATATTGTGGCCCTTGGTAGTTTGCTTTGAAAGGTGAGAGGTTTCCAGAAAATGCAGCTTCCCAGCAAGGGCTGCAGTCTGGGTATCAAGGGACCCAGGGATCTCACATTGACGTGACCTTGGAGGTAGCCTCTTAGCTTTGTTGAGCCTCATTCCACCATGTGTAAGAAGACAGGGGATAGAGGGGAATTGTAAGAGCTTCCAAACCAAGTTCCCCTCTTCCTAGCTGGATTATACTAAAGATGAAAAAGGAAACTGGCTCTCAATAACTTTAGAATTTCATGCATACAACAGGGGAGTTTTTCTCTAGTCAGAGAGCCTTCTGCTGAGCTCTTTGTTATTCTGTTAGATGTCAATTTCCATACTACTCAGTGCTTTCCTCCAGAGAGTTAAACTCTCCAGTGTGGATGGTTTTATAACATCTTTCCACAGTCAAAGTTATATTATAAAATTCTTTCCAATAAAAATAATCAAAAGACATATATTTAGGTCAAAATTCACTAATGATTTTGATTATTCAATAAGAATAATCAAAAGACATATATTTAGTTCAAAATTCACTGAATAGTATGCCTCAGATTTATGTGTCTCATTATATTTGAATTTTACCTCAAAAGAAAGAAAAAATGAGCTATAAACAAATATTGAAGTCTAGTTAATGATATGCATGTGGAAGGGTTTAGGGGTGAAGTGTATTGATTCTACAACTTTCTTTGAAATGCATAAAACATACGAATTGATGGATGGAGGGAGGATCCTGGAGAGATGGGTGGATACATGTGATAAAACAAATACAGTAAAATGTTGATTGTAGAATCTAGGTAGTAGGTTTATGAATATTTACTGTATAACTCTTTTGATTTTTATGTAAGTTTATAACTATTCACAATCATATGTTTGAGGAAAAAGTATTTGTTCTAGTAAAAAAAAAAATAAAGACCCTGAAGCCAGACCTTAACTACTAACTAGATATTTAATCTTAGGCAAATTCACTTACAATCAGTTGTCTCAGCTAAAAAATGGGGATAGTAACAGTATCAAACACATAAGGTGTTTCTAAGGTTCAAATGTGTTAATATTTGAAGTTCTTTTATGTAGTGTGATGTAAAAGTTTGTTAAATGTAATTTAAAAATTTTTCTCACATACAGAGATGGTGGGAAACATTGCTTTGGCTTTCCTTGGACATTCAATCCTAAGAATGCAGAGTTTTATTAAAACCAGATGACAGGCCTATACTCTCTGAGGTATTCATCATTTTCCCTCTAATCCAGGCATATTTCATCTTCTACTAAGAGGTAGCAGCAATCACTAGGATGAATCAATAATATTTAATTTCTGTTTTCATTTCCTTCCAAAAGTTCCACTTGCTTAAAGCATGTTCCCTGATCCTAGGCTTAGAGTAAATGTAATATCTGTATATTAATATAAAAGCATATCATACAGAATAATCTACTGTTTTAGTGGTTCTTAAAAGGAGCAGTGACTAGTAGTCAAGTTCTCCAACAAAGAAACTTGTAAATTAATTAACAAGAGGTCAAATACACTTTGAGGTCTACAAAAGCCTGTGAGCCAGTGTATCATGCAAGAGACGCTTTTTCCATCTTTTACACAACTAAGCATGTGGACAGCAAAGGGTAATTTAAGTAACAAACAAAAGAAGTTGAAATGAGAGTTTTTACTTGTAGTTAGCACAGAGTCTGTACACAACAGGTATCTACTAAACGATAATTCATCTCCTTTCTTCTTGCTAGGCACCTTCCCCATTCCCCAATGCCCTGCATCCTCCTGTTCCAGGCCCAGACAATGGAGTCATCCCAGCTGAGGCTCCACACATCATAGAACAAGAAAGAACTGACTCCACTGTGTCTGTCTGAATTCCTGACCAATAGAATCCATGAGCACAATAAAATGACTGTTGCTGAATGCTCCTGTGTGTTGGCATGGTAGGTTATGCAGGAGTAGAGAACTGGGACACAGGGAGAAGAGGTGTGAGGCTTCTGCAACAATCCTGCTGAACAGTAATGGGGGTGAAGAGCAGGGGCCTGCTGTGCAGGAGGTGAGGAGTGGTCAGAGTCTGGATATACTGTGAAAGCAGGATTGTGGATTTACTGGCCGGTTGAATGTAAAATGAAAGAGACAAGTCATGAATGATACCCAGGTTTTTGGCTTGAGCCATGGCAAAGACAGAGTTGCTATTTATTGAGATGGAAGAGGCTAGAAGGAGAGCAGGCTTGGGAATGGAAGATCAGGCGCTCAGTTTTGGAGATGTAACATTGGGAGATGCCTTGGGTTAGCCAAGCAGAAAGGTCAGGTAGGTAGTTGGAAATGACATAGATATGTCATAAACACACACACACACGCAATGATGAGCCGGAATCAGAAAGCATGGAGTATACACTAGTTGTCCCCCTGAACTGTGCCCAAATCGCAGATTCCTGAGCAGATAAATGATTGTTTTAACTGTGGTGTTGCTTTTGTTAAGCAGCAATAGATTTGTGAACATGTGGCTATTTCATTTTTTTTTAAATGCCTAGAAAAACCACTCGCTTCATATACACTGTCAGTGTTGGAATTCACATTTTGAGGGAAGAGTTTGTGTTGATCCTCCATTAGCCTTCAGACTTCAGCAAAGATGTCTTTCCCAAGCTGTACACTTATATTTTGTGTTTTGGCATAAGGACTCTCTGCTTAAGATTGTACTTGGTGTAGCCAAACACAATGAAGTCAAATGCCATTAATGGAAGATCTGAATGCTGCCAAATCTGACATGTAATTATCCAACCTGAGGAAACTTGTGATTTATTGAATTATTTATGAAGGAAGAGATGGCTCAGGAGAGTGTGTTTAGGGGCAGTTGTTTTATTAATTAAAAAGAATACACATTTTAAATTAATTATGCTTAATATCTGTCAGTTACAAATTAATTTCATCTATTTGTTGAAGTTTCCTAGAAAAAAATCTTCTCTTTGGAAACAGTGCTAGAGGGAGATTGAGCTTAACTTAATTACTTGCAAGAAATCAACTGCATTTAATTTTAAATATGCTTAATTTATTCTTTTTACTAAGTATTCTCAACTTTGTCTCAGTGGGCCTGAGTTAATATAGTTTATCTGAGGTTATAAAGTATACCAACCTGTACATTCATGTGAGAAGGAGCTATTGCCACTGTATTAGAAACAAATTTGAAATTTAGGTTAAACATTTGGGAAAAGACACTGTAGGTATAGCTCAGAGAAGTATTCAAAATTACTTCCCACAATTTACCCATCACAGTGCCACCCAAACCCTGTTTCACTCGAAGTTTTGGCACATGAGTATCATCTGATTACAGCAGAGGCTGAATGGTAAATGCCTAGAAGGCTGACAGGGCCTGGTGTGAAACTACAGAAAGGCTATATCTGAATAGAGGTCATTGTAGCCATGAGGGAAAACAGGTCCCATGTCAACAGATCTTATGGTTTTCAAAAGAAGCCGGAAATCCAAATTGGGTATGGATGGAGGGGTGGTGGAGAGAAAAATCTCCCGAGTTATTAGCATAATCTTTAGAAATTCAAATAGTGTGGATATTGAGGAACCATAGCTACCAGCCAGAAAGCTGTAATCTCTGAACTATAGAAATATAGGGTAAGAAAATAAGAGGTCATAAACAGAGTTCTAATTTCTCATATGCACTCAGGAAGAATTGTCCAGGGAATTTGGCTTCTCTTAATTTAGACTTATTATGTATTTTTAAAAAGTAATAAATGAATGTTACATCTTTATTTTCCTGTTTTGTTGTCTTGACACTTGATCCTGGTACGTGCAAATTTGAGGAACAAGTACGACTAACCATATGTAAGTGATTCCCCTGACTAACCCTGTGTCTTGCCAGTGGGTTTCAGCCCCGGGCAAGTTCACTATGGATTCAGTGTGACCAAAGAAATTGACATCAAAACATTCTTGGGGTGAAAGGGTTATACCTAGGTTTATTTCTAGGTGGCAGGTCAGTCACTTGAATCCCATTCACTCAGAGCCAGTCTGCATGAAGCAAACCGGTCTCCGCCTCTGGGCCCCTCTGTCCACACAGCCGTCCTCTGGGCTTCTCTGCACAGTCATCCCACACAGCTGTCCTCCGAGCCTCTCTGCATAGTCATCCTGCATAGCTGCCCTCTGGGCCTCTGTTCTTGGCGCTGCCACCACTCCAGCCTCTGCTCTGCTCTTCTGCAGCCTTGCAGCCCTGCCACCGTGTCGCATCCAGAGCACTGGGCGGAGCTCTTTATATAGAGTCAAACTGCCCACAGGTGTGCAGTGGGCTAGTCAACCAGGGCCAGGTAAGAATCCTGGAGAACAGAAATCTCATTTTAGCCACACCCTGATTTTGAATATTAGGTCCCAAAGTGTTTGTCAAAATGTCATAAAACTGGACAGTATTTTACTGACCAAACCTCATCTCTCAGGCTTCATAGGAAGTAACACACAAACCTTTTGTTAGACAAAGCATTAATAAAGCTTTATTCTCTTGATATGGTATAACCAGGCCTTCAAAAGTTGCCCAAGCAACCAAGCTAAAAGCTATGTGCAAATCATAATAATCCTTGTAACTAGAAGTTATACCTGGCTGTTTTTTCTCTGCCATGTGAGGTTAGCCTTTTGGAAATCAAGGATCCTTTTGAGAAGCTGATAGATACTTTCTATAGAAAAATTACTATGTCCATAGTCACAAAATTTTCCATGTAGAGAGTTCATATATTCTCTGACTTTCTCAGATGCCCAGGTTAAGAATCTCAGCTCAGGAATGCCTTTATTAAGTTACCTCTGCTCTCACAACCCAACCAGAAAAACCGGCAAATCAACCTCTTCAGAGAAGATAGGTAAGAGATTCACAAGTTTATCTACCAAAAAGAGAAAACCACACATAACCCAAAGCCACTTAGGCAACAAGTCCCATATGTGTTAGTCATTTATTTAAAATTTTTACATTAGAATTTTGCATTTTACTCTGTAATACATTCATATTTCTTTTAGTATCAAACTACTTTTATATCCTCTCTCAAAATCTGGAATAAAACTGAGCTAAAGTTTAGAAAGGTATTTCTTTTCTAGTGGCTTTTTATCACCCCAGTCCCTTTGGATTCCCCAGTGGACTCCATAAGGAGGAATGATAGCAGGAAGACCACTGGCTTCAACATTAGGTAGAACTGTGTTTGAGTCTCAGTTCTGTCCCTTACTAGCTGTGCCACATCAGGCAAGTGGCTTCATGTCTCTGATCCATACTCCACAAGGCAATGGTGAGGATTAAATGAGATAGTATTTATAAGGCTCCCAGTAGCTGTCGGATATAGAGTAGATACTCAGTAAATGGTAGCTATTATCTATTGAAGTTAGCCTGCAGCTGTCTCTTCCTCCTCTACTGATATATGGGGGTTCAGTACAATGCCTGACATGATGCCCAATAAGTGATAGTCTTAAACCTTTAAATTTTCTCATCCATGGTGACTTCTCAGTTCTTATTTTATTTGGCCTGTCAGCATTTGACGTAAGTAACTACTTTCTCCTTTAAGCATGTTCTTCTCTTGGCTTCTAGGTTTTGACACTCCTATATCACTAGCTGTTCCTTTGCAGTTTTTATTCCTGGTTCCTTCTCATCTCCCTGACCTTTAACTAACAGTGACCCAAGACTCAGTCCTCGCACCTCTTCTCTTTTCTCTAATGCTGATATCTCTACTTGGGCTTCTCCTCAGTTCAGCTTGGGCTTCCTCCAAATATGGTGACTGGGCTCCAAGAATGAGTGTTCTAAGAGGACTGGGTTCAAGCTACAAGGCTTCTTCTAACTTAGTCTCAGAAGTCCTCCATTACCTCTTCTGTTACATTTCATTGGCCAAGCAAGTCATTAGGTCCAGCCCAGCTTCAAGGAGAGTGGGATAGATTCCACTTCTCAATGAGAAATATACCAAAGATTTTGCAAGTATCCTTCATCCACCACATCACACATCTAAGAGATCGGTATTACCAGGAAACACTGTACCAAGAGAACTGCCTGCTTAGGATGGCCGTGCGTCCTGAGGACAGCTCCTGAAAGTCAGCTTATCTCTAGAACTCCACCTGGGGCTTAGCCTGGGCCCATATGAATCAGATTCACATGGGGTCAGTTTTCTTTAAATTTAGAGTTGTTTAAAGTGAAGAATGGTAGGGGTGGGGCTGGGAGGGGGTTGGCCAGTGCACTGATGCAGTGTGTCTGTGAGTGGATAGGTTGCATATGGAAAGCTCAGGTAGTGACAGTGTGGGGTCATTTGTGATGACAAATTTTCATTAATCATAATAAAGCAGGCAAGCTAAACAACCCACAATACCTGTAACTCACACCGACTTTGCCCTTTTAAGGCTGACTTCAGTTTGCCCCTTCTTGGTGGAAGCAGGTTTGAATCCCACTCCCGCAAACATCTTGTGTTTAGAGAGGCAGTGTGGGCTGGGGAATAAGAACTTAGGTTCTAGACCTGAACAAACCTGGTTTTCAAATTTGCTCTTTTCTTTAGGAACTTACTAAATTTGTTTCCTCACCTCTAAAATGTGTCTGATGATAAAGTGTATACTTTGCAAGAATATTGTGAGAAGAATGCAAATCTTAGAATGCTTGGCATTTAGAAAGACTCACTACATGTTTGGGATTACCATACTTGACTATTTTCTCCCAAGGTTTTTAAACCATAGGCCAACAAGTATTAAGCGTTGGCACATGATATTGAAAATTTGCAGTCACAATGAAAGCATAGCCCTTTTTTTCTTAAATGTTATTGATACCTTAGGCAACTTAGCATTCTGTTTAGTTCTTAAAATAAGAGTTTATAGGTCTATTTTACTGGAAAGCAGATAATACCATGGGATCCGGAACAGTGTGTTGGACTAAAAAGAAGTTTAGCTAAGGTATAGAGTTTATGTTTGTTTTCTTCCAGCTGGATGACCTTTGGGAAGAGCCTCAATTTCCTCATCTGTACAAGCTTGGCTAATAATATCCATTTGGCAGTATTGTTATGAGAATTAAACGAGGCAAATTGTATAAGAAGACCTGGCTGCTACCAACAATGTTTTTTATTATCCTTACTATTTCTAAAAAGAAAACCACAGGCCCAGCATGGAATCACTTCTGCTAGGCCAAGTCACCAAACTGGGGCTTAATACCTTACCAATTGCAGTTTGAACCTCCCTGGAAATGTAGTCAGTTAGGGATTTTCTGGTCAGTACCAATGAGGTAATTTGTCACACATCCCCTCTCAATTCCCCAAAGGAAGGTGACCTCACCTAAAATAATCCTTTTTCCTGTTTATGACTTCCTTGCCCTGCCTTTAAAGATTTTCCTTTTCTGTAGCCCTTCAGAACATCTCTCTACTTGTTTGATGGGGTGCTGCCTGATTCATGCATCATTTAATGAAGCCAAATAGATTTTCAGATTTACTTGGTTGAATTTTGTTTTTTGACAGAATCGGTCACAGTGACTGGATCCAAAGTGAACCTCCTATTCCATTCATGGACAATGAGAAACACCGGCATGGTGCCCTATGAATGCTTTGCATTCACCATCTTTCTCGGTGTTTCTGAGGGCCATGGGTGAATTGCTTTTGGTTGAACTCTCCTCTTTTTGTGTCAACTTTCTGATCTAATTGTATTTCCAGTCCAGGTTTAATGAGTCAGTCTAGACTGACAGGAGGCTGTAACAGAAATCCAATTTTTAGCCCTTGGTTTAGTCTGCCATTCCATGTTGAATTCCCTTTCTTTAAATCCAGTCCACCGTCCCCATTTACTGGGGTTCTGGCTTAATCTGCTCCTCGGTTCCAGTCTGCACTTACTGGAGTCTGCAGTTTAGCCCGTGCTGGTGGTGGTGCTTGTGGCCCTCTCTTGGACAACACACATGACATCTTTGGGTTACAGTTGGTGTGTTGTGGTGTACATGGTTGTCTGTCTTGTTGTGTGTAAATAAATGCTTTAGCTAAGGGGATCGATCCTTTAAATTCTAAAGAATCAAGTGTCCCACCTTCTGGCACTAAAAACTATGGCTCTGGAAGCTGTGACTATCTAGAGAAAATGGCAAAATTTTATTGGGTTCTTTAGTGCCCTGAGAACTTGGCCTATCAGGTTGGGGGCCTTGTGATCAGACAGAAATGTGAGTTATACCGTATTTGCAGCCAAAGATGGCTGAGCAGACATGTGAGTTAAACTCCAGTTGCAGCTAGCGTCTTCCCATAGTTCTTCCTGCCTCAAGGGAAATGCTGTCTAGACTAACTATGGCTGGTGCATATAATGTTCCAATTAGATAAAATAATTTAAGAAGTGCACTTAAAAGCAGCCTTCAAAATTCCAGAATAGCTTCATTAAAAGTTTTGTTGCAAAAAGCTAATGAGAAATTAAATATTTGAGGTGCCTCAAACAAAAGACATTAAGACTGCTGTAACTCTCACTGCTTCTCTCTATCCTCCTTGGAGTATTCAACTTGGGGATCCTCTGTCTGAATTGTTTCTCCACTTTAAAAAAAACTACGTAACTGTAAACAGAAGTCCATCAAATTAATGGCCTTGCAGACACCTCTATATGGGCTCCTCCCAGCATTAACAAAACAAGGATTTTTCAAGTGAACTATTATGTCGTTCCCTTACACAGCCAAGATGAAACTCTGGTAGATACCATAGCCCATAGAGGGGAAAAACTGGCAGATGCCAGCAAAAGGGTAAAAATTCATACCAGAATCGATTCTTCCAAATCTCTTTCCATGATGATCGGTCAAGAAAGGAAAAGAAAATTTCACATTGCCTCTTGCTTTTCAATCCTGACCCACTGGTTATTGATCCTTTCTCTCCCAGTGATAGCTGTTACCTTCTTGCTGATCTTGTTTCACATCCTAAGAACTAGGCTTGGCTTTCTGCCTGACTGGGACACACACGTTTTTGGCTCTTTCATTTGACTGTCTTTGGGAGTGGCTCTGGTTCTTGGGAGTGTAGAATCCTTTGGCCTTCCTCACAGACCCCTCTGTCATGTGAGGGTGTTGCTCAGTACTGCCTAAAATATTTAATGTTTGTCTCAGCTGAAAACTGACAAGATATTTAAAAAAATTTCTTTGTAGCTCTGTAGTCAAAAGTTAGTTTGTGAAGAGCTCTACTTAATTGGTTTAAAATAAGTGCACATAAATTAAGCATTTCTAAATCTCAGAAATATAATAGAAATTAACCCAAATGTTTTTCAAGTTCATGGATAATTTTCAGTAGGATAATTTTCAGTAGATAAAAGCTAGCTTAAGCTTGTTAGCTTAATAAAAACAGACACATCTTTAGAGTTATCAATATTAAGTATACTTTTACTGTACCATTTACTAAGAATAAGTTCATGTTACCTCTGTTACAAAAATTATTGAGAAAAACAGCTGACTTTGTCTAATGTTCAATAAAGTTTTTGTGGGTAATCTAAACATAATTAAGAACAAGTAAATTGAATAGGTATAAATAAGATAAAACATTTTTAGGTAAACTCTAAAAATAGTTTCTCCAAATCTTTTTGGTAAATCCAAACCTTAAAATTTTTCTAAGTGGTGAGTTAAATTAAATTCCTTGGGGATTTAGAACATTTCCAAAAGATAAAATATTGAAACATTACTTACTAAACAAGTCTATCTACTTTTTTCTTCTTATTACAGAGAAACTAAAGAAACACTTGGGTCTTTTATTAAGCATATATTGTAGTTATTGAAGATTAGACTATGAAGAAGAATCAGTTTCTAGAAGTTATGAAACGTTGCCCATAAATTTGCCAATCTAAAGAATACTGGTAAAATAGAGTTCCCAATTGCTTATTTATTTATATATTCTAGAACTACTGTGGATTAATTTTAACAATTAAACATAATATTTATCTGTGTGTTTGTTAGTACGAAACCACTCCAATTTTTGGACTGCTCATCCCGTTATGAAACAGAATTTATTTCCCTTCCCTGTACATCTGAGCTGGTCTTGTGACCGGTTTTGACAATAGAATGTGGCATAAATGAACATAATCTTTAGGAAGACTGGCAGTTTCCATTTTCACTCTCTTGGAAGCCAGCCTTCATGGAAAGAGGCTTGGGCTACTTTGCAGATAATGAGAGAGCAGATGGAAAGGATGTCTTTGTGAAAGCAACACAGGTTATCACAGTCAACAGCCAGCACCAAAGTCTCAGAAATGTGAGTGGGTCCATCTTGGATACTCATCAAACACCGTACAGCCCACAGACAAGTCATCCCTACCAAGCCCTGACCAAATTCCTGGCCCATAGAAATCATGGACAAAACAATAGTTGTTTTAAGCTATTGAATTTTGGGGTGATTGTTACACAACAATAGATAACTGCAACATCTATTGTAGAACTTACTGTTAAATACTGTAATTACTTATTTACTTGTCTATAAGCAAAAACAAAATATTTTCATCTGAATAAATGCAGCACCTGACATACAGGAATGCTTTAAAACAATGATCCCATGAAAAAATAAGAGTTCTCAGGGAGATCAGTGTGACAAGATAAGCCTTGTTACATTGGGGATTTTTTTTAAGGAAATGAGAACTGAAAAATAAAAGGTACTAGAGAATGGTTGTAGAAGGGAAGAAAGAGATGAAAATTCAGAGCAGTTGAAGGGGATCTCCAAAACTTACAATTTATGAATTCTCCTAGTAATTGGTGAGATCACTGACCTCTGCCTCCATCAGTGTGCAGCCCCAAGGAGCCCTAAAGACATGAGTATTTACAAGACCCTGTCAGGCAGCTACCACTGTGCACAGGTAAACTGTCAGTCATGGCTCCTGTTCTCCAGGAGTATACACTGTAACAGAAAAGCAGATGTACCAGGACACTGTGGGCCTCAAGAGGACATGGAGACTGGGGAGAATAGCAGGCTCAGTGTTAGTGGTTCTAGAACGAGAAAGGATCTCCGTGACAAGCTGTGTCCACCTTATCCCTTCACGTAGCATCTATGGGAGCACCCGCTGAGCCACAGCTCTCCCTCTCCCTCCCCGAGCTGAAGCCCCACCACATTGAGAGAAGCTTCTCAAATGTCTCCACAGCCTTTGCACTTTCTTCCCCTCCTTTCTGGAATGCTTGATGACCCGTGCTTCCCATGCCTTCACCTAGCAACTCTTACTGTCATCTCTGGGCCTCCTCTCCCTTTTCAAAAATCATTTGACCCCCAAGAATGAACTCCCCATTTGCTCTGCCACTCGATATCCAGTCTGAGTCCTACTGGCTCTGCAAAGCCGTCACTGATCAGCCTAACCTGTGGTTTCCTAGAATGTACTGGAAAGGGAACTGGCTTGGGAGCAACATGGATTTGGATTTAAATCCTGGCTAAGCTGGTTGTGATCCTGCACAAGTTCCTTTATCTCTTAGGTTTCTTCATTTGTAAACTGGTTATAATCCTACCACTTCATGTTTTAAGGGCATAGGAGACCCCTACATTAAGCCCCATCCTGGCACGTAACACAGCATTGATATGTGTTATGTTTTTCTCCTCTCTGAATTTCTGGTACTTAATATCCATACCACTCATTTGTTTTCAATTCATAACTGCTTTGTGACAGCTCTTGACCTTGCACTATTATTTAACTCTAATATTATTGTTTAATTTTAATATAAGCTTTCTCCTGATAGCCAAATTGTTACATTTATATACCTTTAAGTATCCCAAGGATAATAGATTCTTAATAAATATTGGTGCATGAATGAATGAGGAACAACCTCTTAAGGCTCAGTACAGTGGATTTTGAAAAGCTACTACATTTAGGGTCAAGAACTCACTGAATTAGAGTAACTTTAACTCTTGGACATTTTTTGTTTCCTGGGAAAAAAATGATTAGGGAAAAGTTCAAAAGTTCTCCTTCATCTATATTGTCTATATAGTGAATAAAATGCAGACCCCATCCCAAAAAGATACTTCAGAAGCAATGCAGTATTAAAAGCAATGAAGACACAAGGTCTACAGTCTTTCTCAATTAAAATATATGGCCAGGTCAAAAATAATGAGTGGGAGTGAAAGAGCAATTATGTGAGTAATGATCTCCAATTAATTATATGGTGTTTAATAAATCAATAGGAAATTACAGGAAGTATCAAGTTTGGACTAAGACAGTAGGGGCCTTTCCACCTGTTATGTGGATATACTCAGGAGGAGAGAGAATGAATCCACTATGACAATAGCATTCTGTTCCTGACTGAGGATCCATCCATCAGAAGCAAGAGGTAGCATGACAGATTAGAAGGGAACAAATGAACAGACATAATCAGTGATGAAAATGAATTCCAGTTCATTCTCAGGTCAGGTGCAGTTAAAAGGGGAAACAACAGGCAATAAGGTCAGGCTCCAGAAAAGATCCAGAAAGGAATTCTAGAAGATTGCCATAATGGAAAGAGTCTCGCCCCCTTGCCAACCTTGAGGTTGGAATAGTGAGTTGACCCCAGTGTTAGGATTTTTTTGTTTTATTTTATTCTTTGTACTTTGTTTTTCCTTATTTATTTATTTATTCATTCATTCATTTATTTATTTATTTATTTATTTATTTATTTATTTATTTATTTATTTATTTATTTATTTATTTATTTATTTATTTATTTATTTATTTATTATTGAAGTATAGTTGATCTACCAAATTAAGTATGCCACACAGTGTTTCACTAGTTACATACATTATTAAAAGAGCTGGGGTGTTGAGACCAGGCACCACTGGAACAAAGAGGAGGAAGTTTCCTGAGAGACTAATAGTGATTTTCATACTGTCTTTACACCAGAGAACTCTTTGTTCAGAATCTCACAGGGTCCCACAATATGCAAAAGAGACAACTGCGTTGCTCTAGGATTGTAAATAAGCCTGAAGAGAGGGAGAGGGGTTTTAGGAGGAGCTGGTGGAATTTTAGGTGCTGCTTCACAGGACCTCAGGCCTGGAGGAAAACAATGGGGAGACAGCCGGCTGAGGATATCAGAAACCCTTTATGGATTGCTTTTGTTAACTGGCAAGGTTTTTGGTTAAGACCCAGTTTGTTAAAGATCCCCAAAGCAAAATGTACTAAAACTAGTAAGTGAAGATAATGATAGTAAAGACAACTTCATTCACATAGTGGAGGGGAAAACAGGATCTTGTCTGCCATACCACACTAAGATCTCAGGATGGTTTATTCTTTCTGGAAAATATTATTTGATGCATAAGTGAGGCTCTTAGTGGAAGTCAATTTCAACTTAGTAGCACCTAAATCTGTCTGAGGCTGGAGGTTCTGGACCATCTTTGAGAAAGATCTGCTCTCAGGGGAGCCTCCAGGGCCAAGGATATTTACAAGACTGTAATTATTAATGAACCTGTAGGATCCTGGGTTTCATACTTACTTAGGAGTGGCTGTATCTATCCAGCTCAGTTTCTAACCTCAGCCATTAGAAGGTGGTTACAAAAACAAGGTGATGAAACAGAAGAACATGTTTGAGTGCATTTCTGCCCAAATGAGAGCCCTCAGGGTCAGAATGGTCCAGAGGGTATGTGACAACAGTTCAGGGCCAATGAGCATCTTAGATAGTAGCCTTCTGGCTTGACACTTAGTGGCAAAACAGATGGTGGCTATTGTTATGATTGCCCTCATGACAACAATAGCAGCTAAGTGATTTCTCTTCTTGTTACACTAGGTTTTGTATATTCAGCTGGGAGAGGCCAGGCCTCAGGTTTTTGGCAGTTACTTCTAAGGTTAGTAATGCCTTTTGTTAAGATGGGACCACAGGCTTTTCACACACACCCCAGGCTCCAGAGGGCCCCCTGCACCATCACCTCTTCCATCTAGACACACAAATTTAATCAACTATGTGGTGGAGTGGCCCCCAGCCAGCTCCTCCTGTCCTGTGATCTTATAACGATCTGACCTTTCCCCTGGGCAGCTGCTGGCTCTCAGGGGCTAGACCAGTGATGGAGGACTGCTTGGGTTCCTGCCAGCTTCTTGTTTCCCAACAGTGAAGCTACCTGTTTGGCCATGCTAATTTGCTCCTGAGGCCAGTGAGCTCAGCCCTGAGCCTCTTCTCCCAGCCATGGGCCCAGGTATCATGTCTTGTTACAGGTACCTCTCAGACCCAGGCTTCCTCTCAGAATAAGCTGACATTGCTTGAGTTCCTCCTCCTCCTTTACATCCCCATCAAACTTTCAGTCATAGCAGGGGCCAAAAAAAGCCTCAAATAGGACAATCAAAGTCTGTTTGGTTCCCGGGTGCATCGTGTAGCAATAATTACCTTGCAAAGAAATATCTGTGATGTCAAGTCTGAGAGGAGGACTCTGGCACTGAATATAAAAAAGAATTCGCCTTTCAACCAGAGAGGTATTTCTCATATCCCAGGGAAAAATGCCACCTGGGCGTTCGACATAATCTCAGCTCCATTTACTTTCACTTCTTTGTTTTCTTCTGAAGCATGATAAAGGCAGCATGTTGTGACTTCTTGATGGACTGAAATTTGGCTGAAGAGTTTGTGCCTTCCCAACTCTGCCCCCTAAAGCACTCATGAAAAGACAGATGTCTAGTAGGTATGGTTGTATTTTGGGGAGTTTATGGGTCTAGAATTAATGTGTGTTCTGTCTTGTATAGAAAAGAAATGCTTTCCTTTCCCCACACCTCAACTTGTTGCTAGCCATGCACTTGAAATTAGCTGAAGCAGAGTCAATACACATAAAATACTTCATAAAAAAGACTTTAGGTTAGGACTGTTTCAAACAGCAGTGCAAAGAAATATTTCAACATTCAGGTAATTCAGAGGAAGCAAGGAGGGGTGCCTCTTACCTGGGCTTCTCTCACTATCCCGTTCTTGGTGCAGTTTCCACTTTGTGAGCTGTCTTTCTGTTTCCTGCGATTGTGAAGATTCCCGTTGCAAACAGCACCACCTCCAGGATTAGCCATCTGTCTGATATGATGGAATCTGGCAGATTTTCCTCCAGAGGTTCTTGGCAAGTTTTAATAAGTGGGTGAGGGAATAGAAGAAAGACCTTTGGGCTGAACCCTTGAAGGAATCGCACTAATCAGCCTCTTCTTCCAGAAGAAGCAGCAGCCTATCTTCTAGGCAGATCTTTGAAACTAAAAACAAATGGTTACCTTTGCACTCCTCAACTCAGAATGTGGCCTCCATGGCAACAAGCCTGCTTCTGAAACTATAAGGGAGATTGTCCATGCTGGCTTCTCGGGTGGCCAGCGGAAACCAGGAGACTGCAAAACCTAGTGACAAACTGGGAGAGGCGGGCTGGGAGGTGGAATCTTTTAAAGACACACACACACACACACACACACACACACACACACACACACACACACACACACACACCAGGGAGGTGGAATCTTTTAAAGACACACACACACACACACACACACACACACACACACACACACACACACCAGGCACAGAGAGACTTCTCAGTACAGCCATCCTGAATTTACCTCTGGGAGGTGGAATCTTTTAAAGACACACAAACACACACACACACACACACACACACACACACACACACACACACACACTTCTCAGTACAGCCGTCCTGAATTTACCTCTATCCCCCAGCTCCTCCCTCCAGCATCTAATTATTATTTCTGGTTGTAAACCAAGCTCAAAGTCAACATTTCTTTTCACTGTAAAATAGCATTCAGAAGTGGTTGCCAGGGGCTGGCTAGAGGGAGGGGAGAACAGGAAGGGAGTGTTTAACGGGCACAGAATTTCAGCTGGGGAGGTTGCAGAGTGTTCGCAACTGATGGTGGTGTTGCTTGTAAAACAATGTGAATATGCTTACTGCCACTGAACTGTATACACAAAAATGATTAAAATGTTAAGTTTTATGTGAAGTATATTTTATAACATAAAAATGGAAAAAAACTTTCAGGATTCCCCTAATGTTAAAACCAGTCATACAATGAGAGCTACTAAGTCATCGAGAATTCCAGTAAGACAGAACTCTGGGAGACAGAATATTGGTTTCTTGTTAGGGCTGCATTATCCTTATCATGTGCCCTTGGGGGAGCTGTTTACGCTCTCTCCCCCACCCCCACCCTCTCTCTCTTTCTTCTTTTTTTTTTAATCAGTTTCTTTACCTATAAAATAAGACAAAACATTGTTAGTGAGTTAATGTATGATGGAGTGGTAGGAAAATGAAACTGTAGCTTGGGTATGTCACCCAGCCCCTGAGCTCCTCTGGTTACTAATTAACTCTTATTCCCTCAATGCACCAGTCACCAGAGGCCTGCTTTCTCTTATCAGCATCAAATATCATTTGTGGCAACATGATTTGTTAGATAGTGTCAGTCATTTACAGCTTGCTGAGTCCTCTCAAGCTCACCCTTGTGGCTCTCTGAAAGGAGATTTCTTTGTTAACATCAGGCACTTCAAAAAGAAAGCCATTTATTGGGTCAATGGAAAAACTGAACACTCACATAAAATAGACAAAAATAAAACAAAAACAAAACAAACCCAAATAAAACAGAAATGACTTCTGTTGTCAGAGCTCCATTTCTTGGTCCTCAGCTCTCTGGAAGGGTTTGTTTCCCTCCCAGAAAGATGTGGCTTACAGAGGAGGTGATGACAATGCTTCCCTTAACCATGCCTCGCATGTGAGGATTGCCATTTTTTCCGCCTCAGGGAAAGCTGAAGCAATAAATAAGGTCTTGGGCCAAATGATGGGATGGAGTTAATATCATGTGTGCCCAGCCCTTTGTGTCTCATGCTCAGACTTTTTATTAGGCTCTCCCAATCTTTGTCATCGGAGTAGAACTAGCTTTTCATTGGTCCTTCTCTTCCATGGCTGTAACACTGGGAGTTAGGGGCTAAATCTGTGCGTTGGCTGGTTTCTTTCTAGATTTATCCCTACAACAAGATGAATAGGTAGGATGGAGCGCTGATAGCTGTTGGCCCCATTGCCTCAGCTTACTTAGACATGTTATAGACACAGTGTTATTTTGACTGAACACTATTGACCTGCACAAAGTTATTTTTTAAATAAGGGTTTTGAGATAAACTGAATTCTGAATATTAGATGTTTCTATCCCTTCTTCTCTTCTTCCTTCCCCTTCCCCCTCTTTTGAATTTCCAATTTGCCCTTCCCTCCTCCCCTTTTCTTCTTCCTCTTTTTCTTCTTGTTTTTATTTTCTTCCTACAAAGGGACAAAAAACATACATAAAGAAAACATCTCAAAACACACCTGGAATCTGTGTTTTTTCTACTTCCACCTGCCAAGGGTAATTACACATCAACCTTCAGGATATACCTACAGCACATCCTCACTCCTGAAATAGTCATGTTTCCACTTTACTTGCTGTATTAGAATATATGGGAATCGCTGTGTGCACACAAACGTCTTCAGCACTAACCATTTGGCGTCAGGCACTGTGAATGTGTATAACCAGTGGTGGCTCATTGTTTCACATTATCTTCAGCCAGAATAAGTGTGGAGGTCTGTTTGAATGAGTGGTAGCTTGGAGCTTACAAATATAGTTTGCCATAGTCTGAATGTTTGTGTTCCTCTAAAATTTATATATTGAAATTGTAACCACCAAGATGAAGGTGTTCCGAGGTGTGGCTGTTGGGACATGAGTCATGCTGGGGGAGCCCTCAGGAATGGGATTAATGCCCTCTTAAAATCACAGAGCTCCCTTGCCTCTTCAGCCATGTGAGTTTATAGTGGACAGATGTGTGTCCAGGAAGTAAGCCGTCACCAGAAACTGAATCTTCCAGTGACTTAATCTTGGACTTCCAGCCTCTGGAGCTGTGAGAAATAAGTATCTGTTGTTTATGAGCTACCTACTTTATGCTATTTTGTGATAGCAGCTGGAAAGAACTAAGACATCAATTAACACTAACACACAGACTAAATATTGGATATGAGGTGATGTCTCTGAATAACTACATGAATTTCAGATCAACCAGTAAACTGAACAAATGTTTGAATAACTACTATCTGTTAGTTATTTGCTAGGTCCTTCCATACAATAGTGAACAAGACATATGCGGTTTCTACCCACACAGTGATGCCGGGGTTCTTGTTTGCAGAGTTGAAGAATGAACTTAGCAGACACCCAAGGTAAGAAAGCCAGGGAGAGGCTTTTATTGAGAGATACAGTGAGAGGACAGAGCTCCCCGGTTCATGCCAGGAGGAGATAAGAGAGCCTGGGGTGGTGCGCTGTCTAGGGGATTTATAGGCAGTTGAGGATTTTTGGGAACTGATAAAAGGCTTAGGTGTGTGGACTTGTTAAAAGTGGTCTTAGGATATTTGTCCTTGATGAGACATTAAGTCCCTTTTAGCATGCTAAAGTGAATCCTGCACATGATTACAAATGATTAGCATAATGAAAACATGGGCTATGCTGAGATATTTTCCTTTATCTGGGGAATATCAACTGATCTCACTGAAGAACGACTCGAGTTTAGTGTTTAACAAGGAGTTTTGGTAGGGGGTTTCCTTGCATCTAGTTACATTGCTCTGACTGTAAATATCCTGCCTTGCTTTTACCAGAGGCCCTCACCTTATTCTGTCTAAGCCCATGGTCCCTGTCTCAACAGGACTGAGTTAGCAGCACCTGTATGCTCAGGATATCTCATTAGGGAAGGTAAAAAGAAACCAGCCCATTAGTGCTCTTTTCTTCTCTATGGGAGAAGAAATTCTGAGGTATGTTCTCAGTCTCTCAAGTCCTCTGTGGGATTGTGTCCCTGTTACCTTCAGCAGTAGCCTTCTTGTGAAAATACCTATTATTTGTTAGCTTTCGTTCCTTCCTTGTTTTACATATTCACCTTTCTGAAAATGCCTGCCAAATAAACTGCTTGAACCCAAATTCTTCTCGCAGAGTCTGTTTTGGGGGAATCTCAACAAAGACAAGTTAAGCCCTAGTTAGCCCATCAGATCTTTTCATCAGAGATTTAGTTGGATATTTTAAATGATTAGTATTAGATTGCTCTGAAGATTAAGAGAGGTGTATATGGAAAAATTCAGTATGTTCACTGAGTAAAACCTCAATACACTTGAGAGAGGGAAAGAAAGTTGTACACTTGTGTTTCCCATAGGAGACGTTTGTGGAATATGTAAGAGAGCCTCTGCCACCTTAGGAAGGAAAGCCATAAACTTTGAGTTTTAATATCAGAAAAGTGTTAAGCATTCAAATGAGTAACAGGCTCTCAAAAGTCATTTAGAATGTGTTTTATCTACAGAAAAAGTAAAACTAGCTTATTCTTTCTTTAAAGCTTTGATGCGAAGAAATCCTTTTGTTTCTTGTCAGCAAAGAGGGGTAAATGGAAAATATATAGTCATTATCTGTATTTTCTACTGATGCCATAACAAATTTTCGCAAAATTGGCTGTAACAATGCAAATTAATGATCCGACAGTTCTTTAAGTCAAGAGTCTGACATGGTCTCATTGGGCTGAAATCAAGGTATCATCAGGGCTACATTCTTTTCTGGAGGCTTTAGGGCAGAATCTGTTTCCTTGGCTTTGCCACCTTCTTGAGGCCACTCACTGTCCATGGCTTACGGCTCCCTTCCTCCATCTCCAAAGTCAGCAATGTCACCTCTCTCCAGCCTTTCTTCATTCATACATCTCTGGCTGACTGGAGCTGGGAAAGGTTCTCTGCTATCAAGAAATCATATGGTTGTAATGGAGGGCAGAGAGCATTAAGAGTCAGGAAAAAGAACTAATGACATTTAACCTGACTGCCTAGAGCGAGAGCCACCCAGTCTTTTCTTGTGTAAATTACCTGAGGCTTCTGAGAAATGCGCCTACCCTAAGTTAGATAACTAGAAGTGGGCAACAGCCTGGGAACGCCTGGGGATGTAAGCCGTGATAAGTCACATAGACATGCTTGGGTAAGCAAGAGATAACAATTGAAGCGGGCAGGCAACTGGTGCGTTCCCTAAAAAGGTTACAATGTTTCCCATTGGTTACAATATAGAGTGTGTTTTGAACCTATTAGTTGTAGAACTGCGTGGGCTTTAGTGTAACGGCTGTGAAGATCCTATATAATCAGTACCCAAAGTTGCTTCGGGGTCGGCAGCTCAGACTCGGCTTGCGTGTCAGGGGAGGTGCTGTCGACCCCAGCTTGCTGGCTGAATAAAGACTTTGCTTGGATTTTCATCTCCGTGTCTGTGTGTCTTGTTCTCTGGGAAACCCCGGAGTCCTAGACCCTAACATTTGGGGGCTCATCCTGGATCCGTGCGACTTCTCTGAGAACAAAGCTGGAGGCAAGGTCTAATTGTCCGGACGGGGCAGTGTAATTCGAGGGTCGCCCCCTTGTGTCTGCGTAAATCCATTATAAAGCGGGAGTTGCCATCCCGTGTATGGTCTCAGGTTAGTGACCCCGAGTGAGAGAGTCCGGGTTGGTAGTCCCAGCCCCCAGGTTCGTGACCCTGGGTGAAGTCCAGGTGACTAATCCTGGCCCTAGGGTCTGAGTGACTCGGCCTTAGGAAAGCAAGTCCGATCGGCAGGAACCTGGCGCCTGAGGAGGAAAGGATCAAGCTCATCACCCTGCGGCAGTCTGAGTGGACGCCTTTCGGGACAATCACGAGAGTTTTTGAGGATCCTGAAAGTGGTGAGGGTGGTGCGCACCAGAGTGAAAGAAGGACCGGTCCAAACGAGTGCGATCAGATGTGGTGTGTGTGCTTGGTGTTACCATTGATTGTTTTATTGTGTTTTGGTTTTGGTTTATATATTTTTTTGCGCGTCTCATTTTAAGTTTCCTTGTTCTAAGGTTCTCCTGCTCTCTCCGTTCCTCCTTTCTGCCACTACATCATTCCCCGCGGGCATGGGTCGGGCAATTAAGAGCCATTAGGGCGCCCGCCGCTAGAAGACTCCCGTGACAGGATAAGGGGGTCACAGCCGTGAATCCCAGATAAATTTGCGTCCCCCACAGAAGAAAAACTGTGCAATGACAGGCATCCATTCACAAGCACATACAACAGTCATCTTGTTTGAAGTGGCATCTTCATCCTTCGCCTTTGTCTCCCTCATATTCTTTTTCTTCTTTCTCACTATGGGTCAGACTCAGGCTACTCCTAAGAGTCTGATCCTTTCCCATTTCCCGAAGGTCAAGGAACAGGCCTTAAATATGAGCCTTGGCATCAAGAAGGGTAAGCTCGACACCTTTTGCTCTGTCGAATGGCCTTCCTTTGGAGTAGGCTGGCCGACCCAGGGGTCTCTTTCCCTGGACCTTATCGGCAAAGTCAAAACCATTATCTCCCGACCAGACCCTGGGGGCCACCCTGACCAACTCCCCTATATCTTGGTCTGGGAAAATCTAGCTGAGAATCCTCCATCCTGGCTGAGGCCCTTTTTGGTGGGGAAATCTCATACTGACCCACTAAAGACCTCCGTCCTAGTTGCTCAGGAAAAATTAAAGCCCTCTGACTGCAGGGCCAGAAATCCTGTGCGCCCGAGTGCGCCGCCTGTCCTCCCCGACAGTTCTCCTCTCTACCCCTTTCTGCCGATTGAGCAGCCACCCCCGTATGCAGAGGAGAGGGGTGAAGCTGCCGGGAGGATAGAAAACGAGGCTGGGGAACCCAGCGGGAACCAGGCAGCCGCAGTTTCCCCATACTCTTCAGCAGAGGGAGGCAGGAGGCCGGAAAGAGCTTCCCCACACTCCCCCACCCTGGCCCCACGCTGGGCGCCAGGTAGAACAGGAGGAATGCAGTTAAGGCCTCGGGGGGCCAGGGAACAAGAAGGGGAGGCTCCCTCCTCCACCTCAGAAGGAGCAGTGCCGGTTCTGCCTGTGCGTGCCATCGGTACAGGCAGCGCTCAACAATATCAATACTGGCCCTTTTCATCTAGTGACCTCTATGATTGGAGGACTCAGAACCCTCCCTTCTCAGAGGACCCCAAGTGTCTTATAGGTCTAGTAGAGTCCATTATGTTTACCCATCGTCCCACATGGGATGACTGCCAGCAATTGCTCTTCACTCTCTTCATGACGGAAGAGCGAGAGCGTATCCTCAATGAGGCCAGGAAAAATGTCCTTGGAGAGAATTGAAGACCCACTACCCTCGAGCTCATCATCGATGAGGCGTTCCCACTTATGCGCCCGGATTGGGACTTCGGGACTGCAGAAGGTAGGGAGCGTCTCCAGGTCTACCGCCAGACTCTGATGACTGGTCTCCGGGCGGCCGCCAGACGGCCCACTAACCTGGCTAAGGTAAAAACTATTGTTCAGGGGGAAATGGAAAGCCCAGCCGCGTATCTGGAAAGGCTGTTTGATGCTTACAGGCAGTATACCCCCATAAACCCGGAAGCAGAGGAACATAGGTCAGCTGTAGTCCTCTCATTCATCAACCAGGCAGCCCCTGATATCCAGAGAAAACTCCACAAGCGGGAGGACCTGGGGGAGATCTCTATTAGGGAACTGCTGCAGCAGGTGGAGAAGGTCTTCAATGCTAGGGAAACTCTGGAAGATAGAGAAGAAAGGCTGAGGAAAGAGAAATGGGTAATGCAGGAGAAAAATAGGAAGGAAGACAGAGAATTTCAGAAGAGGGAGAACAAGAAGCAGAGGGAGGAGATGGCCAGGATATTCCTGGCCAGGGTGAAGGAGGGCCCTAGGCCACCTCGAGGAACAGGACCCCGCCAATCCCAACTAGGACAAGATCAATGCGCCCTGTGTAAGAGATATGGACATTGGAAGAGGGAGTGCACCCAAAGGAGGGAACAAGGAAGAGGGAACCCTGTTAAGACCCTGCACCTAGGAGAGGAGGATTGACGGGGATGGGGCTCGGCACCCCTCCCTGAGTCCTGGGTAACCCTGTGTGTGGAGGGGACTCCCATTGGGTTCATGGTAGATACTGGGGCACAATATTCAGTTATTAACCAGGCCCACAGTCCCCTGAACCCAGGACGCACAAGTATAGTCCAGGGAGCGACAGGGTCCAAGAAATGTGCCTGGACCACTACCAGAAAAGTGGACCTAGGAAGGCATCAGGTCTCTCACTCATTTCTGGTCATACCTGAGAGCCCCGCACCGTTGTTAGGTAGAGACTTACTAACCAAAGTTGGGGCGCGCATTCATTTTGAACCCGAAGGGATAAAAATCATGGACAAAGAAGGGCAGCCCCTACAACCGGCACATGTGTTAACTCTGTCCCTGGCCAACAAACATCATCTGTTTCAGGCGGATCAAGAGAAGGGGGGCCGGGGAGAAATGGACTCTTGGTTACAGAGGTTTCCTTCCGCATGGGCTGAGACCAGAGGAATTGGTCTCGTTAAACACCTATCCCCGGTCATTGTTCAACTCAAAGCCGTGGCTCTACCCATCCGGGTCTGGCAATATCCAATGCCGGAAGAGGCTAGGAAAGGGATAGCACCCCATATCCATAGACTGTTGGAGACAGGAATCCTTAAACCCTGCCAATCTGCATGGAATATGCCCCTGCTTCCAGTGAGGAAGCCTGGCAGTAGAGATTACAGACCAGTGCAGGACTTGCGGAAAGTCAATGAGAGGGTAGAAGACATCCATCCTACAGTGCCCAACCCTTACACCCTACTCAGCCACCTGCCACCCACACATGTGTGGTATACCACTCTGGACCTGAAAGACGCCTTCTTTAGTATCCCACTCTCTGAAGTTAGTCAGCCTTTGTTTGCCTTTGAGTGGCAAGAGCCAGGGTAGGGGGGGAGGGAGAAAAGGGCAGCTTACCTGGACTAGACTACCAGAGGGCTTCAAGAACTCTCCCACCTTATTCAATGAAGCCCTAAGCCAGGACCTGGAGCCCTTTCACAGGAGCCACCCCCGTGTGACACTGCTGCAGTATGTGGATGACCTGTTGCTGGCCACGGAAACCCATGAAGAGTGCGAAGAAGCCACGGGGAACTTGCTGGCTGAAACTGGGTGAACTGGGATATCGAGCCAGTGCCAAGAAAGCCCACATCTGTCAGAGGTCAGTAGTCTACTTGGGGTACAAAATATCTAATGGGGCCAGGTGGCTAACGCAGGCCATGAAACAAACTATCCTCACTATCCCTGTCCCTTCCTCACCCTGGGGAGTGAGAGAATTTCTTGGCTCAGCCAGGTTTTGCAGGCTCTGGATTCCAGGGTACGCAGAAATAGCCCGACCATTATATGAAGCGACCAAAGAAGGGCCGGGCTGGCAATGGACTCAGGAACAACAAGAGGCTTTTGACAGACTAAAAGAAGCTCTCCTCCGGGCTCCCGCCCTATCTCTGCCAGACCCAAAAAACCCTTTATCCTGTTTATAGATGAAAAGAAGGGAGTGGCTAAAGGAGTCCTGGCTCAGCAGCTGGGCCCGTGGAAAAGACCTGTGGCCTATTTGTCCAAGCTGCTAGACCCAGTGGCCTCCGGGTGGCCACCTTGTCTGCATATCCTAGCAGCTATCGCTCTACAGGTAAAGGAGGCAGACAAGCTGACTTTTGGCCAGAACCTGAGAGTAACAGCCCCACATACCGTAGAGGGGATCCTCAAGCATCCTCTAGGAAAATGTATGACGAACGCAAGACTCACCCACTACCAAGGGCTCCTACTAGATTCTCCACAAATCGCCTTCTCTGACCCGGTAACCCTAAATCCTGCCACCCTTCTGCTGGACCCAGATCTGACGACCCCCATCCATGACTGTAGAGACATCCTTTCCGACCTGAAAGACACACCGTTACCAAACTGTGAGCTAAATTGGTATACAGATGGGAGCAGTTTTGTGCAGGAGGGGGTCAGGACAGCAGGGGCAGCAGTAGTAACCCACGAAGGGGAAGTTGTCTGGAGCGCAGCTCTGCCCCCTGGCACCTCAGCACAGAAGGCGGAACTTATTGCTCTTGCTGAGGCCCTGGAAAGAGCAGAAGGCAAGCGGGCCAACATTTACACAGATAGCAGATATGCGTTTGGCACTGTCCATATCCACGGTGCCATCTACCAAGAAAGAGGATTCCGTTCTGCGGAAGGGAAGGGACTGAGGAATCTGCAAGAAGTCCAAAGACTACTAGCTGCTGTTGAAAAACCCAAAGCGGTAGCAGTTATACATGTACCGGGCCACCAATCAAAGAAGATACCTGAGGCCATCGGCAACAGCCATGCTGATGCGGAAGCTAAGAGGGCAGCCCTCTCGGACTCCCTTGTACTTGCAGCCCTCGAAATACCCATACCTGAACTGCCCGCCTTGCCACCCAAACCTGAGTATTCCCCCCAGGATCTTGAGTGGATTAAGAAACAAGTCTTGGGGAAAGTGTTTGGGGAGGGAAATTGGAGTAGGGACCAAGAAGGTAGGTTGATCCTGCCAGAAGCATTGGGGTAGTACATGCTTGCTAATCTGCATAAGTCCACCCATCTAGGCTGGAAAAAGCTGCTCAGTCTTTTCTAGTCCACGCAGTTGGTGTTTCCCCACCAGAATGAGGCAGCTTGTCAGATCACGGAAGTATGCAGTAGCTGTGCAATGCTAAGACCAGCCCCAAGAGGGCTGCACCTGGCAGGTACCTGGGAAAGGGGGAGGGCTCCAGGGAGGAATTGGGAAATAGACTTCACCGAAATAAAACCAGGGAAGTATGGATATAAGTATTTGCTGGTTATGGTAGATACTTTCTCTGGGTGGGTGGAGGCCTTTCCAACCAAGCATGAGACTAGCCAGGTAGTAGCAAAAAGATTAATTGAGGAAATCATCCCCAGATATGGGGTCCCTGAAGCAATAGGTTCCGATAACGGCCCGGCTTTCGTTAGCAAAATCCTGCAAGGACTAGCCCTAGCTTTGGGAGTAGATTGGAAGTTACATTGTGCTTATAACCCACAAAGCTCTGGGCAGGTAGAAAGAATGAATCGGACCCTGAAGGAGACCCTTTTTAAATTGGTATTGGAGACTGGCGGGGACTGGGTGACCCTCCTTCCCTTAGCCATCTTCCGCGCTCGGAACTCCCCCTATGTACATAGTTTAACTCCATTTGAGGTAATGTACGGGGCCCCTCCACCCATAACCCGGCAAGTGCAGCTTCCTGGTGCAGAGGACCCGTCCCCTGACTATCTGAATGTGTTGCAAGCTCTTGCTAAAGTGCAGCAGGAAATCTGGCCCCTGATCAGAGCATATTATGAGGGCGGGAAAATTCTGAGCCTGGAACATGGCATAGTCCCAGGGGATATGGTATGGGTCAAAAGACACCAAGTGAGGACTCTCGAGCCCAGGTGGAAAGGACCTTATGTTGTATTGTTTACCACCCCCACTGCTCTCAAGGTTGATGGTATTGCTCCATGGGTGCACCACACCCACATTCGGATCCTACCTCGTAACGATCCAAGGAACTGAAAAGAAGAGTGGAAGGTGCAGCAGCATCCTGCCAATCCCCTAAAACTACACTTAAGCTGAAGATGAAAGAGATCCTGCTAATAAGCTCCTTAGTATGAATCTTCACGGGAGCCACATCTGTGGGGATCAGAGGCACCAACCCCCATCAACCAAGGAACCTGACCTGGATGCTGATTGATAGCGACAATGGGGAAGTCATCAACTGCAAACAACACAGTGCACCTATGGGAACCTGGTGGCCTGACCTGTATTTCTGCTTTCGGCAGATCAACCCCGTTTACCGATCTGTCCCTCCAAATTTGGCTCGCTCCCATGGGTTTTATGCTTGCCCAGGAACAGGTAAAGGAAGGCATTGTGGGGGGGGGCATGACTTCTTTTGTGCCAGCTGGGACTGTGTAACCTCAAATGATGGGGATTGGAGATGGACAGTTACAAAAATCGATTCTGTCAAATTTACTTATGTCAACAAGGGCATCCCTCATCACCAGCCTATGACCCTTCACAAAACCAAGGCTTGTGACAAAACGGACCAGGATTGGGTAAGAGTTCAATTCACCGAGACGGGCAAAAACACTGAGGTATCGCGCTGGATAAACGGACTAGTGTGGGGAATGGTGTATTATAAATATGGGGGGCATGCTGGCTCGACCCTCATCATTAAATTAACTGTGTCAACTCCCACCGCTGCCGTAGGTCCCAACCCGGTTATAAATCCCCGGAAACCTTCAATCCAGGACAAGGGCCTGAGCAAAAAGGATGAGAAAATGCCGACCAGAACGCTTGCTCCAGAGCCCACGAGAGGACTGGGTTCATCGACCTCTGGGTTATGGGCCCAGCACACTCCCTCCGGGTTAGATAATCCCATGTGGGAAATGGTGCAGGCAGTAGTAGAGACTATTAACCACACCACTTCCTCCCTCACCGATCCTTGTTGGCTATGCTACCCAGGTTCACCCCCTTTCTATAAGGCAATCGGGATAAATGGCTCCTACACTATCAACAACTCCCATCCCACTTACTGGGACAGGAGACCGTGGGGACTTACAATCGCTCAAGTCTCAGTCGTTGGTACGTGTGTAGGCACAGTCCCGACGACCCAGAGCCAGTTATGCTCCTCCTATAATAACACTACGTGGGAGCAGGGAAAGTGGATTATACCCTCCTCGGGCTGGTGGCTCTGCTCAAACACAGGCCTCACTCCGGCCCTATCCACCTCTGTGTTCAATGCTAACGGTGAGTTTTGTGTGCTGGTGGCCATTCTACTACCTCGCCTAATGTATCATTCTCATGAATCTCTCCTTTCTTATTGGGAAGAAAGGCCGAGCCCCCACTGGAGCAAGAGGGAGGTTGTTACCGCCCTGACCATTGGGACCCTCTTCTCCCTAGGGATAGCAGGGGCAGGCACTGGGGTCGCAGCCCTTGTGACGTGGGAAAAAGGGCTCACAGCCCTGAGGCTGGCAGTCGACAGGGACCTAGAACAACTCCGACAGTCAATATCAGACCTGGAGCAATCCCTCACCTCCTTGTCAGAGGTGGTCCTACAGAACCGAAGAGGCCTGGACCTCTTGTTCTTAAAAGAAGGTGGGCTATGCGCAGCCCTAAAAGAAGAATGCTGTTTCTATGTAGATAAGACAGGTGCAGTCAGAGATTCCTTAGCCAAACTAAAAAAAGATCTTGACAGGTGGTGTAAAGAATATGAAAGCAGCAGCAGCGAAGGCTGGTTTGAGTCTTGGTTCAAGCACAAGCCATGGTTTGCTACCCTCCTCTCAGCCGTTGCAGGGCCACTGGTCATCTTGCTGTTTTTGGTTACCATCGGCCCGTGTATAATAAACAGGCTGCTTAAGTTTGTGCAGGAGAGGTTTGACACCGTCCAACTCCTGGTCCTTCGCCCAAAATATCAGGCCTAGACACCGCTGCGGAAGATTCCTTAGTCTGATCAAGGAAAGGGGGGAAATGTAATGGAGTGCAGAGAGCATCAAGAGTCAGGAAAAAGAACTAATGACACTTAACCTGACTGCCTAGAGTGAGAGCCACACAGTCTTTTCTTGTGTAAATTACCCGAGGCTTCTGAGAAATGCACCTACCCTAAGTTAGATAACTCGAAGTGGGCAACAGCCTGGGAACGCCTGGGGATGTAACCCGTGATAAGTCACATAGACATGCTTGGGTAAGCAAGAGTAACAATTGAAGCGGGTAGCAGGCAACTGGCACGTTCCCTATAAAGGTTACAATGTTTCCCATTGGTTACAATATAGAGTGTGTTTTAAACCTATTAGTTGTAGAACTGTGTGGGCTTTGGTGTAACGGTTGTGAAGATCCTATATAATCAGTACCCAAAGTTGCTTCGAGGTTGGCAGCTCGGACTTGGCCTGCGTGTCAGGGGAGGTGCTGTCGACCCCAGCTTGCTGGCTGAATAAAGACTTTGCTTGGATTTTCATCTCCGTGTCTGTGTGTCTTGTTCTCTGGGAAACCCCTGAGTCCTAGACCCTAACAATGGTCAGATTGGTTCCATCTGGATAATGCATGATAACTTCAGAACAACCTCAGTCTTATCTGCAAAGTCCCTTCTGTCAGGTAAGGTAATACAGTCACAGCTTCCAGGGATTAGGGCACAGAAATCTTTGGGGGGCGTTATTCTGCCTACCACTGATCTATTCCTACTAACTTAAAATCTATGAAGTCATAGAGGGTCTTTTTATTTAGTTTATTACTCTTTCTAGACCATGAATATAGTAAATGTGTATTTTTAAAGGTTTTCATGGGTTTATTCCTCAAGTTGAGCATCTCAAATAATTTTTAGCAATTTTTTAATTGCAGTCTGAATTACATAGGTGAAAGAACACAGTCTAAGTGTACAACTCAATAAATTTCAAAAGTAATTGCATCTGGAAACCACCACTCAGATTAAGAAAAGGACAGTCTAGCTTACAGAACCTTCTCGTGCCCGGTGCTATTCCTTACTCTTTTCTCCCCAAAAGGACTCGCTATCTGGGTTTCTACCACTAGAGGTGAGTTCTGACCTTTAATCTTAAATAAACAAAATAGTACAGGATATATTCATTGGTGTGTGGCTTCTTTCACTCAGTCACTGTGTTTGAAATAGTTTTCCATGTTGAGCATGTGGGCATAAATTGCTAATCCTGACTGGAGTATAGTATTTCTATGAACATACTATAATTTATTGCAGACATTTGGGTTGTTTCTAGCTATTAAAATTTTTGTTCTGTGAATTTTCTAGTGTATCTTTCAGTAAACATATATATATATGTGTGTGTGTGTGTGTGTGTGTGTGTGTGTGTGTATACATGCATTAATGTTGGGTATGGACCTAGGAATAAAATCACTGGGGCATAAAGTATACATGTGTTCAATTTTGGAAGATAATGACAGCTTTCCAAGTGTTTGTACCATGAGTCTTCCAGTTGTTCTGCATCCTCACCAACACTTAATATGGTAATTTTTTAACATTCTGAGGTGTAGTTGTATCTCATGGTGGTTTGTTCATTTGTTGTTTCATTTTATGGTAGATTTACATGCAGTGAAATGCACAAATCCTAAGGGTGCAATTCAATGAATTTTGTCAAATCTTAGATTTGTTTGAACTTACAGGTTTCAAGTTGTTTAATTGTACATTTTTTCAAGAGGGTTGTAGAGGAATTCAGTTTCTTGCAGCTGAAGAGGGAAAGCTGTAATCATTGTGCTCCTAATCCACTCTTTCTAGTGGGACATGTGATACACAGACCCAGATGAGCACTCAGTCAGGTCTGTGGACAACTGGGTTGACTGAGTTAGTATGCACTGCTTATCTCAGAGGCCATTACCTACTGACTTCAGGGAAACTCATCCAGGAGAAGGAAAGGCAGAACTGCAGCCTGCAAGTCTCAGTAACACTGCACAGTAACCTGCCATCAAGACAGTTTGCCTGTTTGGCTACAGGCTCTTGTTGCAGTTGTCAAACCACAGATCTGTGATAAGAATGAACCCCAAAACTTTGACTTAAAATAGTTTCTTTCCTTCCTTTTTTTGTTTTGCTTTTGTCACATTTCAATATGAATCATGTGTAACTAGGTATTGATGTCATGGTTAACATTCTCTTCCCCATGCCCTTGGCACACACAGGCCCTGATGCTTCATCCTTAGCTTCATTACAGGAACTGTGCCATGTAGTTTGAGTTTGCCTGCAAGTAAAGAAGATGGAAAAAACATTTGGCTGATAAAAAGATGGTGGCCTGAATGTTCTCTGTCAAATGAAACAGCCTCAACTTTTACTTCAGTAATAAGTGTCTTATAGAGGCTGGGTGCTGTGGGTAACTAGCTCTGCTGGGATTAGGCAAATGAATTTCTCTGAATCGTGTTTCTTTCCATCTATAAACCAGGATAATAGCATCCTAGGGCTGTAATGAGAATTATACGGGAGAACATGGGGGAAGCACAGAACACAGAAGTTTAGTGCCTGCTCCTTTGTCTATGAAGATTGTCAGTGATGATATAACAGCATTCATGGAGCTAAAAAGAAAGCCCAAAGACACTGTAAGTCTGACTGACATAAGCCATCAATAAAGAAGGCTCAGCAGGAAGGCCTGTGACTCCAGAACATCCTGCTCCTCTTAGAACTTCTACCTAAGAAACCAGGAAGAGGCTGGACATTGGCAGGCATATTATTATCCAGTCAAGGTGTGATGTCCATGCTGAATGACCCAGGCTCTTCCGTCTCAGACTGTGGCTTCCAAAGCCACTGTTCTCATCACCTTTTCCTTGGCCAAAGGAAAAAAGGCAGAGAGCAGTACCTGCGGGAGGGTTTTATGGGCCAGGCTTGAAAGTGGCACATATCATTTGTTCCTATTTCCACTGGTTTCAACTCAGTCATTTGGCCACATTTAACTGCAAAGGAGGCTGGAGTATGCCAGCTAGCTGTGATTCCAGGAAGAAGGGAAGCATGTAGATTTTGATGACCATTAGCAACCTCAGCCACACATGGCCAATAACCTGACTTGGAGTAACCTTTCCTATGTTCATGGGAATATAGTTGTAGCCATATCACTGCTGCAGCAATATAGGTAAAAATTAGAGGCTCTCAAAGAGTATACATAAAGTACTTTTAGTCCTATTGTTTAAAACCTATTTCCAGACTTCTTTAACACAAAGACTCTGTGGGAGGCATTAATGTTGCCTGTCTCTCAATTTGCTAGGCAGCTTATTTGGACTCCTAAGTGTGACTAGATAATTTTATATATCTGTTGGGTGTGGTAGGATTGAAAAAGCCCACTTGGTTCCAGATACTTGAAGAGTAAACCCAGATCAGATGGCTGGCCCTGAAGGTAAACCCTCAGGGGATTCTGGTGTCTTGAGATGGAAACATTTTCTAAGCTTCCAAGGGGCTGTGGCTGAGCCTTTTTGACAATGACAATAAGAAGATCTTCACTGTGAATCCTAGTTGATGATGAGCATTGCACCTGCTGTAGGGCTGAATCTTTCTAAGCACAGCAATCATAAATAAAGTACATAGAAATCACAGCCCACAATTCATATTTATAGAACTTAGTTTTAATTTTGAGGACCCCCCCCACCTCCCATTCCGTGAGGTAGTTGAGATCATCTTAGTTCATTGGTCTAAGTCTGGGGAGATTTCCTGACCTCAGGTTGTTCTGGAAAGAGAAGGCTTTGAAGAATGACCATGTATTTGGTCACTGATATATGTTATCAAGCATCTTGCCATTCTGCACTCCTGCCCCCTTCAGCTCTAGTGGATCCCCCTCTGCTTTCCCTGTGCAGTGCAGGAAGGCAAACGATTCACTCTGCTCCTTCTCCCACCTGGATCCCTATCAGGGATCTCTGTAAGTTTGCCTATGACCTCATCCACCTAGATTTCCTCTGCAGCTGTTCCCTCTCCAGGGACTTCCCTCTTCTAAGGGGCACTGCCTGGGGCACAGGGCAAACCCTCCCACTGCCTCCAACCTGTACTTCTGCTCTTATTACTTCCCTTTTGATTGTTGTCTTTCTAACCGGGAAGTGCCTCTCTCCTAGTCCCTGAGTACATCCCTCTTTTCTCAGACATGCTGCTCTCACGCATGCAAGTCTTTTGTGTTCCCATAAGGTCTTTACTATTGGAACATGAAAGTCCAGAGCAGGTTATTTTTATTCTTCTTATCCTGTTCTGTAACTTCTCTCCTGGTTCAATGGGAATAGAGCAGCTGAATAGCTAGGATGAGGGGTGAAGAGGAGAGTGATACCCATCAGATATTGTAGAATAATATTCTACAATAAGGATTTACCTATCTACCTATCCATCCTGACAACATACAGACAACAGACATACAAAGCAAGCAAGCAAATGTATTGGTGTACTATTGCATTTGAAATGGATGTGTGATTGTATGAAAGTTATTGAGACTAGATCCCAAGAGAAAAAATTTTTCTTCTTTTGCTTTTTCCTTTTATTGTATCACATGAGAGAATGGATGCTAACTAAGTTTATTGTGGTGATCTTTTCACAATATATGGAAGTTAAGCCATTGTACTGTACATTTTAACTTATACTTGAGGTATGTCAATTATATCTCATATATAAAACTGCAAAAAATATCTTGTGCATTGGCTTGGTATTCAGGCTCCAAACTGATCATTTTATTTGGACTCCTAAGTGTGAGTTTCCCTTTTTCTCCATTCTGCAAACCACAAGGAAGGTGTGATTTAAACTTAGATGGTACCAGTCCTAGGGAACTTGTTAAAACATAGGTAAGAATTCTATCTTTTTTCAGACTGGCTTGTTGTCATTAGTTATTTTTTCCTTCCCTGAACTTGTGATTCATATTTTGCATAGCTGTTGTAAACATTACTTCTTGAATTTCCAGACAGAATAAATATGTCAAACAAGTAGGCCTAAAGGAAGGAATACTCACCCAATTTTCAGACAGACCCGGTACAAAATGAGAATGTGAACCCTTTGTCTAAACAAGAGACAGAACATTACCAACACCCCAGGAGCTCCTGCATGCCCCCTCTAGTTATAACTTTCATAACTTTCCTAAGAATAACCATTATTATCCTGACTTCTAACAGATGAGCTTGGCCTCTCTTTGACTTTACATTAATTGAATCATGAAGAATGTACTCTTTTGTGTCTGGCTTCTTTTGCTCAACATCAGTATCATGAGATTTTCCATCCTTGCATGGAATTGTAATTTGTTTATTCTTTTTGATGGATAACATTCATTTTATAGAATCTTAAAATTGTTTCTACTAGTATCATACTAAATCTCCCTTTTCCCCAGATCTTTTCTCTGACATGAGCGCGCGCACACACACACACACACACACACACACACACACACACACACACAGACTGGAATGAAGGAAGGTAGGGTTGTATGTCACTGGGCCTTCACCTTTGGTGTGTTCGTTGCCCAATAACCACAATATGTTGAATCTCCAGAAGATGTTGGTTGACACCTTTAATCACATTGTCTTCTCTTCCAAATGCCAACTTTTTTGTGCCTGTGAATGAGTTAGTGCATGAAACTTTAGCTGGTGACATGCCAAATCTATATTCAACGTTTTTCCAGTTCTGGGAAGCTGAAACTTTCCCTCTTTCCATTTCCAGCTAGTTGGTTTCCAGTTTTTACTATGTTAGCATGATGATCAGCATGAAAAAATTGCACGTATGTAATGCCATATGGAAAAATTCACAGAAACAGATCATAAGTAAGATATGCATCAATTACAGCTTAGCTTATTTTCATTGCATGGATATGTCACTAAGTATTTTTTTCTAATATTTTTGAAGTTTCCAAGACTGAACTTTATTATTTTTATTTTTTAATTCAGAAGTATTATTAATTATTAATTTGTATACCATATATCTAACCCATTTAAAGGATATGCTTCAATAATTTTTAGTATACTTACAGAATTGTGCAATTACCACTAAATTTTAGAACTAATGAAAATATTAAAGGAAATGTGACACCCATTAGCAGTCATTCTTCATTTCCCCCTGTTTGCTTCCAGGTAGACAATCAGCAATCTATTCTTTGTCTCCATTGTTTTACCTTTTCTGGACATTTCATATAGATGGAAACATACAATGTGGTTTTTTTTGAATGGTTTATTCCTTCATTCCTTTTTCATGGCTTGATAGTAGTCCATTGCATAGATATACCATCTTTGCTTATCTATTAATCACTTGGTAGATATCTGGATTATTTCCAATTGTTTATAATTATGATCATTTGTGTACAGGTTTTATATGAAAATATATTTTATTTCTCTTGAGTATATGTGTAGTTGTGGAATTGCTGGGCCATATGTTAATTTTATTAATTCACCTACTCACCAATACTTGTAATTATCTTTTTTTTATTATTGATAGTCTAGAAAGCATGAGGTGATATCTCATTATGGTTTTAATTTGCATTTCCCTAATAGCTAGTGATATTGAACATCTTTTCATATGCTTATTTACCATGTGTACATCTTCTCTGTGAAAATGTCCAATCATATCCTTTACCCATTTTAAATGATTTGGTCTTTTATTATTGAATTGTAGGAGTTCTTTAATATATTCTTGATACAAGTCTTTTCTCATATATATGATTTGCAAATATTTTCTCCCATTTTGTAGGTTGTCTTTTTAATTTCCTTTATTGAAATATAATTGAGATAGTCATATTAGTTTCAGGTGTACACATAATAATTTGACATTTCTATACATTATGAAATGATCACCAATTTACCATCTGTCATCATACAAAGTTAGTTACAGTATTGTTTTCTAATGATGAGAACTTTTTAAGATTTACCATCTGAGCAACTTTCAAATTTGAAATACAATATTATTGACTATAGTCATCATGCCATACATTACATCTCCAGGACTTATTTATTTCATAACTGAAAGTTTGTACCTCTTATTCTCTTTCACCCATTTTTCCCACCCCCAAATCTCTTCCCCTTTAGCAACCACTAATCTGGCCTTCATTTAGCATGATATTGTTGAAGTCCACCCAAGTTATCACAAATGGAAATATTTCATTATTTTCTTCAGCTGAATAGGTATGTATATACCACATATTATTAATTTCTCCAACAACAGACTTTATATTGCTTCCATATCTTGGCTATTGTAAATAATACTGCAAAGGGGTGCACATATCTTTTCAAATCAGTGTTTTCATTTTCTTCAGATAAATACCCAGAAATACAATTGCTGACTCATATGGCAGCCCTATCTTTAACATTTTGAGGAACTTCTATATTGTTTTCCATAGTAGTTGCCTCAATTTACCTTCCCACCAACAATGCATGAGCGTTCCCTTTTCTCCACATTCCTGTCTGTTTGATAACTGCCATTCTGACAAGGGTCAGGTAGTATCTCATTGTGGTTTTGACTACATTTTCCTGATGATTAGTTTTGTTTGCCATCTTTTCAAGTGCCTGTTGACCACCTACATGTGTTCTTTAGAAAAATATCTATTCATATCCTCTTCTTATTTTTAATTATAGTTTGTTTTTTTTGTTATTGAGTTGCATGAGGTTTTCTTTACATATTTTGGATATTAACCCCTTATTGGATATATGATTTGCAAATATCTTCTTCTATTCAGTAGTTTGCCTTTTTATTTTGTTGATGGCTTTCTTCACTGTGTAGAAGCTTTTTAGCTTGGTGTGGTCTCACCTGTTTATTCCTGCTTTTGTTGCCATTACTTCTGGAGTCGGATGCAGAAAGATACTGCTAAAAGCAATGTCAAGGAGCTTACCATCTGTATTTTCTTCTAAGAGTTTTATGGTTTCTGGGTTTATATTCCAGTTTTTAATCCATTTTGAGCTAACTTTTTATGCATGGTATATTGTAGCTGTCTGGTTTCCGTCTTTGCATGTGGCTGTTCAGTTTTCCCATACTCTTCATTGAAGAGACTCCTTTCCCTACCATATATTCCTGCCTTTTTTGTCATAAATTAACTGACTATATATGCATGGGTTTACTTCTGGACTCTATTCTGTTCTACTGATCTATATGTATGTTTTTATGCTAATACCATACTGTTTTGATTATTGTATCTTTGTAGTATAGTTTGAAATGAGGATCATTCTTTCTCAGAATTGCTTTGGCTATTTGGCATCTTTTGTGGTTCAATATAAATTTTAGGATTGTTTATCATATTCATGTGTAAAATACCAGTGGAATTATAATATGGATTTTATTGACTCTGTAGATCACTTTGGGTAATACAGACGTTGTAACAATAGTCATTCTTCCAATCCATGAGCATGGAATATCTTTCCATTTATTTGTGTCTTCAATTTCTTTCTCAAAGTCATATAGTTTTGTGTACAGGTCTTCCACCTCTTTGTTAAATTTATCCCTAGGTAGTTTATTCATTTTGATGCAATTGTAAAAGAAGTTGTTTTATTAATTTATCTTTCTGATAGCATATAAAAACGCAATTTTTGTATATTGATTTTGTACACTGAATATTTTCTGAGTTTCTTTATTCTAAAAATTTTTTTGGTGGAGTCATTAGGGTCAATAAAGAAACTGAAGACAAAATCAAAAAGTACCCTGACACAAATGAAAATTGCAATACAATTTACCAAAATGTATGGATGTAGCAAAGTATTTCTAAGAGGCACATTCATAGTGATATAAGTTTATCTTGAGAAACAAGAAAAATCTCAAATAAGCAATTTATGAAGTAATGTGGAAAAGAACAAAGCTCAAAAATAGTAGAGAGAAGGAAATAGTAGAGGTCAGAGTGGAAATAGATGAAATAGAGATTAAAGAGACAGTAGAAAAGATTAATGAAACTAAGAGCTGGTTCTTTGAAAAGATTAACAAAATCAACAAACCTTTAGCTAGACTAAGAAAAAAAGGCTCAAATAAATAAAATCAGATATAAAAGAGGAGACATTTTAACTGATACCAAGGAAATAAGAAAGATCAAGTGAAACTATTATGAACAACTATATGCTGACAAACTGGACAACCTAGAAGAATCAGATAAATTCTTATAAACATACAATCTTCCAAGATTAAATCATGAAAAATTTGAAATTTGAATAAATCGATTGCACTAATAAGGAGATAGAATCAGTAATAAAAAACTACCAACAAACAAAAGTGTAGTACCAGATAGTTTCACTGGTGATTTCTACTAAACATTCAATGAACATTTAATACCTATCTTACTCAAACTCTGGTAAAGAATTGAAGAAGGGTGAATATTTCCAAATTCATTTTACAAAACCAGCTTGACCCTGATACTAAAACCAGACAGGATGCCACAGAAAATGGAAATTACAAGCCAATATCCTTGGTGAATGTAGATGCAAAAATCCTTAACAGAATAGCAAAATATATTCAACAATATATTGAAAGGATATACGCCATGATCAAGTGGGATTTAGTCTAGGGATGTGAGCATGTTTTGACATCTGCAAATCAATCAATGTGATACACCAAATTAACAAAATGAATATCATAAATGATCATATATGATCATCTCAATAGATGCAGAAAAAGCATTTGCAAAATTCAACATCCTTTTATAATAAAAATTCTTAACAAAGTGGGTTTAGATGGAACATGTATCAACACAATAAAAGCTGTATAAGACAAGCCCACAGCTAGCATTATATTTAATGGCAAAAAACTTTCCCTTAAGATCAGGAATAAGACAAAGATGCTCACTCTCACCACTTTAATTCAACACAGCATTGGAAGTCCTATGCAGGAAAAAACAATAAAAGGTATACAAATTGGAAAGGAAGAAGTAAGACTGTCACTATTTGTAGACAACATTATTTTATGTATAGAAAACCTTAAAGTGTCCAGCAAATAATTGTCTTTTTACTTTCTTGATGGCATCCTTTTGGCAAAAAGTTTTTAATTCTGATGAAGTCTAGTTTCTCTTTTTCACCTGTGCTTTTGGTGTCATTGAACTTTATTTATTTTTAGTTTTTCAAAGCAGTTTTGAATTATTAATGCTTAGAAATTCACTGTATATATTTTTTTCCTAGATTTTGAATCCAGGAAATCTACCACAGGATAAAAATATTAGGTGGCTTATTGGCATGTGATAATTTTGGCAGCCAGAAGGAGAACATCCTTGAGATCCTATTAGAATATTCTAACATAAATATTCACTAAAGATTACATTTTCCTAAACGTTGTCCAAGAACATACTCATGGAATAAAGTGAAAGAGTGAAAAGCCTGACTTGATTTCTGACACCCACAAGTATCTGGGCCTCACTTTCAGTCTGTAAAATCCCACCCCACTTCCTTTGTTTACTTAGAATTGGTGGGGCAGGAACGTGGACCAGTATCCAAATGTGGTTGCTAGCATTCCCAATTTTCAACCCTGTTCATATCCTCCAAACTTACCTTATTAGAGAGGCAAGGCTCCCATTAGATTTGTCCCCAGAAACCACCTGCTTTTTGGTGATGATGAGATAAGAGCTCTTAGTTCGCCAGCAAAAACAGTATTAGAACCATAAAGAGAACAGAGGAAGCACTTCTTAGATGCATAGAAATTGGGTGTCTGGTCCTCTGCATCTGTCACAAGAAATGGTCCATGGATTCACATGTTCCTTTTGCCAAAAAGCACCTGACCAAGAACCTCATGCTGTCAGCCAAGGGGGCTCATGGAGCATTGTTGATGCACCAGATAAATGGTTACCTATGTGTACAAACTTGGTTAATGTTTTATAACCTACATTTCTTTTTTAATGTTTTTTATTCAGGTGAGAACAGTCTAACAGGTGACATCCACCCCTTTATCTTGCAAATCTAAGGGCACAAGTTTATGTTGTGTATTATACTAAATTATGAAGTATCTGAATTACAGAAAAAGAGGAGTTAATACTTCAGATCTCAGGGAACATTTGACCTAAACGTTCTCCTCCTGTCCCACCAGATATCCCACTCATCTGTCCTTGACTAATGATGAGGCTTTGTTCCCAAAGTTTATCTATTCATTACTTTAGAATTCAACATGATATTATTTTACGTTGTGAGAGGAAGTTGTCCTGAAAGTGGCCATACTTAACTTTTGTGTGTGTGAGTAATAAGAACAGATAACATGAGATCTACTTTCTTAAAAAAATTTTAAGTGTACAGTACCATCTTGTTAGCTATAAGCACAATGTTGTACAGTGAATCTCTGGAACTTACTCAACCTTGCATAACCAAAACTTTATACCCACTGAAAGCAACTTCCCATTTCCTACATCTGGGAGTTACCAGCCCTTGGCAACCAACATTCTAATATCTGTTTCTCTGAGTCTGACTATGTTAGTTAGATTCCTCAAATAAATGGAATCATGTATTATTTGTTCTTCTGTGATTGTCTTATTTCCCTTAGCAAATGTTCTGAAGGTTCATCAGTATTATTGCCTATAGCAGAATTTCCTTCTTTTTATAGCTGAATAATATTCTATTGTATGTATACACCACATTTTCTTTATCCACCCATCCATCCATTAGTGGATGTGTAGTTTGTTTCCATATCTTGGCTATTGTGACTAATGCCACAATGATTGTAGCAATGCATAAACTTCTTCAAGATCATGGTATTTATTCTTTTGGATAAATACTCAGAAGTGAGATTATTGGATCATATAATTTAATTTTTAATCTTCTGAGGAAGCTCAATACTATTTTCCATAGTAATTTCTCCATTTTATATTCTCACCAGCAGGGAACAAGGATTCTAATTTCTCCATATTCTTGTCAACACCTTTATATATATATAAATATAAATATAATATATATATTATGATGGCCATTCTACCAGGTTGGCTCTTCTGGAGTCCTGTAATATCTTCATGGTATCTGGACTTCTCATAAAGGTCTTTTGGTCCACACATCATTATTAAGTCTGTTTCTGGGGGTGATTAAAGACTGGGATTTCCTATTCTGCCATTTTACTGATGTTACTTACCATGATGTTTCCAAGGACCACTTAACTTGTAAGTGATAATTTCTTTTCTAAAAAATGAGGCTAATTCTAGTAAAATAGAAATATATCTTTATTGTAATGTTCTACTTTATGTGATGATATCTTACAACAATATCTTATCTCACATATGAGGGAGAGATAGGCATATATTTTATTTTTATGATTCAGAAAATTGTATCCAGAGAGGTTAAGCTAATTGCCTAAGATCTCATTCTGTGAAAGAAGGTGCTCACATGGTTTTATCTGGGAGCATGAGAAGCAATCTCCCCTACTCAATAGCATACGGGGAAAGGATGATACTTCTGAATCCAAATCAGTTACTAATTCTCTGACAGCTAAGGCCCAGAACCTTCCTACTTCAATAATATCCTGAATTGGGGCCAAAAGGTATGGCATTTCACACCTAAACTCCTTTGTTTCTTGTTCATGCTTGGTTGTTTGTAATAAAGTTTGTGCTGGAAACAGCTGAATAAACACACTCACCAGAGGGAACAATAATAAATGGTAATATATATATATATATATATTTATATATATATATATATACTTACAGCACATATTCACTCAAACATATATATGTTTATAGGCACATAAAAGCTAACCCTAATTAATGATGTAGTAAAGGAAATCATCGTAGAAGTAATTTTCAAGTAAAATACTTAAAGGGCAGCAGATACGTTTTGACAGTAACAGACAGAATAAATTATGTGGCTTTTTTGGTGATGGATCAATGAAACAAAAATGCTGTACCTTCTTTTTGGAGTCCACTGACATTATTATACACACAAAAAATGATTGTTCTGATGTAGACTGCTCTTTTTGTGAGGAAATTCACACAGCAATACACAGAAGATGCAGGAGGAGCCATAAGAAGACTCGGAGGATGCAAATGCTATTTTATAATTCATCAAGCTATAGAATTCCACAAATACACTTTATTAAAGAAAAAAAAGTAAAGGCTCTTTTCCTACTAACCTCTATGTTAGAAGCTACTGCAGCACAGAATAATGCTCATGACAATAGCCATTAAATTGTATTTTTCTGGCTCCACCATCCAATGTCTCTGCCAGAAGGATAACTTCTCTCAAATTCCTACTGAATCTTTTGGAGGTAAGAAATGCAGGTTTCTTACATGCACTGTGCAGATAAATCCACTTATCTTTGAAGAAGATGTGTGAGTACATAGACTACATTTTCTCCCCCAGTGCTTTGATTCCCTTGTTCTACTCAATCTCCATTGGTCGTAGGGCATTGCCACTGCTCCAGGACCTGGCAGCATCCTTACAGAGGCAGCTGATCTATGCTATAAAGGGTGTTAACGTTTATGCTGAGGGTGCCCTTTCCAGATCCTGCTGACCTCGATGCTATTTGCTCACTCTTCTCTCAGTTTCATGGAGAGTACACTGAAGTGATTTTACTTTTCCACTTGCCCTTTTATGAGGGTCTCTCTTTACCCTTAGGCCTTCTCAGCATACAGAGGGGGCACCATACTGACACTGCTCTGTGATTGTGCCCCATTATTCTTGAACCAAAGTTGTGGTTTGGGCCTTCTGAGACCTCCAGTAAAATCTACTCTGGGAAGTCTTCCAAACACATACAGATACACTGGAGTCCTTAGAACATACACAGTTTAGACTCCAACTGGTCTCCTTCTATACAGACTACATTCTCAGTCATTGGAAGCATTCCAGTTCCAAAGACAACCTTCTTGAGGCCATAAGTAGTCCAAAGGAAATGTCACCCAGGTAGAGAAACCCTACCCCCAGAGTTAACAGTGAGTAGACTTCGGACACACACACACACAGCAATTTAATCTCATCCTTCTTAAAGGGTAAATTGGATCTGCCCAGCAGCCAAGAGTCCTTTGGAGGACACAGTGATGTCCTGGTACCCACAGGGGCCTGGAGTACCTCTCCTAGTTATTTCTAGAATGAGAGAGGGAGGCTTTCATTACAGCCTTGAGTGCTCTGTATTCTTACTGTGGGCTTGTTGCCTTTCAGGGAGATGATATAGCAGGGGCTTGCTTTTACTTTTTCCACTTAACCTCTTGATTTTCCCAAGGAGGCTTGATTTCATTTGTAATTCTGTATCTGTTTAAATCATAATGCCTTTAGATTTTACTTTCAGATTGGAATGGAGGAGAGAAAGATGTGAGTCTAAAACAACTGTTCTACCTGAAGAAAAGATATGACTATTATTTTTGTCTTAAAGGAGTTTTACTTTATTCCATCCAAATAAAGTTAACAGGACCACTTCATGAGAAAACCAAACTGTGTAGGACCCATCAAATGTTTCTACATGTACACACAATTGGGCTGCTTTTTGTTCACCATGGAATTGTGTTTTTTTTTTTTTTTTTTGCTTTCTGGTCCTTGTTAATTCCTTCCTTCTGTTTTTGGGGGGATTGATTTGCTCTTCTTTCCCCAGCTTTTTTTTTTGGTATCATTAATCTACAATTACATGAGGAACATTATGTTTACTAGACTCCCCCCTTCACCAACTCCACCTCACAAACCCCATTACAGTCACTGTCCATCAGTGTAGTAAGATGCTATAAAATCACTACTTGTCTTCTCTGTGTTGCACAGCCCTCCCTGTGCCCCCTCCCACATTATACATGCTAATCATAAGGACCCCTTTCTTCTTCCCCAACTTCTTCCTCCCTTCTCACCCATCCTCCCCAGTCCCTTTCCCTTTGGTAACTATTAGTCCATTCTTGGGTTCTGTTATTCTGCTGCTGTTTTGCTCCTTCAGTTTTTTCCTTTGTCCTTATATTCCACATATGAGTGAAATCATTTGGTACTTGTCTTTCTCCGCCTGGCTTATTTCACTGAGTATAATACTCTCTAGCTCCATCCATGTTATTGCAAATGGTAGGATTTGTTTTCTTCTTATGGCTGAATAGTATTCCCTTGTGTATATGTACCACATCTTCTTTATCCATTCATCTACTGATGGACACTTAGCTTGCTTCCATTTCTTGGCTATTGTAAATAGTGCAGCGATAAACATAGGGGTCCATCTGTCTTTTTCAAATTGGGCTGCTGCATTCTTAGGGTAAATTCCTAGAAGTGGAATTCCTGGGTCAAATGGTATTTCTATTTTGAGCATTTTGAGGAACCTCCATACTGCTTTCCACAATGGTTGAACTAATTTACATTCCCACCAGCAATGTAGGAGGGTCCTGCTTTCTCCACAACCTTGCCAACATTTGTTGTTGTTTGTCTTTTGGATGGTGGCCATCCTTACTGGTGTGAGGTGATATCTCGTTGTGGTTTTAATTTGCATTTCTCTGATGACTAGCGATGTGGAGTACCTTTTCATGTGTCTGCTGGCCATCTGAATTTTTTCTTTGGAGAACTGTCTGTTCAGCTCCTCTGCCTATTTTTTAATTGAATTGTTCGCCTTTTGTTTGTTGAGATGCATGAGCTCTTCATATATTTTGGATGTCAATCCTTTATCGGATCTGCCATTTATGAATATATTCTCCCATACTCTAGGATGCCTTTTTGTTCTATTGATGGTGTCCTTTGCTGTACAGAAGCTTTTCAGCTTGATATAGTCCCACTTGTTCATTTTTGCTTTTGTTTCCCTTGCCCGGGGAGATATGTTCATGAAGAAGTCGCTTATGTTTATGTCCAAGAGATTTTTGCCAATTTTTTTTTCTAATAGTTTTATGGTTGCATGACTTACATTCAGGTCTTCGATCCATTTTGAATTTACTTTTGTGTATGGGGTTAGACAATGATCTAGTTTCATTCTCTTACATTTAGCTGTCTAGTTTTGCCAACATCAGCTGTTGAAGAGACTGTCATTTCCCCATTGTATGCCCATGGCTCCTTTATTGTATATTAATTGACCATATATATTTGGGGTAATGTCTGGAGACTCTATTCTGTTCCACTGGTCTGTGGCTCTTTTCTTGTGCCAATACCAAATTGTCTTGATTACTGCGGCTTTGTAGTAGATCTTGAAGTTGGAGAGCGAGATCCCCCCACTTTATTCTTCCTTCTCAGGATTGCTTTGGCTATTTGGGGTCTTTGGTGGTTCCATTTGAATTTTAGATCTATTTGTTCCAGTTCGTTGAAGAATGCTGTTGGTAATTTGATAGGGATTGTATTAAATCTGTAGATTGCTTTGGGCCAGATGGCCATTTTGACAATATTAATTCTTCCTAGCCAAGAGCATGGGATGAGTTTCTATTTGTTAGTGTCCTCTTTAATTTCTCTTAAGAATGTCTTGTAGTTTTTGGGGTATAGGTCTTTCAAGAAATGACTTTTTCATTTCTGAAGGCTGGAGACCTAATGTGCTCCAGTGTGTCCTATCCCATACCACCCCAAAGCCTGTCATTTGTGAATACTGTGTTAAATGCTAAACTGTTCCCCCAACTTAAGTGGCATTGCTCCATAAACTTCAAAATATTTTTTTGAAGTCCTCAAATCCAAATATTTAAAAACAATCTTTCAGACTTCTGTTCCTTGATACTCACTGAATTTGCATTCTTATATTAGCCTCTTCCAAATAACACCTTTACAAATTATGTCAAGTGTTTGTTTGCTACCTCATTTAAATCCTAAGTGTTCTGAATACCAATGCTCCCACGATCATCATCCTATATGTGGTATGGAGCCTCGAGTGTTCTTGGGCAATTATTTGACTTCTCTAAGCTGATTTATCTTTTTCTCACCCATTGTACTGAATCCTATGAGAGGCATACAACAGGTATTCAAAAAAAGGTGTGCTGAGTGAATGAATGAGCCTGTCTATCTGTCTGTGCAGTGAGGAAGTTGGAGTAGCTTATTATAGGCTCTCATCCAGCCCAAACATTTGAAGATTCTTTAGGCTTGTTTCATTGTTACTGCTCAGGATACTGTGCCATATGCTGTATGAGCAAGTTAGACATGATGGCAAACTGCATTTAGTTTTCTACTTTAAGCAAAGGCCATTGACATCAGCAAGGCACACATACTTAATGTCATAAAATGAAGGCACATGCATCGTGCACAAAATGGACTTCAGGATTAAAAAGTTTTCTTTTGCATACTATACATGTATTTTCAGGATATTCTTGAAGAAACTAATTGAAAGATAAATTTGTATGTGTGTGTTTTGGTGAGAAAAGCTTAGGTAGATTCTTCTGTCATTCATGAAAAGCATCTAGACTACTTCATCCAAACACTTTCAAGGCGGGTTAGTTGGTAGTTGGTATGTTGAACTGTTATTTAAAATCTTTCAATGAGAAAAATGTATATATGTGTCAGGGAACTGATTCTGATTTGAGATGCTTACTCTAGTGAGGGACAAGCTATATAGTTTTGGAGGCAGGGTGACATGGGCTTAAATTCTGGGTCTGATCTCCTGTCCAACTCTGAGCTCTTTGCAATTTTGAGAGTTTTCTATTCTGTATAATATATGACAAATAGACGGTATCTCCTATGTTTACAGAATTTGGGGCACTTTGCAGTGGATTTATTGTATTTTTTCCAATTGACAAACCCATTTAATACTTAATATTTGAAAATGAGATTGATATGCTGTTTCAAATTAGGTTTTTCCTATAGTTCCCACCTTTTCAGAGACCCTATAGAGGAATGCATGCTAATGGGAAATTAAATTGTGTCTTTCAAGGGAGAGAATATAAACATGAGAAATAGACCCAGAAACATTCTCAGAAATTCTGAGTGGTTAGTCTTCCCTAAACTGGAAAACTGACCATGGGGGATAAAGTGCAAAGGACTAAAGAGAAACAGGGTTAATAATGATTGTTGTGGTAGGAAGATGCCTATAGTGACACAGAGCTTGAGCAACCATCAACCATGACAAGTTGAGAAGCTCCAGGTGTAGCCAAGGAGGAAGCTATTTGCCTGCTGAACCCCTGGGGCCTGCCAGGTTAGTGCTGCCTTCCTCTGCATGTCACTGAGGAATCTTATGAGGTACAGTAGCTAACTATGTAATCTGGTCACAGACCTGTGTCTTCAGAGTTCCTTATATCATCAAGTCACCAGCTACCGGATGGGCCTTCTTTCTCCTGGATTGTCCTACTGTGAGACCTTAGCAGCATGGAAACAACCCTCAGTCTGTCCCATCTCCTACCTGTTTATGTGGGTGGGTTCTGGGTAACTCAAACTTCCTATCTAGACTGCAACATGGGATCTTAATGTCACCGCAGTAGAACCCTGTCCTTCTGCACTCAGGGAAACTGAGGTCCAGAACAGTAGTGTGACTGGCACAGGACGAGCACAGCTGGCTGATGATAGAGCTATGAACCCATTTCTCCTGATCCTAAGTCAAGTGCCTTTTTCACAAGACTGACTATTCTGTGAAGAATATAATCACATGAAAAGGAATAGTTTAAATATTCATCCATATTCTTAAAAGGAAATGTAAATGTTATGTCTATTAGCAATAACTTTGGGAGAAGTCATCCCTCTATAGATGGTTATAGTGCTAAATGGCTGATTCTCTGAAGATCCAAAGAGAAGTCTAGGGTCACAGGTAACAAAAACAAGAGGCTGCATGGTGAGAGCCCAGTGGTGAGTATGTACTGGCTTTGGTATAAATTCAAGAAGCTAGTCTGAGTCAGAGCTAGCTCATTAAGGCTCGTAGGTAGGGTAATTGCAGCTGAGATAAGATTTAGTCTAATGTAACCTTTTGGGAGTGCCTCATTCTATTTCCTGTGTTGTTTATGTGTTTGATTTGTGCAATTCTCATGACATATGCTAAATCCTTTTTTGTGATATAGGTGAATGCCATACATTCAGAATAATTCTTTACAAAAAAAAAAAGGAAAAAGAAAAAATGAGTCCAGAAGCTTATTACTTTCAGGAGGAAGACTGGATCTCTTTTAACTTCATTTTATACTATTTTTCCTTTGGCTATGTCATTCTCAATCATGTAGCCAATAATCCCATCTCCCAGTTTATATATAATTTTAATAGTTATACCTCATAAGAGGTATAACTTATGTACATATGAATAAAAGTCTGTTTCTCTGTTGTCAGATGGTAGCCATTAACCACAAGTGGCCATTTAAATTAAAACTTAAAACAATTACCATGAAATAACAATAAAAATTTACTTCTTTAATCACAGGAATCACATTTCATGTGCTTAACAACTACATGTGGCTAGTGGCTTCCACGTTGGCCAGTGAAAATAGGAAACATTTCCATCATCACAGAAAGTTCTGTTGTACAGTTTACTTGGTTAAGATGAAAGAAGTGGGGTTATATAACTGGCCAGATTATAGTAGCTATGCTGAATGACACACCTGACTGAAACAATGAAAATGTTGGAGTATTTTTAAAAATTTTGTTTATGTGCCTTATTGAGTCATCATTTAAAAAAAAACACATCTGTGGCTTCCAAACTGAAATGAAAGCAGTGGCCTTGTGACTTAGGCTAAGTGCCATAGTTGGAACTACTCCAGGAGGGCCTTTGAAAGTTGGGTATTGAGTTTCTTATTTGGCTTTGTGAAACAGAGAGCACAGGAAACGAATATTAGGGACCACCCAAAGTGGAAGCCTGTTAGGACATCTTCTTATAATGCTAGAATTCTTCAAGGTTATGTCCTTGAAGGTAAAGTGAACTAGAAAGAAACATCACTCTGAAGAAAGAGATATCAATATAGGTTGTCTTTTTTTTTATTACCTTGGTAGTAGATGGAAAATAAAAGCATCTCTGAAAATATGTAAGCCAGCTCTCACATGGGTTTTAGTCCATACTCACAATAGCTTTGTGGTCTGGAAAATTTCAATCAGATAATTAATTTAAGTGACACCATTTTAATAATGCTCTTAGGCACCTGGTGATGAAATGCATATTCTTTCTGTAAAAATCTCAAATTTAAACTCACATTAAAAATCTCCCAAAGACAAAATTTCAGATAAAAATGAGCAGCTCATAGTACACAAAAAAAACCCCCACAGTATACTAGAAAATGATGCTCAGATTCATTTGTAATAATAGAAATACAAATTAAAACTCAAATGAGATGCCATGTGTACTACCAGATTGATAAGATTTAAAATATTTAATGATATCAAATGATCACTATGATGTAAAGGAAATAGAATTTTCATCCACTGTTGGTTTGGGTGTAATGATACAACTTTGGAAACCAGTCTAGCATCAAATATGATATTAAACCTATGCATTTCTATAATACAGTAATCCACTTTAAGGGATAATTGTGGAAAGAAAGACAAATACCAAATGATTTCACTTATATATGGCATCTAAAAACCAAAACAAACAAAAACAGGTCCACATACAAACAACACTAAGCGGGAGGGGGTGAGGATGCAAAATAGGTGAAGGGAATAAGTAAGCACAAATGTCAAATCATAAAATAAATCAGTCACTAGAATGGAAGTACAGCTTAGAGAATATAACCAAAAATACTCTAATCCTTGGTATGGTAATGGGGGTAACTAGACTTACCATGGGAGCATTTAGTAATATACATAATCATTGAATCACTATGTTATGCAGCTGGAAACAAGATAATATTGTATATCAACTATATTCCAATAAGAAAGAGATAATTGTGCACCATTATAACAGAGTATGTGTATAAGTATGTTCATAGTAGCATGATATATAATAGCCAAAAGCTGAAAATAACCTAATTTTCATAAAACTAGATCATCCAGTGGAATACAATTCAACAGTGAAAAATAATAAATGATGGCTACATGCTTCAATGTGGATGAAACTCAAAAACACGTTGGATGAAAAAAGCAAGTCTTATAATATTTATAGCATAATTCTATTTATATTAAGTTCAAAAACAAGGAAAATTATATTATATAATGTATACCTTATATATCATTATGTTTATAAATATTATATTTATATTTGTATATTTGAGATATAAGCATAGGTGGCAAAACTTAAAAAATACTGAAAGAAAAGAATGAGTAACACACGAGTAATGGGTGAGAGAGGGATGAGATCTGAATGATCTATACAGGCGAGCTTCTACAATATTGTGTCTTCAATGTCTTAAATTCAGAGATGGAAACACAAGTAAGCTTTAAAATATATAAGTATATATATATTTACTAAATACATAGGAAATAAATAAATAAATAAATAAATAAATAAATAAATAAATAAATATATACTTTATATCTTCTTGTATATTTGATCCATTAAATCATAGTGAAAGTTCTGAATTAAGTAAAATTCCTAGGATCATCTAGGTTATAAGTGGCAGTGCAGGAATTGCAACCCATTTCTACCAGGTCAGTTGGCCTCTTCTTCCACCTAATTTCCTTGGCATGTATTCTAAGTAGGAGCTTTCCCTCCTCACCTCTTCTTCAGTCATCAGTCATCCTTAATATATTTTTTATCTTCCATAAATCTGCAGACATTTCTTGTCCTTTAACTATAATCTCACTCCCTATTCTCTTCTTTGTTTTAGCATAATATAATCACACACATAAAAACACAAGCGAACCTCAGAGGATGCAGAGATCATTCAAAGCACAGAAGAGAACTTAAGAAATACAATGATTTAAGACAATACTGTATCCATAAAACAAGAACAGAATGCTATGAAAAGAAACAGAGCATATAAAGGAACCCTTTTAGATAAAAAGGAAAATTTGAAAAATAAATCTCAAAATGTTGAGCAACAAGAAAAGGGTATGGAATGCTTTAGACAAACAGAGGCAAAAAGATCTATCCAGGAGGTCCAATGGCCAGCAAGTAGTAGTGCAAGAAAGAGAGGGGAAATAGATCTAAATAATCTGAGAAGCAATGAAGATATTTTTTCAGAGCTGAAGTGGAGAAGGACTCTTTAAATAGAAAAGGGTCACATCTACAACTGATTTCAAAATGTCAGAACAGCAAGAATAAATAGAACAAAAGAAATTTTGGCTATACAGTTCTTGTAAACATCAGATATTAGAAAAATAATAAAACAGTATTCTCAAATTTCTGAAGAAAAATACTTTGCCTTCCTCCCTTTCTTTCCATTTCCTTTTCTTCTCTTCTTCTCTCATTAACTACCCACTTGTCCGTCCATCCATCTGTCCATGTTAACTCATCTTTCCTGAATTTTCTTTTATGGTCTATACATTTCTTAAGCTATTTCCTTATAGCAGTTTCCATGTGCATAATAAACAGATCTGCCAAGTATTTCCTTTCAAATCTGAATATTCTTAGCTTTTCTAGTATAGCATTTCCTGGTCTGTTTTCATATCTTACATTGGAAATTTTTCCCTTGTTTTCCTGAAAATGAACACTTATTAATACATGCTATTCTGAAACTTCTCATTTAACATGTAAAGAGTACACAATGTCAATATGTATCTAATTAACTCTACCTATTAGCTGTCTAATATTTCCTTGTAGACATTTACCACAATTGATTCAACCACTTGCCCCCTACAAGCCATTCCATTTATTTCTAGTAACTATGTGCTAGTCTCTTAGAGTAGTAGATGCCCAGAGAATTAACAAATACCCCGAGTGGGGAGCTGGGGAGACCCCAATTTTTCACCATGTATCTCGAGAGTTTGCACTGTGTGTGTCACTCCATATCAACTTTCTATACAGTTATCTGTACAAAAGTCTGGTATTTCTACACAGAGCCATCATCTCTTATCACTTGAAAATACATCTCAAGGTAACAGCTTATCTTTCCTTCTATAGAGGGATACATGAGTTATACATGATGTAAGGCTGTATTTTCCTTTTCAAATGGACTTAACTCACACTTCCCAAGCAAGTTACCAGAATGACAGATTCTACAGATTTCTATCTTGCTTTTGAACAGGAAATATAACTTATGACTCCCCAAACAGGTAACCTTAAGTATACACTTCTTAGAACTTATCTGGGTGAGAGATGATGAATAGCAATTTAATTTTGCTTTCTAAGCTAATTACATAAAGCTATCTGCTGCCTTTTTTTTTTAGATTTAAAATTTTATTTATTTTTATTAGTAGATTATTATTTTTAGAGCAGTTTCAGGTTTACAGAAAAGTTGAAAGTGCAGCGGGTTCCTGTGTGTACCTGTGCTCCCACAGTTGCCTCATGGTTTTCCCCGATACTGATAATCTTGCATTAGTGTGGTGCATTTGTTTCAGTTGATGAGCCAGTATTAATATCTTCTCATTAATTAAAGTCCATAGTTTACAGTAGGATTCACTCTTTGTGTCGTACAGTTTAGTTTTTGAGCTTCCCTTCACCCTTCTGGTCATTTTTTAAAATTTATTTTATTTTATTTTTTTATTTTATTTTATTTTATTTTTTTGAGAGGGCATCTCTCATATTTATTGATCAAATGGTTGTTAACAACAATAAAATTCAGTATAGGGAGGTCAATGCTCAATGTACAATCATTAATCCATCTCAAGTCTAATTCTCGCCAGTCTCCAATCTTCTGAAGCATAACCAACAAGTTCTTACATGGTGAACGAATTCTTACATAGTGAATAAATTCTTACATGGTGAACAGTACAAGGGCATTCATCACAGAAACTTTCGGTTTTGATCATGCATTATGACCTATAAACAATCAGGTCAAATATGAATATTCGTTTGATTTTTGTACTTGATTTATATGTTGATCCCACATTTCTCCCTTTATTATTATTATTATTTTTATTTTTAATAAAATGCTGAAGTGGTAGGTAGATGCAAGATAAAGGTAGAAAACATAGTTTAGTGCTGTAAGAGGGCAAATGTAGATGATCAGATGATCAGGTGTGTGCCTATGGACTAAGTATTAATCCAGGCTAGACAAGGGCAGCAAGACATCCACGGATGCAGAAGATTTCTCTCAAAGCAGGGGGGGTGAGGTTCTGAGCCTCACCTCTGTTGATCCCCAGATTCTCACCTGATGGCCCCCCTGCGACTGTGCCTGTCTTAGGTTGTCCCTCCCTTGAGGAATCTTACCCATCTCTGGCTAACCAGTCATCTTCCGGGGCCATACAGAGAAATGTAAAGTTGGTAAGTGAGAGAGAAGCCATATTGTTTGAAATGTTTAGCTTTTTACTTCTTTGCAGATTTATGCCCTGTGGCTTCTATGCCCAGCACTTGTCTCGAGGTATCTTTACCACCTGGAGGAATTATGATACTTGGTAAATTCGATATGAGGCACAAATTCTATTTAAGGGTTGTAATTAGGAAGAAAGAAGAAAAGCTACAGATGTAGCATATGGAAGGAAACATGGGAGGATTGATTATTTCTTTGACATATCTTCTTGTTGAGTACCTTAAGTATGTATAGGCTTTAAACTACTAACTAATTTGCACACACATATTAACATAATAGGAATACGGTGACATAAACAAAGCAAATCTATAATTACCATCCATCTCCAGTGAAGCCAAGAAAACCATTTAGGCACCCTAGGCATTTGTGAAAATTTGTCTATGATATGATAGATATTGTCCAACTGTACTTGAACAGTCTGAGAGAAATCAGACAAATTAAAGCAGCCCATTTCTGGGATCTGTTCACATCCCATATGTGCTTTTAACCATAGATAGTCTATAGTCGTAAGATTTTGGAGTGCTACAACTTGCACCCCTCCCAACTCCTGGTTGAGTTCCAACAGTACAGATCCGGTCAAATTCGTTGTCTCACTGTATGCACATGCCATCTGCTGCTTTTTTTTTATTAAATTTATTTTGGTATCATTAATCTACAATTACATGAAGGACATTATTTTGACTAGGCTCCCCCCTTCACCGAGTCCCCCCACATACCCGTTCACAGTCACTGTCCATCAACATAGTAAGATGCTGTAAAATCACTACTTGTCTTCTCTGTGTTGCACAGACCTCCCTGTGCCCCCCCCCCACAACACTATACATGTTAATCATAATGCCCCCTTTCTTTTTTCCGACCCTTATCCCTCCCTTCCCACCCATCTTCCCCAGTCCCTTTCCCTTTGGTAACTGTTAGTCCATTCTTGGGTTCTATGCTTCTGCTGCTGTTTGGTTCCTTCAGTTTTCTTTGGTTCTTATACTCCACATATGAATGAAATCATTTGGTACTTGTCTTTCTCTGGCTGGCTTATTTCACTGAGCATAATACCCTCTAGCTCCATCCATGTTGTTGCAAATGGTATGATTTGTTTTTTTCTTATAGCTGAGTAATATTCCATTGTGTATATGTACCACATCTTCTTTATACATTCATCTACTGATGGACATTTAGATTGTTTCCATATCTTGGCTATTGTAAATAGTGCAGCGATAAACATAGGGGTGCATCTGTCTTTTTCAAACTGGAGTGCTGCATTCTTAGGGTAAATTCCTAGAAGTGGAATTCCTGGGTCAAATGGTATTTCTATTTTGAGCATTTTGAGGAACCTCCATACTGCTTTCCACAATGGTTGAACTAATTTACATTCCCACCAGCAGTGTAGGAGGGTCCTGCTTTCTCCACAACCTTGCCAACATTTGTTGTTGTTTGTCTTTTGGATGGTGGCAATCCTTACTGGTGTGAGATGATATCTCATTGTGGTTTTAATTTGCATTTCTCTGAGGACAAGCGATGTGGAGCATCTTTTCACGTGCCTGTTGGCCATCTGAATTTCTTCTTTAGAGAACTGTCTATTCAGCTCCTCTGCCCATTTTTTAATTGGATTATTTGCCTTTTGTTTGTTGAGGTGTGTGAGCTCTTTATATATTTTGGATGTCAACCCTTTATCAGATCTGTCATTTATGAATATATTCTCCCATACTGTAGGATACCTTTTTGTTCTATTGATGGTGTCCTTCGCTGTACAGAAGCTTTTCAGCTTGGTATAGTCCCATTTGTTCATTTTTGCCTTTGTTTCCCTTGCCCGGGGAGATATGTTCATGAAGAGGTCACTCATGTTTATGTCTAAGAGATTTTTGCCTATGTTTTTTTCTAAGAGTTTTATAGTTTCAGGACTTACATTCAGGTCTTTGATCCATTTCGAATTTATTTTTGTGTATGGGGTTAGACAGTGATCCAGTTTCATTCTCTTACATGTAGCTGTCCAGTTTTGCCAGCACCATCTGTTGAAGTGACTGTCATTTCCCCATTGTATGTCCATGGCTCCTTTATCAAATATTAGTTGACCATATATGTTTGGATTAATGTTTGGAGTCTATTCTGTTCCATTGGTCTTTGGCTCTGTTCTTGTGCCAGTACCAAATTGTCCTGATTACTGTGGCTTGTAGTAGAGCTTGAAGTTGGGGAGTGAGATCCCCCTCACTTTATTCTTCCTTCTCAGGATTGCTTTGGCTATTCAGGGTCTTTGGTGTTTCCATATGAATTTTTGAACTATGTGTTCCAGTTCACTGAAGAATGCTATTGGATGTTTGATAGGGATTGCATCGAATCTGTATATTGCTTTAGGCAGGATGGCCATTTTGACGATATTAATTCTTCCTAGCCAGGAGCATGGGATGAGTTTCCATTTGTTAGTGACCTCTTTAATTTCTCTTAAGAGTGTCTTATAGTTTTCAGGGTCTTTCACTTCCTTGGTTATGTTTATTCCTAGGTATTTTATTCTTTTTGATTCTATTGTGAATGGAATTCTCTTCCTGATTTCTCTTTCTATTAGTTTATTGTTAGTGCATAGGAAAGCCACAGATTTCTGTGTGTTAATTTTGTATCCTGCAACTTTGCTGAATTCCAATATTAGCTCTAGTCATTTCGGAGTGGAGTCTTTAGGGTTTTTTATGTACAATATCATGTCATCTGTAAATAGTGACAGTTTAACTTCTTCTTTACCAATCTGGATTCCTTGTATTTCTTTGTTTTGTCTAATTGCTGTGGCTAGGACCTCCAGTACTATGTTGAATAACAGTGGGGAGAGTGGGCATCCCTGTCTTGTTCCCGATCGCAGAGGCAAGGCTTTCAGCTTCTCACTGTTCAGTATGATGTTGGCTGTGGGTTTATCATATATGGCCTTTATTATGTTGAGGTACTTGCCCTCTATACCCATTTTGTTGAGAGTTTTTATCATGAATGGATGTTGAATTTTGTCGAAAGCTTTTTCAGCATCTATGGAGATGATCATGTGGTTTTTGTCTTTCTTTTTGTTTATGTGGTGGATGTTGATGGATTTTCGAATGTTGTACCATCCTTGCATCCCTGGGATGAATCCCACTTGGTCATGGTTTATGATCCTTTTGATGTATTTTTGAATTCAGTTTGCTAATATTTTGTTTAATATTTTTGCATCTACGTTCATCAGGGATATTGGTCTGTAGTTTTCTTTTTTGGTGGGGTCTTTGCCTGGTTTTGGTATTAGGGTGATGTTGGCTTCATAGAATGAGTTTGGGAGTATTCCCTCCTATTCTATTTTTTGGAAAAATTTAAGGAGAATGGGTGTTATGTCTTCTCTGTATGTCTCATAAAATTCCGACGTAAATCCATCTGGCCCTGGGGTTTTGTTCTTTGGTAGTTTTTTGATTACTGCTTCAATTTCGTTGCTGGTAATTGGTCTTTTTAGATTTTCTGTTTCTTTCTGGGTCTGTCTTGGAAGGTTGTATTTTTCTAGAAAGTTGTCCATTTCTCCTCGGTGTCCCAGCTTGTTAGCATATAGGTTTTCATAGTATTCTCTAATAATTGTTTGTATTTCTCTGGGGTCCATTGTGATTTTTCCTTTCTTGTTTCTGATTCTGTTGATGTGTGTTGACTCTCTTTTCCTCTTAATAAGTCTGGCTAAAGGCTTATCTATTTTGTTTATTTTCTCAAAGAACCAGCTCTTGGTTTCATTGATTTTTGCTATTGTTTTATTCTTCTCAATTTTATTTATTTCTTCTCTGATCTTTATTATGTCCCTCCTTCTACTGACCTTAGGCCGCATTTGTTCTTCTTTTTCCAATTTCGATAATTGTGAGATTAGACCACTCATTTGGGATTGTTCTTCCTTCTTTAAATATGCCTGGATTGCTATATACTATCCTTTTAAAACTGCTTTTGCTGTGTCCCACAGAAGTTGGGGCTTTGTGTTATTGTTGTCATTTGTTTCCATATATTGCTGGATCTCCATTTTAATTTGGTCGTTGATCGTTGATTATTTAGGAGCATGTTGTTAAGCCTCCATGTGTTTGCGAGCCTTTTTGCTTTCTTTGTATATTGTATTTCTAGTTTTATACCTTTGCGGTCTGAAAAGTTGGTTGGTAGGATTTCAATCTTTTGGAATTTACTGAGGCTCTTTTAGTGGCCTAGTATGTGTTCTATTCTGGAGAATGTTCCATGTGCACTTGAGAAGAATGTGCATCCTGTTGCTTTTGGATGTAGAGTTCTCTAGATGTCTATTAGGTCCATCTGTTCTAGTGTGTTGTTCAGTGCCTCTGTGTACTTACTTATTTTCTGTCTGGTGGATCTGTCCTTTGGAGTGAGTGGTGTGTTGAAGTCTCCCAAAATGAATGCATTGCATTCTATTTCTTCCTTTAATTCTGTTAGTATTTGTTTCACATATGTTGATGCTCCTGTATTAGGTGCATATATATTTATAATGGTTATATTCTCTTGTTGGACTGAGCCCTTTATCATTATGTAATGTCCTTCTTCATCTCTTGTTACTTTCTTTGTTTTGAAGTCTATTTTGTCTGATACTAGTATAGCAACACCTGCTTTTTTCTCGCTCTTGTTTGCATGAAATATCTTTTTCCATCCCTTGACTTTTAATCTGTGCATGTCTTTGTGTTTGAGGTGAGTCTCTTGTAAGCAGCATATAGATGGGTCTTGTTTTTTTATCCATTCTATTACTCTGTGTCTTTTGGTTGATGCATTCAGTCCATTTACATTTAGGGTGATTATTAAAAGATATGTACTTATTGCCATTGCAGGCTTTAAGTTTGTGCTTACCAAAGGTTCAGGATTAGCTTCTTTACTATCTTACTGTCTAACTTAACTCGCTTATTGAGCTATTATAAACAGTGTCTGATGATTCTTTATTTCTCTCCCTTCTTATTCCTCCTCTTCCATTTTTCATATGTTGGGTGTTTTGTTCTGTGTTCTTTTTCAGGAGTGCTCCCATCTAGAGCAGTTCCTGCAAGATGCCCTGTAGAGGTGGTTTGTGGGAGGCAAATTCCCTCAACTTTTGCTTGTCTGGGAATTGTTTAATCTCTCCTTCATATTTAAATGATAATCGTGCTGGATACAGTATTCTTGGTTCAAGGCCCTTCTGTTTCATTGCATTAAGTATATCATGCCATTCTCTTCTGGCCTGTAAGGTTTCTGTTGAGTAGTCTGATGATAGCCTGATGGGTTTTCGTTTGTAGGTGACCCCTTTTATTTCTCTCTGGCTGCCTTTAATACTTTGTCCTTGTCTTTGATCTTTGCCATTTTAATTATTATGTGTCTTGGTGTTGCCCTCCTTGAGTCCCTTGTTATGGAAGTTCTGTGTGTTTCTGTGGTCTGAGAGGCTGTTTCCTCCCCTAGTTTGGGGAAGTTTTCAGTAATTATTTTTTCAAAGACACTTTCTATCCCTTTTTCTCTCTCTTCTTCTCTGGTACTGCTATAATGTGGATATTGTTCTGTTTCAATTGGTCACACACTTCTCTTAAAATTCTTTCATTCCTGGAGATCCTTTTATCTCTCTCTGCATCAGCTTCTCTGCGTTCCTGTTCTCTGTTTTGTAGTCCATTAATGGTCTCTTGCATCTCATCCATTCTGCTTTGAAGTCCTTTCAGACATTGTTTTATTTTTGTATTCTCCCTCCTTAGTTCTTGCATATTTCTCTGCAAGTTCATCAGCATGGTTATGACTTTTGTTTTGAATTCTTTTCCAGGAAGACTAATTAAATCTATCTCCCCAGTTTCCTTCTCAGGGGAAGATGTAGAAGATGTTGAAGCTGTCTGGGTTAGTCTTGTCTGGTTCAAATTCTTTTGCCTTTTCATGTTGATAGGTGCAGTGGAATGTTATTGACTCATCTATCAGCTTGGGGAGTCTAGACTCCACTTGCTCCTGGCCTTTCTTTACTGGGACAACTGCGACCCCTAGTGGCTTATATTGGTCAACTGCGTGTAGATTGGGTCTCTATCTTGCCCGGCTGGTATGGAGGAAGCTCCCTTGCTGTGGGCATGGCCAGCCTCAGGCTGCTGCTCTGCTATGGTGCAGCCCGGGAGGGGTAATGGTGGGGGGCTGTTTGGCTGTTTACCTCCGTGAGGGGTCTAACAGCTGTTGACCAGGAGGTTAGTGCGCCCGGAGTTCCCTGGAATTTCCAGCTGCTGGATTGTGACCCGGGATGCTTCTGTCCAGTTGTGGGGTCCCTGTCCCTTTAAGACTTTCAAAAAACACTGTCTTTTCTTTGTCCCAGGAGCGCCGGCTGTGGTACCCGCTCACAGGTCTTACTGTCCTGCTTCCCTAGTTTCCAGCACCCCACGCATGCACTCTGTGTCTGCGCTCTGGTGTGGATGGCTAGGGCTGGGTGTTTAGCAGTCCTGGGCTCCCTCTCCCTCCCCGATTCAACTCCTCTCCTCCCGCCGGGAGCTGGGGTGAGGGGCCTCAGGTCCTGCTGGGCCGTGGCTTGTATCTTACCCCCTTTGCAAGGCTCTGGGTTCTCGCAGGTGTGGATGTAGTCTGGCTGTTGTCCTGTGTCTTCTGGTCTCTCTTTTAGGGATAGTTGTATTTGTTGTATTTTCAAAAATATATATGTTTTTGGGAGGAGATTCCCACTGTCCTACTCATGCCGCCATCTTGGCTCTGCCCCCAGAGTATCTGCTGCCTTTTTTTATAAGAGCAATATCTATCCAAAAGATAACACACGCTTCAGTAAGCACTATATTACTTTTCTGCATAAGAAATAATGCAGCCAAATTAGTTTTATTTCCAAAGCAAATTTTATGAACCATGAACTTAATTTAAAAAACTTCCTTAAAAAATGTTTATGATGAATACTTTTAAATGTATAAATACAGCATTTGAAAATAATACTGACTTTTTCTATAGTAGAACTTAGTCCCTATAAATACAGATTTCTTTAAACACACTACTTCTTTATCTTTTCCACTGACTTTTCAGAATTTTTAGCACTAATTTAGTACTTGAGATGTAACATTATTACAGTATGAGTTTTATAACATTTATTATCTCTTACAAACACTATTTTAAAAATCAAAGCATAGTATTTTATGTTTACTGTAGGTTTTTTTTTTTGGTTTTATTGCTCATCATTGGACCTTTTTCAGCCATTATTTCTGCCACTTTATTTTGATTGATCTCTCAGGTGATATATTTTAGTGTTGTGATTTGGTGAGGTTGTTTTTTCAGGGAGGTTGAGTGATGCCACATTTTCATTGCTCTAGAATCTTTTTAAATGGAGTTATAATTAACATAAATGCTGAGGTGTCACATGTTCAGATTGATGAATTTTTGACAGTTGCACAGTGTGTGTAAACACCGCCACAAGTAATATGCAGAACATCTACCCCCCTCCTCCAGCAAGAGGCTCCATGTACCTTTCCAGTTCATTCTCATTCCCTCCCTTTTACTCCACTATTTGATTTCTGTTTCCATAGATTAACTTTCCCTGAATTTGGATTTGAAATAAGCAGAATCACATGATACATACTCTTACCTGTCTTCCTTAACATTCTATTTTTGGGATTCAATCATGTCATTGTTTGTCTCAGTAGTTCATTCCTTTATCATTAAACAGCATGCCATTATATGAACACACTGCAATTTGAATATCTAATTCTTTGTTGGACATTTGGGTTGTTTGCAGTTTTCAGTATTTTTAGTCTATTTTTAACTGCTGGGACTATTTTTAACAGATCTTTTGTTGGACATATGTTTTCATGTCTCTTGGTTAAGTACCTGGGAGTGAAATTGCTAGATCATAAGGTATTGTTGATCTTTATAAATTGTCAAACAACTCTGAAAAGTGATTGTTTTACTTTATACTCTAACCAGAGGTATACAAAGGTTCTTGTTGCTCCACATCCATTGTGAACACATTGCCAGGATTAATTCTTACCATGTATCCCATGACAATTTAATAGTGGCTTGGTTGTTTTTTTATTTCTAGTTTTTTGGTTTCTGCTAATTGATCCTACATAGTGGATCATTGTTCTAAGAGATACAACTCTAGTGAAATAATACTCAGCTCAAATTCTTTCAGTGGTGTCTCAGTCAGAAACCTGCACTTGACACTGAAGATTTTCTGTGATCTAATACTTACTTACATTTCTAATTTTATCCCCCAATCTCTAATAGATAAATTCCACACACCTTACATTCCAACCAAGCTAGCTATTTGACTCTACCCCAAATCTGATTGATTTCTTCCACTGTTTTTTTTTCGTGTTCTCTACTCTCAAGTCCTCCCCTGACATCCTTCATCTCCAGAGCCTGTTCCTTCCCAAGGACTCAGCTCAAATTGTAACTTTCTATGGCATCCACTCCAGCAGACATGAAGTTGAGCTTCAGAATCCTTTTAGAATTTGTTTTTTTCCTTTGTTTTAGGATGTTTGACTTTCACCTTTTATTATAGTTCATTTCCTGTGTGCCTCTAAGTTCCTTCCTAGTTGCAAGCATATTTGAAGGTGAGAATATGTATTCCATTTATATTCTGCTCATAGTGGGCCCTCAATAACTTTTCACCCAAGGGATGAATAAGCTGTGTGCGTTGTTTGTAGAAATGGTGAGCACTGTTTCTAAAGCAGGAGGCTGGGTATCCCTCATTTTTAATTGCATTTTATCTTGGTGTCAGCTTATTTAAAACTGGTTATTCAGAGAGGCTATCAGACCCATTGACCAGACACTGTCTGTGTAAAAAGCAGCAGAAATGGTAAAAGCATGGGCTTTGGAAACATATATGTGTTTCTGCACCATTTACTAGCTGCAAGACCATGAGCAGTCACTGAATGCTTTCTGAGCTTATGTTTTCCTAATTTATCAAGTGAGGATGATACTACTTCATTGTCTTGTTGTGGCAATCAGATGAAGTACTCAGAATATGTGTTTTCTTCTTGAATACAGCATGCTGATCCACAAATCTAACTTTCTTTTTAGTAATTGTTTTCTATGTAAAATGTAAAAGATGCCAGGGAGGACATTCACGATGGCCCATATTGGCAACAATGAATCAAACCTAAGGACAACATGAGTTACATACCCACCTTCTAAACATGTGTTGTGGCCAGGCCCTGCCTCCCAGGCTTACCAAGAGGAAACACATCCTACTATCCATGCACCCCTTCCCAGTCTATTAAAAACGAATTGAGAGAAGTTAGAGATTCATAGAAGGTGTGGGTGTCAATCTGGTGAAGCATATGTTCATGCTAATAATGCTCACTTATCTCCAAAGTCAAATAATGGGATTTCTAGGAGAATCACACATAAAGCCTCCAGTGGACATCTCCCAAGGCAAGCAGGCTTGCCAATATTCCCCACAGTCTAACTGGAAAGGGAGAAAAAAAGACAAGAGGGCAGGAGAGAGACGAAGGACTGATGGAGAAGTCTACTTACAACCGGAACGCAAACACAGAGTTTCCTGAGCTGGTATTGCAGAAAAGAGCCAGTTCTGTGTCATCCTGTCAATTCTCCACTGAAGATGATTGCTTAAAAGGCCAAGGCTGTCCGCCAGGAAAAGTGTGTGGGGTTTTCTATCCAGAAAGGAAGATAAGGGACAGTGAAAAGAGGCTGAAGTGAGCTGCCACATCAGCAAATTAGTAGGGAGGCCTTTGAAGATTTCGTGCTTGCAACACGAGAGAGCCAGCCTTCGAAGGTCTCTTTCACTTGGATGGTGTTGGTGGCCAGTCTGTGGTAGTCGACGAAGAGGAACAATGACAAACTTACCCCATAGAAAGGCTTTTACTATTTTCTTTGATCCCTTCCTCCTCATCCAACATCAGAGTGGTTGGAGGCTGGAAGAAAGAGGATCACCAGCGACCCCAGAAATGGGCTGTATCTTCTCATTCACCACCTCTGCAGTGTCGGAGCAGAAGGAAAGAGCAGATCACAGTATCACCCATTCTGAAGGTGCCTTTGCTTGGAGAAGAGGAAAGGCAAGATTTAAATGGATATTTAGGTTAAAATTTTAAAAGGAGTAGAATCCTGGTAACTCAAAGTGACTAGAAACTCAAAGTGATGAAAGTCTAAGAGGAACCTAAGGGCCTCGACAGGGTGATCTGGCAGAGCTCCGAAGAAAGTAATAATGTTGGAAATAGAAAGTGTTTTCTTGTTTTTACCACACTGTGTTGATACTTAATGAACTGACCAAAAGTCCATTCAAAATAATAAAATTTTCACAAATTATTCTTGAATGTACTCAAAAGCTACACAAAATTAAAGAGGACACTAAAAAAAAAGTTTCATAGTCACCTGCACTGTATGTATTTTTAGTGTTGACTTAGAATAAATGTTACAGAATTTGTTTATGTGGATTTTTGGCAGATCTTTTTATTATTATTTTTAATCTTGGGAAGCAGATCCTACCACCATCTCCCCAACAGCTATAATAATGGAGCCCTATTTTGTTCAAGCAGGGGAGGTTTCGTGTCCCAGAGCATGGGTCTAAGCAATCTAAACGGGTCGTGGTGTCCCCCCTCCTCTTGCTGGTGACCGCGTGGGGGACAGGCTGCCAGTGAGCTGTGCTGGGAGGTGTCTGGACGAGGTTCCTTCTGCCCCGACAAACACCCACGAGGAGAGCAAAGCCGCCCACTGTGCGCCCTCTCCGTGCGTCCTGTGGCAGGAACGCGGTTCTGGGAGCAGCCTCAGGCCTCTCGCCCAGCCGGGACGGTTGTGCAGACGCCCCGGGGAGCGCGGGCTGCAGGCGGGAAGGCCACGCCCCTCCCCCAGGGCTGCCGGGCCGCCTTCCTGTGCCTCGGGGTGAGGGGGGTGGCTCCCCGTCGTGGGTCGCGGACTCGGGGTTCTTGTCCCTGGGAGACGCCAGAGGCCGCCCCAGGCTGGGACCCGGAGGGAAGGAAAGGCGGCCCTTCCGGGACTGGACCCTGCTCACAGAGGCCCTTTTGAAGTTGCTGGAGCTCTTCATGGAGGGGATCCGCTGTCAGCCATTTAGCGCCCAACCCCAGAGGTGATTTATCTGCTTAGTAGAGAAAAAGGAGGAAGTGACGGGAAGGAAGAAAGAAGTGCACGGCCTGGAAAGATGCAGAAATGGCTAAGCGTAGGCTGACATCTTGTGGCCGAGCCTGCAAAGTGCGTTTCTCCAAGAAATTCACTCAGTAGTTGGCGCAGCGGAGGGAGGTTGGCAAGGCAGGTGGTCTAACAAGAAAGCTGAACCTTTTCGTTTCACCCTCAGTTTTTCTTTAGTCCTTTTTTTATATGTCAAATTTCTTCAATAGTGTTTTTTCAGCATAGCAATAAGATCATATTTTAACTATAATGACTAGAGGCAAACTTGTTCCTAGCAAATAATACATTATTTATATGACTAATTCTGCTTCAGATTTATCAGCCATACCCCTAAATGGCACTGGGGGATCCCTTTCTTTAAATGATCAACACAATGTAACGGACTTGAGTGATTTGTGTTTTTTTTTAACTAGAAATTTCAAAGGATTGCCTCATACTTTACCTTCTTTATGTGTAGGAGAGTGGACTCTCCCCATTTTCCCTGGATGGAAGCCAAGCCATGCCTGAGGTCACACACAGCCAGCACGTGGTACAGGCAGCCTTGAACGTATGTCCCTTAGAGCCCAGAGGTGGAGCTGATGGTCATCACTTCCTTCTAATGCATAGGACAGCAAGCCAAGTCTCCATATTGTGTCATTTAATCTTTAAAATCACCCTGTGAGGTACATGCTGTGACACTCACTTTACAAATGAGGAAGGGAAATTGAGGGTTAGGGAGCCTGACTCCATGGGAATCTGAACCTTGAGCCACCTATTTTCTAAACCCACCCTTCTCACCTGCCCTCATTTTCAGAGATCATCCACCCTCCAGTTGTCCTTCTCGCTGGGCCTTACTCCTTATCTTGTATAAACTTTCCCTATATCATGGGCTTCCAGGAATTGTCTTTAAACTTTGTTGCTAGGATTCTCCTTGAAATATTAGTTGATAAAGAGTTATTGTTTTTTTCCCCCCCAGGAACATTTGCATTATAATAGATAAGAAGCTCTTGAACACAGAAAGCCTTGGGGATTAAGAAGCAACATGTCAGACTGCGGGAAATATATGAAGCGAGGGCATTTGGAGAGCAGGTAAACAAAGATCTCCTTTAAATAACCCCACAAAGACAGTCCTGTCCTCAGCAGCCTAGGGCTTCCAGACATCAGCTCATATATCTGGTATAATTGAAAATCCAACTGGAGGCAAGCAGTTGTTTACTTGCCATTCTGGTGGATTTATCATCAGACCAATGCAAATGGCACCTGAGAAGAGCTGGAATCTGCCCCGAAAGCAAACAGAGGGTTTTTTCTTTCCTTTATTATTTTGAAAAACGATATCTTTATAATTCCAAAATGTAAAGGGCCATACATTTTAATTCCAATTACGGTTTTCAATTTTCCTAAGAAAAATTTAAAGAACAGTGGCCAGCAAGCTGGTGTACAATATTGTCCATGGCAGAGAATAACACTCACGGAACACTTATTAAAGCAAGTAAGATTCTATACTCAGTTCCAATGTGGTGGTTTCTTTTTATCTCCACACCAAGCAATTCTCCAGCACCAGCTGGGTGTCCTACAGTTGCACTCAGTTCTGACCCTATCTACTGGAAGATAGCATCAGATTCCACAGGTCCACAGGTTAAGGGCTCAGTCCCATAAGATTGCTCCCCGTATCAGATGTCAATCCCAAGTCCGGACTGTCTCCTGTGCTTAAGACTGGCTAAAAATTAGATGTTCCCATGACACCTTACTTGAGCTCCATTATTTGATAGAGGGCTCACAGATCCCTGGAAAGTAATTTACTCACTAGATTACTGATTTATTACAAAGGATATTAAAGTATACAGATTGTTAAAAAAGAAGCAAGCCCAAATGGAGTTATTTGCCCCTCAAACCAAGACTTACTTAAAGCTTCAATCTGTTTTAGGAATGTGAACTTTCAACAGTCAATAAGGAATTTTTTATTCAGTACCAATGAGGTCACCTATCACATGGGCCCTCTCCATCCCCGCTAAAAGATGAGGTATCTGCATAAGACCCCCTGCTCTTCCTCCTAAGGGAAGGCGACCTTGTCTGAAACAATCCTTTCTGTTTTTTCCTAAAATGTTTTGCCTCACCTTCCCGCCTAGGAAAACCTTCCATTTTGTACAGTTACTGGGAACATCTCTCTACTTGCCTGATGGGTGCTGCTGATTCATGTATCAATAAAGTGAATTAGATCTTCAAATGTACTCAGTTGAATTTTGTTTTTTAACACAATCAATAGCCAGCTGAAGAGATACATAGAGTGAGGTATGGGGAAAAGGACAGGGAGCAGCCCTTGCCCTCTGTGAGCACGTCACTGTCCCCAAATCTCCATGTGTTCACTCTTAGAGTCCTGTCCTATGGGGTTTAATGGAGGGGCTTTGTTACATAGGCATTGCCAGTTGAGCTGCATCTCCAGCCTGGAAATCTCCCCTGCCTGGAAATCAGGGACTGAAAGTCCCAACACACCATTCACAGTGGGTTTCCCTGGTGACCAGCCCCATTCCCTAGGTGCTTTCCACAAGTCACCTCAATAACATACACAGATGGTCAAAAGAGGTGTGTTATGGATATCAAGGCACTTCTGTCACACTTATCCCTTAGGAAATTCTAAGGGTTTAGGAAATCTGCATCAGAAGCAATGGAGATGAAGACCAAGTATTTATTTCTCATTATAAATCACAGTATCACAGTCAGGCAACCAGGCCCCATGCTAAGTGCTTTTTCTAAATTAACTAACTCATTTAGTCCCCACGAAACACCTGTGAGCTAAATGGGTATCTCCATTTTACAGATGAGAGGTCACAGGGCCTGGGTGGCCTGTGCGAGGTTGCACGACTGGTACGGACAGAGTTGGGATCTGAGTTGGGACAAATTCATAGCATTAACCTCACTTGTTTGTAGTGAAGTGAAATATCAGCTCTAAACTCTTCATTTTTAAAATTGTTCTCCTGCTGTAGTACATGGTGTTAGGGTCCAGGCTTCCGAGGCTTCCCCAGAGAACAAACTACACAGGCATAGAGATGTAAATTCAAGCAAAGTCTTTATTCAGCTAGCTAGCTGAGGTCCAAGTCAGCCCAATGCAGCGGGTCTCAACAAGGACCCCGAGCACTCAAAGCCAAGGGTTTATATAGCATTTTCAAAACACTTAACTCATAGTAATTTTCCACAGCTGCACATTATTCTTGCAAGACATACATCCTGGGGTTAGGCAGGAGCAAGATAAGACCACTCCTCAATTGTCAGGGAGGTTCTGCACTATAAGCTTGGTATGTAGGATTAGCTGACCAAGGTTAGCTGACTAAAGGCCACAGCTGCCCACCATCTGGTGTTCATGATTAGCTTGTTTTTCAAGGCCTTACCCAGTTCCAGTTTTTCTTTCTAAGTCACATACTCAGAAAATGGCTTCTAGGCCTTTAAGATGGCTATGCTTATGCTAACCTATTTCTATTCTTACATTCCCCTCTTCTTCTTGTATCTATTTCAATCATGAAATTAGGGGTCATCTGTTTGGTTAACACTCTGATAGTTCTGTCTCAACACTATGATTTGCACGGTGCTAATGCGTTCTTTGATAAAGGTAACACATGGAGTGACTCCGGTTTGGCTGGCCTACTACTTGTTAGAATAAGCTGGGGTGGTGCTGATTACTTCTGTCTTGTTGTAGAGGGAGGTGTAAGTTTTAGGAACTCTCTCAATGCAGGTTCTTTGCCTACTTGCAGAGGATAAAGTGAGTCTCGGTCTTTGTCTTCTACAGATAGGGACTCTAGCTGCTGCTAGGGAAAAGGGGCGATGACCGCTCTGGCTGCTTCGTGCTGAGAAGGGGGTGCAGTAAAGGGTGCAGCTAGGTCTCTATTACTGGTCAGTTGAGAGGGCTTCAGAAGGCTGGCGCTTCTATTACTATTTGCAGTTTTGTGGCTTCTAGGCAAGATAAAACAAATTGTGTTATTAGGTTATGTAGCAACATCTGGAGTTGGATTTTCTATTCTGGAGGCTGCAGTTATTGAAACAATACTTTTCTCTAAAATCACCCTCATTTTTATTAGAAGTAACCAGGTTAAGAAAATAATTAACAGCTGGCTTGATCATTTGCACAAGTGCAGCAAGAAGAGCAATTGATTACACAGGCTCTTTTAAATATGCTTTGCTGGAACTTTTTGTAAGGAATTTCAGATTGAACTTTTAAAGGCCTCTTGAGGCCAGACAGCCAAGCTAGACTTGCCATCAGGCTTTGCCTGCAGTACCTGTAGATTTGGATGAATTCTTCTCTTCTCGAGGTCTCTGAACCTGCCAGGAAGTGACCTTCTTTACTCACCTGGTAAGGCTGCTGGGAACTCTGTAAGCAAGGTACCAGGCCAGTTCTTCCAAGGGGCTTTGTTGGCTTTATAAAGTCAATCTTAGTTCCTTAAAGTTGTTCACATCTGAGTCTATGCACATGTCTCTCAGGTATGACATTCCAGTCAAAGCTCTGGCAGTATAACCAGTGTTCTTAAGTAGTCTTCTCACAAGGAAAGCAGATTCTTATTGAACTCATGCAAATAAACATACTGCCATGGAATACAAAAACAGTCACTGAAAGTTTTTAAACTCTGGAGGGATCAGGTAGAGAGAAGGAAGTTTCAATTCTGCTCATAAAGATAGTCATTTACTAAACTGTTGTCAATTTAAGAGAACAAGGTTAAAACACTTTATCAGCAACATTTGAAACAAAAAGACACAAAATCATTTTCTTTAGTTTATGTAATCTTATGTAACTAATACCTGTTCTGCTGAAATCTAGTTCTTTACCAGTTTAGGGATAATACTATAAATGACAAAAGACTTACAAATGACAATGGTTAAAGAGCTTACTGTAAGACAGTTGACATAAGGAAATTCTGATATTTCTGTAATACAAAACATTCAGTAACAAAGTTTAGCATCATTCTCTTTGACAGTGCTTTCCTGGTAAATAAATATATATATATCAGATAAATAAGCCAAATTAGTCAAATACTTTCTCTAATGAGAAAAAATTCTTCTGACATGTTCCAGGGGCCCTCTGGAAAATATCAGAGTTAACTAGAGGTAAAAGCACTTTTTTTGAACTTAGCATAAGTGTCCAAGACCAGATACAAAAAAAGCAGAGAAAGTGCTTAAGTCTACAGGTCTTCTCTGAAAGCTTCAAGAATGTTTTACTCTTTAATAGTAGATATAAGTGTTAGGGTCCAGGCTTCTGAGGCTTCCCCAGAGAACAAACTACACAGGCATAGAGATGTAAATTCAAGCAAAGTCTTTATTCAGCTAGCTAGCTGAGGTCCAAGTCAGCCCAATGCAGCGGGTCTCAACAAGGACCCCGAGCACTCAAAGCCAAGGGTTTATATAGCATTTTCAAAACACTTAACTCATAGTAATTTTCCACAGCTGCACATTATTCTTGCAAGACATACATCCTGGGGTTAGGCAGGAGCAAGATAAGACCACTCCTCAATTGTCAGGGAGGTTCTGCACGATAAGCTTGGTATGTAGGATTAGCTGACCAAGGTTAGCTGACTAAAGGCCACAGCTGCCCACCATCTGGTGTTCATGATTAGCTTGTTTTTCAAGGCCTTACCCAGTTCCAGTTTTTCTTTCTAAGTCACATACTCAGAAAATGGCTTCTAGGCCTTTAAGATGGCTATGCTTATGCTAACCTATTTCTATTCTTAGAATGGTAAGAAGGGTAGACAGAGGCCTTGAGCAGGCACTCCAGTCCCTCTTGCTAATTGCTGTTGGACCCAGTGTTAAGTACAAAAATTCAACCAAGTACATTTGAGGGTCCAATAGGCATTATTAAGGCATTTGTGTATCCGGCAGCATTGCTTCTAGCATATAGGCAGAGGCTCCTAGGGAGCAAAAAATGCAAGGTTTTATAGGCAGGAGGGCGGGACAAGGAGTTAATAGCAAAAGGAAAGAAAGGATTATTTCTGGCCAGGACATCTTTCGGGCATGAAGGGAACAGCCGGGTTTTTTATCATGCAGATTACCTCACTAGTGCTGATCAGAAAATTTCAGATTGACTGTTAAAAGGTCACATTCTTGGAATAGGTTGAAACTATAGGTCTTGGTTTGCTGTCCTGGGGCATCAGATTTAGATAACGCAGAGACATGGGACAAGCATCATGATAAATTTTCCAAAAAGCCAAGATATAACAGTATAGTAAGAATAGGAGGGATTCTATCGTAAGGCTAAGATTCCATTTTAAAAACCAGGAATTTAGGAGGAGACATTCCTAACATATTCTTTGGTAAACAGATAATAACTCAACCTACTTTGTGGGCAGGATGAGTGGTCTTGATTGATATGTTCCTGGAGACAAGCTGCTATCCTGGTGAGGAACTGAGCAATTTCTTGTGTTAAGTTAATTTCACAGAAGTACCTGGGAAATTAATAATAGACGAGAGAACACATAATGTCTCTCACTAGAGAGATAAGCATCTTAAGACCTCTTGACAAGTCTACACCCTCATCCCTTTATCACATTCCTGAAAATCCTTAAGAGACAGAATCCCCAGCCTTTCAGTGCACCTCCTCTCTGAGGTTGCCCACACTCTCATTTCCTTAAGTACATACTTTTAAATAAAGCTTTCTCACTGCTCAACTTAATGCATTTTGTCTCTGTGCTCTTCCAGTAACAAAGGTAAACTCTTTGTTACTTTGTTATTCCATTCAGTTTTCTAGACGTTAGCACAAGTCTTCACTCACTCTGTCCTACTTCAGCTAACTTGCTCTCTGCTACCTGCAAGGCAGCTGCCATTCCCTGCTACTCTGGCTTTAATGAATAACACTTGTCTGACCGGCTGGAGAATTATTTCTCGTTCAGAGTAAAGAACATTCCCCTGTCCAGGTTGAGGTTTCACTTGGTGCTCAGGAAGAGACTTCCCCAGAGGCAGCTGCCCAGCAACAAAATGACTCCATTTTGGATTTGTTTCCTTTTAACACTAGGTTCCTTGCATTGTGGGAGGCCCTCTTACTGTCCAGTGGTCCCAAGGTGGAGCCCCCTTTGGGTGCCAGCAGTACTTCTGAGGACACTGGGGAGTTCTGGAATGTTCTGTGGGTCCACTTGGGCCCTCAGCACCTTGTGGTCCACACTGAGGCTCTGTCTCCTCCCTCTCTTCCTCTGGTAGGTCTGTAAACTCCTTTTCCTCCTGTAGTTATTCTCTCTGGTTCATTTTGCGAAAGGATGTGGACAAAACTGATTCACCAAAGAACAATAAGCACATGGCTTTGATGTTCAGTAGACCTCACTGTGACACTAAAAGATAATATAAGGGAATTACAGTGCAGAAAAGGGAAACTGTAAATGAAATACCAAATGCCTTTTTCCTAGAATTCAGCAATTTCTTCTCTGAGACACTCCCTGCCTTCAATCCAAGGGTTCAAGTATTCAAGATCCTCCATAGTGCAAGATGCCCAACTCGTGCTTCTGATCTCTGTCAGAAGCAAAACACCATTCACATTAACAACCTGTAAGGAGAACACTCTGCTGTGAAGAGGTGGCCGTTTATGTTTCTAAACAGGATACTTCACACATAGCCCACACAATCTACATCAAGCTTACTTCACCTGTTGGGTGTTTCTCAGCGTACTGGGATGACCTTGTGCTCAATAACCATCTAAACGCTGAAAGGGCTTGCTGGAAGGGTCTCTTCCAAAAAGCAAGGAATTTTTCCCTAAATATGCATTTCATTTCTATATTTAAAATTGTTATAGTCGGTAGATAGCCAGACATGAGCAGGGAGGGGGCTGGGGACTTTGGTTGGTGTTTACATTCGGTTAGATGCTTGTTCATATTCTAAATATTGGATGTAAACTCTTCTCTCAGGATGTGGGGAGTGAGGGTGTAGACAACAGCCTGCCAAAACTGACCAGTCCCATGAGGGAGGAGAAGCTGACCCTGACTAAACCTCAAAATACATTATATGCTCATTAGCATACTAAAAATCACACCCCTTGGAGCCATGACAGTTTCAAGGCAGACCATCTAAGAGAAAAAGAAGATGTCATCCTATTTTCCAGAAACCCTCCCTATTCTAAGAAAACCCCATCAATCCCAGTGAATATTCCATCCTTTGCTTAAACTCAAGCTTTATGACCACCTACCCTGAGCTCCACTGTGCTGCCTGTCTATGGAGCAGGCCCACATTCCCTCCTGGAGTGTGTATTTTTGTTTTATTAAACTACTCTTTGCTTGTACCTGCTTGGCCTGCTCATGAATTCTTTCTTGATCAAAATCAAAAACCCTTTCTTGGGTTGAAGTCTTACCTAGCCCACAGGAGATCACCCCAGAGTGGATTGCCCAACAATAAAATCACAAGAAAGACATGCTTAAATATGTTGGTTTTTGTTCTTAAATTATGGCTCTGTGTTGGTGACAAATAGTTGAACTGCTATAGCTTCCAAATGAAGAGTTAAGCATATTCCACAAGTGTTGTAAGGTTACAGTAAGGTAAGTATTCAAAAGTAAATTACAAAATGTACAATACTATTTGAAGACAAGCTACTATTGTCTCCCTTCTGTTTTCAGAGTTAATGGACTTAGTGCTTCTAGAGTTGATGAATACAAGTTCATTAGGTACCAAGTGTGGTTCTGTTAAAAAACAGTCTTATTGAGGGGAATATGCCGAACATATTTTGGATTATTATTTTGAAATATATGACTGTATGTTTTATTATATAGTTCTAAGTAAATGACATCTCTTCCCTCTTTCTGGGGCAGTTATTTTTTTTCCCTCAGAGGTGGGAAAGGAAATTGTGGGGGCAGGGAGAAAAACATATATTAGGATTAGGATTATTCTAGCAGATATTTAATGAGAAAAAAATAACATTTAGCTCTTGATATAAAATACAGGGTCCCCTCACCTCTGCCACAAGCAAGAATCTTGAAAATTCATGCAGCTGTATACTAACGATCTGTGCATATTTCTATATGTATATTATACTTCAAAAACAGCTTATTCAAAAAATCTATACAAGTTATCCACACCACACCCCACAAAATGAAAAACTACACACACATATCAGCAGGTTGTGAGAAACATGAAGTGAATCATAGGGGAGTAAAAAATATTCATCAGATTTTCTGCACATTTGAGATTAGTGTGAGTGAAAGCATGACTTTACTTCATGCACTTTTACTAAAGAGTGTGGACCAAAAATCAGTGAACCTGAAAAGCTTCCAAAAGAGAATGGCAGAGATACCCTAAGAGGTCTTGCTCTACTCGACCTCTTCTAAAAACCTTCCATTTTGTACTATTCCTTGGAGCATGTTCCCCCTTGCTGGATGGGATGCTGATTCCTTCATGAATCACATAATAAAGCTAATTAGATCTTCAGATTTACTCCCTTGAATTTTGTTTTTAACATATATATTTCTGATGCTAACAAAGATTTCACAGGTTAAGCATGAAGCCCTCGGGAAGACTGTCCTTCAGACACCAGCCCCAGGCTTGGGGATTTCCAGGCCATATGCACTTCTCAACAACTGGCTACAAGTTTAGGCTTCCCACTATCCCTAACAGTTTGATAATTTGCTAGAACATCTCACAGAACTAAGGAAAGGGCTACACTTACGATTAATTACAATTTTATTATAAAGGATACAAATGAGAAACACACGAAATAAAGAGAGAGACACACTGGCGATGCCTGGCAATTAACACCCCCTTCTGCTCATTCCAGCAGCCTCAACCAATGACCTATAGGATGTAGTGTATACATTTCTCAGCTCCCTCTACTCTAAGATGGGTTAATTCTAAGACATCATGTTCTATACTGGTCCCAGACTTCTCTGAGTCACCCTGGTGACAGTTGGTGGTGTTTCCTCCCTGTCTTCCTTCCCTACTCCTCTCCCTGGTGTTACCTTTATCACCCAAATAAACTCAATTCCCATAAATTCTCAACCAGCATGTTTCTGAGGAAAACCTCACTGAAACAATGCTATGAACTGAATGCACTGAAACAAAGTCTTCATAATTTGAATGCATCATCTCATTTCTGTTGTTCCTGAAATCTAGCATCTTGTCTTCACAAGGGGCCACACATAAGAAAGTTAAGGAGAAAGAAGGGGTCTTGGTTTATTTGGTAGATGTGTGTGTATGTGTGTGAATCTGTGTATTTGTGTGCACAGCCAGTTCATTTTCCAAAACTAAATATTTATTTAGTCTTTTGGGGACAGCCTTTCCCTTACTGATCCATATTCTGAATATGGATACATCCAAACTGATATTCCAGACTAGTGTAGCCCTAAATAAATGAACCTGATTGTGTTAAAGAAACCAATGACCTATAGGATGTAGTGTATACATTTCTCAGCTCCCTCTCCTCTAAGATGGGTTTTCCCTCTCCTCATCTCTGGGTCTCACAAAGAAAGAAAAATTGTATGCTTCCTTAGGGAAAATGGTCCACTTTCTTATCCTATTCATTTATCAGGCAGAACTGTGATTTTGTATGAGACCAAATGCAGCAGGTGTTTGCTCTGCTCTCTTCACTGCTCCTTCTTCTTGCTTCCTCTGCTTTTTTTTTTTCACTCCACATTCCTTCCACACACTTGATCTTTTCTAGGCCTTTCCCACTCCTCCTGAATACTTTAGAGAGATGACAAACTTTTCCATGTTTCCTCCAGGCACCCACCCAAGGGTTAACACATTTTTGCACAGTAACACCCTCCTTATATCCTTAGCTTATGCTAAAATATTTTAAAAGACATTGTATTCTGAGGAAAGAGGTCAAGTACTGACAGTTAATCTTATTGATAAGTTGTGTGGTGCTCTGAGAGTCATGAGTTGTAGCTGTATGTCTTGAGTAAATCAAGAGGCTTGAGCAGACTAAATTTCCTAAAGGAGAATAGATACACCTGGCTTAATCAAGTATCAGATGGAGAGTACACTTTTTTGTTTGTTTGAAAATCATGGCAGATTCCTTTGACCTTCAAGTGGTCTCACTCAAGAATGAAGACTGGCTTACAGTAGCTAAAAAGCTTGCAAAGCCTCTCAATAAGCAACAGTTTACCATTAAACATTTTTACTTTGCTTCATGAAAGAGGGAAAGGCAAGACACCCTTTCCATCCCTGGGTCTCACTGGATTTGTCTGTAACAGTGACTCCGAACCTGAGCTTCTCTTTGAAAGTGGAATGTCAAAAAGCGACATTGACTTCTCTCAGTGTTTCCCAATGGACTATCCAGGTTGGTATTGTAAGAACTCAGGTTGTTTCAAAATGGGTGGGTCTGAGAGACAAAAGAAGGACACTGTTTGGATCACTGCTGGTGTTTTTGCTGGAACTGCAAGATCAGGGATGGTTCTTAGCTGGTAAAAATTCTTACATTAAATTTAACAGGGACCTAGAATTTTCAGAGGTCTGCAGTCCCCCCTCTTGGAATTAGGGTGTAGTGTTTTATAGAGGTGATAATACCTTGACGTTTATCTGTGTAGGAAGGAGCTGGCCATAAAAAACACAGGATGTATAACTGAAATGTAATTTATTTTGTTGTTAGAGCCTATCATAACTTTTTTTTTCTATTTTAACTTTTTATGAACTGAATTAATTTTTTTAGTAAAACAAGACTATCCTTTTATCCAGTCAAACATGTTTTCATAGCTCCCTTACAAAAATGCCCCAATTTCTGCAGTCTGCTCTACACAGAAGGTCCTTTTCTGAGGAAGGCATTGCAGAAGCTGTGGTGAGTAGCCCACTTCCCACACGGTGGGGAATTTCCAGTTGGCGTCTCTTCAAGTCCCTATGAACTTAAAGGGGGGACACTAATTAGCTAGTGAAAACTGGTGTCTCCTGGAGCTTAGGGAGTTGTTGTAAAGGCTTCTTTTTTGGGGGGGTGCCATATGATTTGCACTAAAACTTTCACTTTTCTCATATTTATAGTTGGGGTGTGTTTTCCCATTGATTAAGCATACATGAGAAATGTTTCTTCTTCCTGGAGGAGACAAAAGAAAATGCATGAATGTTGGTAAAAAGTGGTAACTTTAGGTTAAAGGAAGTGTTATTGATTTGCTGTATGAATTATTCATAACAAAAAGGAGAAAGCAGAGGTGCTTAGGGACACAGCATTTACTGAAAAGTCATAATGTTAAGACTGGGGAAGAATTGAGAGTTGAGATAAAGGGATTTGTCACTCTCCGATCTTTAGTTCAGATACCCCTCTATAGTCTTTGACAGCCAAACGAGCACTGGGCAAAAGAACAGTCGGCATGTATACAGCTCTACGGCTTAGGTGGGTGTGTGCCAGACTACAATTAGGCTAGTGCTTCTGGTAGGGTGTTTTTACAGAGTTTTCTACCCCTAAATTCTTCCAGTGCTTTTCCTCATTCCTAAAATAGGTTAGCCTTTTTTCTGATTTCTCTGTCTTTCAGTCTCGCTCTCTCAATATTTCTTGATCTGTATTTCAAATAGTCAGTGAATGTACTCTTTGCATTATCAGTGTGTATATATATATTTGAAGACAAATTTTAAATCTCACAGTCCCAAATTTTCATGAGGATGTGGAGCAAAAGAAACTTTTACATATGCCTGATTGGAATATAAATTTTCACAATTTGGTATATTTTTTACGGTAGAAAATTTGCATTCTGTAGCTCTGTAATTGCCCTCCAATGTTTTCCTTATTGGTAAAGTGGAGTTAATAATGTATATCTGCTTCACAGGATCTTTAGATTAAATGTGTTAGTTTAACACTAAACAGACTAATAAAAGTTAACTCTCATTGTCATAACTAGTATAGTTGCAGTAATAGTAATAGTACCTTTATTATTCTTGTTAATTATGCACTATAGAAAACCACTGTTTTATAATAGCAAAAAATTTTGTTTTATAATAGCAAGTAACTCATAGAAAAAGAATGGAAAAATCAATTGTGATACATTCATCTATTGTAATACATGTATCAACAGGGATGAATCTCAAACATGTATCATTGATTTAAAAACAATTTTCAGAAAAATTAAGTATACAATTTAGACTAAAATATACAGACAATATTGTATGTACTTTAAAAGGTATTATTATAAATGTTTCAAAAGCTTAAAGAAGATATAGAAATAATAATCTCCAAATTCAGGATTATTGATAATTCTGGTGGGGGAAGTAGGGTCTATAATCAGAGTTATTTTATTTAAGTTGGGTGCTCACTGGATCATTCTTTATGTCTTTAGCTGTATAAATTGTGCCCCCTAAATACATTAGTACACAGCAACAGAAAAGGGCAAATAACATATTAGCAAATCAGGTGTTTATGCTTTCTGTGAATAATGACTTTGGTTAACTTAATAAGACCCTGAAAATTGAATGTAAGAAGTGTTGCTACAAAAAGTCTGGATAGAGCTTGAGTCTCTGCTAAACCAGCACTGTGGAAATTCATGCATTCAGTGTTCACCAGCGGACACCCATAGAGCTGTGGAAGGCAGAACCGTTAACCTGAGAACCGGTAAGTGATTAGCTTTGCCAACATGAGTTGAACTGCTTTGTCTAGTCTGAATTTCACAAAACATTTGCTCTTCTGTGGCCCTTGGGAAGGTTTTATCCATTTATGTCTGAACTACTTTTACACTGATGGCTAGATGCCCTTTTTTATGTTCATGCCAGCATTTTCTCTCATGTTTACATTTCTAGAGGGTGGTATTATGTCTGAAGCACATATTAGAGCCCACTTGTCTACTCAGCAGATATTTATTAAGAGTCTGTTATGTGGCAAACATTGCTAGGTACTGACTCAACTCTTTTAAATCAAGTGTTTGATGAATGGCTTTTGAGTGTACTTTTCTAAATATTAATTACCCAAATAAGAAATGTTGCTTTGGTGGGCCAGAAAGATGGGGGTGCCCTGAGGGACCTCCATCTGATGCTTAATATCCTCCTTCTACACCAGGTCCCCCTTGAACCCCAAATGAATCCCTGGCATATTTCTAAAAGATCCCCAAATCCCAGAGCCTTTTACATTATGCTATGGTTACCTATAATTATTGCTAAAAGATGTAAACCTGTTACATTTTTAGTAGGAAAAAGTGAGCAACATTTCTGAGATTGACTTATTTTTCCAAGTGCATCATTCACAGGGCTGATTCAAAACAATTTTTAGACTTATATGCTGTGGCTTAATAGCTTCAACTCATAGTCCAGAGAGCAGATATGATGCTGTGCTGCATGCTGAAGAGGTATTTCAGATGACTAAACAGCTTCCTCCGGCACCAAGGGTGTTGTCATACGACAGCAAGAGAGGTTTCTGAAGTGGAAATTTGCCTTTGGAAAATCTCTGCCGTTGTAGGGATTGCTACAGACATAGGACATGGCGATTTGATTGTTTTTTTCCAATTGGCTTGTTCACAGCTTCAATGCCTGGCACAGCATCTTTGCCCTTATATTTGCATTTACCCACAGAGTTTATGACAATAATAATAATTACTACTATTACTTTTGTTTTAACAGATAAGGTGAAATCAAGTATTGTCACATGCCAGGCTGCGTTTTAAGTAAAGTTGTTCTAGCCCAGCCAGCCTAAGATCTCCAGTGACAAACCTCTAGTCCTAGTAAATCAGATTACTGACTTATTGCAACAAGGGAGTGTGTACACTAGAGGAAGCATGGCATGGCTTACCAAATAAAGAAAAAAGTGCCATGAAAAGATTTGGGAGAAGGGTAGAGTTTAGATGAAATATATATACCTAAAGCAGCATCTTGATGGGCTCAAAGCAAAGCAGGACTGGGTGTAGGAGGTCAGCATTAGCTAGTCTGAGTCCCTATAAGACTTTACACACACTTTCAAAATTCAAAGACACTTCTTATCTCCTAATGGCCATGAACTCTTTTTATCTTGGGAAGGACATATGGTTATTTTTATAAAAATAAGTTTAAGAAAAGAAGTATAACACAAACTTTTAATAATTTTCCCTATCCAGAGCCTGCTTCTGTGTATTTGTGCAGAGATCCTCAAAGTGTGTTCCGTGACCATCCTGGGACATGTGTGAGGGGCTCCCAGAGATGATGTGGTGGGGCGGAGCACACCCTCGGGCTCACTGCCCTGCCTGCTTCCTCAGGACCGCTCTGCTGGAGCCTGTTCGGTATTTGGGGGTCTATGTCAAATTTCATCTCAGGTAAGTGTTCCACTGCTCACATGAGTTTGGCAGCCCCTGAGGTAAGAGAATGGCTGGGAGAAAGCAGTTTGTTCCTAGTCATGGATGACCTGAAAGGGGTGGGTCAGGCTGCACCTCCTCACTGTGCATTTCAGTTAGTTTCTTTTTTAACTCCCTCAGAGTGTGAATTCTTGGCATCCAAAGTATCCGTATTCATTTGTCAATTGAAAACTATGCCCAAATCCAATAGATTGCTTGAACCAAGTTCCGTTTGGGGTTCCCCACAAGTGATTTTTGTCTGTGAAAAGAAATCCTAAAAAGGTTATTTTATGCAGATAACTTGGTTATATAATAATATGACAATTTGGGTATATATGTAATAATAATAATTTGGGTAGATAAATAATTTACAAATAATATGGTTGAGGGCTTACAGCCCACCAAGTACTGCTCTAAACACTGGCATGGACTGATGTCTTTCATCCTAACAGCTGTTCTTTGAGGTAAGTATCATTATTACCTGTACTTCACCTGTGAGCAAATCGAGGCACGAAGAGATGCAGTAACTTGCCCAATGTTACCCTCTTACATGTTACAGAATTCAGACTGAACTGCAGACAGATCATCTCTAGAGTCTACTACCCTGAGCTGTCTCTCATTTCAAGGAATTTCAGGCCCCCAAACTCACAAGTCTTTGTGTCTTTTCCAAGACAATACATAAGGTTGTGTTGGGGCTAAGAGAAGGGTCTCAGAAAGAGACCACAGGGAAAAGGAGGCAGAAGTGTAATTTTAAAGATCTATCTATTATCTATCTATCTATCTATCTATCTATCTATCTATCTATCTATCTATCTATCTATCTATCTATCTATCTTTCTATCATCTATCATCTATCACCATTTATCTATCTAATCTGTCTATCTATCTATCTATCTATCTATCTATCTATCTATCTATCTATCTATTATATATGTATGTATGTATGTATGTATGTATGTATGTATGTATCTATCATCTATCTATCATCTGTATCTACTATCCCATATGCTCTTTTTATTATGTGTAAACATGCTTCCCACTAAAAGGTGGTGCTGTGTTCCCTCCTCTTGTTTTGGTGGGATTGTCACCACAATAGATGTGGTGGGAGTGAGACTACGTGACTTCTGAGGCTGGATCAGAAAAGGTGATAGGGCTTTGCCTGCCTCCCTCACTCTCTCCCTCTCAATAAGAGACTCGGAAACCCTGAGCCACTGTGTAAGACGTCTGGCCACCTGAAGCTGCCATGTTTGTGAGACACTGTGGAGGGACCACATAGAGATGGTCATCCAATGAGCCCCAGCTGCCCAGCCACATGTGTTCGAGATGGCCCCAGAGTCAGCCACCAGCTAGCTGCAACTTCATGAGAGACCCTGAGACAGAACTGCTCAGCTGAGCTGCTTCCAAATTTCTGAAGCACAGAAATAATGAAAGATAATTTTTTTTAAGCCATATTTGGGGTGACATGTTACTACTGCACTCAATAACTATAGAAAGTTTCATAGTCAATAATCACTATGGTCTCTACTAATTAGTTTACAACCCATTCTGGTTGAATGTCTAAGATTTTTCTAATAATAACAACAATATTATCTAACTTTTATTGTGACCTTGTATTAGTCAAGCGTTGTCCTAAGTGTATTGCATGAATTAACTCATTCAAGTATCATAGCAACCCCATAACTTCAATGTTAAATATGTGTAAAAGGAAGCACAGAGAGGTGAGGTAATGTGCATGATGTCACACAGCTAGCGAGTGGTAAATGAAAATTAAAAACTCAAGTGCATGCATTACTCTATCAAGTCTAACACCCCACAAAGTTCTACAGAATCATTTTTTGAACCATGTCAGGACTTTATAATAAAAATGGGATTTGTACACAAGAATGTCTGCTTCAAGCACTACTACTTGGAAAGGAGAAATTTACATCAATATCCTCATTTTGGTGACACTTTAAATAAAATAAAAACAAAATTAATCAGAAATTTAGACCAAGATCTCTTTTATAATATTTGCATATTTTTGAATGAGTAAGACTGGTTCTATATTCAACATGCTGATGTAAAGAATAAGCCTGTGAAATTATTACTCATCACACTTAAAAACTACAAACATTTGTCACTGGGACCAGTTACTCATTACAAGAGATCAAAAGAACATTTGAAATAATGATAGTATTTGTTGATCACTTAATAGATACTTTTGTAGTCACTTTCTCATTTAATTTTCCCAACAACATTAGGAGAATCCTCTTTTTGATCTCATTTTATGAATGAGTTAAGTAGCTTACCCAGGGTTCTGGAGCTAAGAAGTGGGTGACCCGAGAAATGCCAAGTCCCAGCGTGTCGCCTTTGCCTTCTCCTTCCTAGTGGTGGAAGACACCCAACCCCACCCACCATTTCATGTTTGTAAATTGACTTTTCTCACCTGCTCAGGGCTGTGTGAATCCATGGGGAGAGGGAGAAAAAGATGTTTTAGGCAGACAATGTCTTCCTTTTTTCCTGTTCCTGACAAGTTTGATCTTTGCAACTCTTAACAAGAGAACCAATTTCTTTTTCACTCTTCTGTCTCCTTACTTAGAATTCTCCTCACCAACTTTATGTCAATCATTTGAACCAGCTCCCCATCTATCTGGCCTCTTTACATGTTTATTGAACAGTCAGCACCTTTGAGGGTCTTTCCCGATCCTTCCACATAGCATCAACCACTCCTTACTTTCAGGTCTCTGCCTATGGATATCTCTGTATAATATAAGAACAGCCCATTTTGTTGAACTTCTCCACCACTAGCCTGGGAGGTGCCTGAAGATAGAGACTGTATCTCTTTTACTTTAGCTTCTTTAGTGACTAATTCTGTTTCTAGTACATAACAGGTGCCCAGGATATAGTTGTGGACTAAATGAATATAGGTGAGTTTTTAAATAAAAGGGATTATTTGTTAGATGGTCTTATATACTTCCATTGCTTACCTGTGTCTGGTATATAGCAAGTGCTCAAAATGCTTGCTAAATTAATTGGTTCAGCATATTAGAGGTCTTAGCTAGAGTCCTAAGAAGTAGCAGCTTTATGGAAAACCATAAGCTTAAGTATCCCCAAAATGAACATATTTCTTTTAAAGCAGCATTGAGAAACTAAATGCCCTTGCATTCTGGAGGGAGCAGAGATATTTTCACTTTATGTCTAATGAGGAAGAACATGTTCCTTTAACTCTTCCCCCTTTTAAAGCCAATGCATTCAACTCTAACAGTGGTCTACCAGTTATGTGAAAGTGAAAATCAGCTTGGTGCTATACCCTGATTCCTCTGGCTTCTATTTTATCTTGAAAAAAAAAAGAATTTTGATTCCCCGTTCTAGGTCCTAGGTCCTAAACAGCTGAGTATGATGAGGAGGCAGCCATTTGGGCTGGCACATGTTTACTCAACCTCACTGCCATGACAGTTGGCCATGAGAGGTTGGCTGGTACCAGGTCACCCAAGAATGATGTTCTTCTGTGACCACAGGGCTGGGGAGTGACTGCATTGTCCAATCCTCTCATCTGATTATTGAGGGAAATGGAGACCTAGGAAAGTCACAGTAACACAGTTAGTGGCAGAGTTAGAACTGGACACCAGTTCTCCAGAACCTAAGTGTCATTCTCACTATTTCAGCACATTCAATTGTTATCCTTAAACCATGGAATGGCTTCATTACAGACTTCCTGGGGATAATGACTGTGCTTCTCTTCTGCACTGTTTTTCTGATATGGAGGCTCGAGCTATAAATATCCTGAACTCAGCCCATCACAGGTCACCCAGAATAATAGAAGAGGGGTCCCCGTCACCTCCAAGCACTGTATCCCAGGAATGGCAGGTCGAGGCACCTTGCTTTACTTCTCATTAAAAAATTATCCCAAAGTCATCTGGCCAAATTCCAGCTTAGACAACCCTCACAGCATAATCATATGGCCATACCTAGACGTTGTCTTTCTTGAGTGAGGGCCTCATCTTGGCAGAGGAAAAGCAAAATGAATGCCGTGGAGCCTTCCATTTAAAAATGCAAGGCTGGTTCTTTACCATCCTACTTCCAGGGCACAGTTTCCTTCCTGTTTTTCAAAGAGTGTACCTCCTCCCTTCACTCCTTCCCAATTCCTTGTTAAGCTTCTTTGACAGCAAAGGAGCCAACGCTGGCTAATTTAAGAGGAAGCTTTTCTTTGGAAGGCTTTCCGGGGCTCACAGAACCTAAGGCAGGTGGACTGAGATGCCGGCAGGAGCAGGGTAGGGTAGGAGGCTGCCCCAGGACTGAATACTCCTTGGTTTAAGTCCCTCAGTCTCTGCTTAAGGTTCGAGCTCCAGGCTGTAGCTCTCTGGCTTGAGTCACTTCCTTCAAGCACCTGACTCTAGCTCAGGGAAGCAGGGTTCTGATTATACCCTTTCTCAGTCTGAGTTCCCTGAGGGGCATACCATGAGACAAGGTTCCAAGTAGAGGTACTGTGTTGGGGAGGTGACTCCAGGAGGCGCCGGGAGGGCAGTGGGAACGTGAGTCACGAAAGGGAAGGCAGTCAGGGGGCCTGACCTGGTGCCACCCTGGGCTCTTGGGGCTTAACCCCACAGGACTGCCTGGTGGCTGCTGCAGGGCGGTGGTGGGACTGCCTCCTCAGGCATGTCCGGCATTTCACGTGTTGGAGTCTAGTGGTGTCAGGAAACCGAAGCAGAGGCTGACAGCTGGAAGGCAAACCGTAGTGCATGAACGTGGTGTATTAGTTTCTATTATTAAATTCCTGCTAATTTCTATTATGGTGTTATTAATTTCCTGATTATCACAAACTCAGTGGCCAGAGATGCAAATTTATATGCTGGAGCTCAGAAGTCTAAAATCAGGGTGATGAGGGGCTGCATTCCTTTTGGAAGTTTGGGGAGAATCCATTTCCTTCCCTTTTCCAGCTGCTTCCTTGGCTCATAGCCCCTCCTCCAGCTTCACAGTGGGCAGAGTGGCCTCGCCTCCCACTGACTCTGCACCCCTCTCACATTGCCACGTGATCTCCTCCTCTGACTGACTCTCCTTTTTCCCTCTTTTAAGGGCCTTTGTGATTATGCTGGGCTCACTGTGACAATCCAAATGAACTTCCCATCTCAAGGTCCTTACCTAATTCACCTCTGCAAAGTCCCTGTCCACCTATTGTCACAGGTCCAGGGGTTGGGACTTGGACCTCTTTGAGGGACCATTATTCCACCCCCATGCCGGGGAAGGCCTTAGGCTGCAGCCTTTATCCAGGAGTGGGGGGGCTTCAGGAAGGGGATGTAGACACTGACCAGCCAGGGAAGGACAGATACCTTCCACAGGAAAACATTTTGCCCTTTTTATAGAATAAATTGTCTTTCTTGCTGTCTACTTGATTTAAAAGCAAAGTCAAATAAAGAAAAATAAAAGGTCCTGTGTCTTCGAAATGACGAGACCCACTAAAGATGAGCAGGATTCTCTCACTGATTCCCACATGCTGAGAGGGTTCAAATCACCTCCACCCTCTTGTCCAAGTCCCTTTCTGCTGAGAGCTTGTTTGCACCACCTCTAAACGGACACCTCTAAACCGACAATGTGACTTCTAGATCACATAAAGTGCCTGGTGCAGGACAGGTGTTCCCCAAATATTTGCTGGAAGAAAGGAAGGGAGGACACAGAGAATGCTGTGCTGGAGGCCTGTGTGTGTGTGTGTGTGTACATGTGTGTGCACACATGTGGGTGTGTGATCACACTCACCTCCTCTGACAGCAGAGTGAACCCTGCACATAAACCAAGAGGTGGGCCGGCCTGGAGCCCTTAAGCAGAAGTCAGCAGCTCTGTGATTTATTTCAGGTCAGTCCTGGGCAGACCCAATCCCTCTCTTCTTATGCTTTTCCCTCGGTGCTGACATGTCAAGCACTGAGGGCGGGAAGGGGGAGCCAGGGAGTCCCAGCCCCCGACCTGTCTAGCATTTTTGTACATATCCCACTTTCAGCTTGAGGAAGGATCAGAGCTGGCTTGGGGGAAAACTCTGACACCATCTTGGTGATGGGATGGCCTCTTTCCAGAGGCCTGGTGTTTCCTGAGTGGCTTAGTTTCAGCTGCAGGGCAAAGTTTTCATCCTGGTTTATTCTGGGATCAAGTTATAAAAATCATTTTCCCACATGCCCTCTCTTGCTAGAGTTCCCACACAGTCAGGAGAGATGAAATCTACCTTAACTAGTTCTGCTGGTGCAGGTGTCAAGCTCCTAAGTCCCTCCGAGGCCCCCACCCCACATCCCACATTCTCCCTGTTCTGTGCACATCACCATCGATGACTCTCTAAACCTAACCAGGGCAAAGCTGTTGTTTAGGGAGCTAAATGAAACATGCCTAATCTGTGTGTTTGTTTGTGAACAGAAGTCTGTGCTGTCCAAATGCCAATTTTAGCTAATGGTAGTTTCTTCTAAATATAACATTCTGGTTTGGGCAGAAAAAACCCAACCCCCACACCCCCAAAGTATCCGCTGTTGTTGACCTTTTCTGGGGTCCTGGCTCTAAGCTATTACATGGAAAAACCTTCTGAGGAATGAATGATTGAAACTGGAAGCTATTTTTCCTATTATATTTTCTGTGAGAACTACTTTTAATTTTATTTTTCTTATTGAAGGGGCTCCTGTGATACTTCACTAATGTGAGCTAGATCTTAGAGTTTTAGGTTTGCTCTACTCATTTGATTTAAGGAAACTAAAAAGGAGATGAAGATTAAAGTCTCTTTCCTAATTCTGTGTGGTGGGCTGGGTGCAAAGCATATGACTGAATCAAGAAGCCCCACTCTGTCCCCGCTGGAGATTTTCAAATATGGTTTAACAAGACTTGGCCAGCTGAGTGGTCTCTGGGATCACTGTCCACTGCAGCCAGATGCCCCTGAGGTCCCCCAAAGCTATTTCCATTCTCCGTGGGGTGTGGTTAGAGAACCTGCATCCACCCTCAACTTGCCCATTTATTTCACGTGTAAACATCTAAGTGCATTTGAATGCTCCTGTGCTTGAAACCTCACAGCCAGGCAGGAGGGAGCTCACAGAAGGATGTGGAATTTGAAGCACTGCCCTGTTACCTGGCAGCTTTCAGGAAAACCACTGCCCCCAAAGCATGTGGCTGGGCAGCACCCTTTATGGCTCTGCACTGCCCTTGGGAGAAAGCAGGAGTCGTCTGTGGCTCTAAGGGCTTCGAAGACCCCCATGCAATTCTGCTCTCAACTCCCATTACACTTAACCTACTTTGTCAATGTCTTATCTTACCTACCTGTTCAAAAGCTCTGGGAAGGAAGGCAACATGTTTTCTCCTTCACGGCTTTCTCCCCAGGGCTTAGCAGAGCTCCTCCCTCCTGGCAGATCCGTAATCACTGTTTGTTGGGTGAGTGAATGGAATTGAATAACTTCTTCAGTTGACTGGAGTAGGAGACAATAGCCTGCAGTCAGGAGGATTTGGGGAAGCTTAGGTTACTGGCCTGGGTCAGACCATGATTTTATGGAAAGGCACTGAGCTCAGAGGCTCCTGCTGTGCTGACTCTGTGTCCGCAGTTTGTCAGAGAGAAGTTGTTTCTGAAAGGACCATAGAGGCTGAAGTTCCTTCTTGGTTGGTTTATCTATGTATATGCACCACCTGTCCACAGACCTGGTCTTCACCAGATGTAGGTGAGGGAAAAATTGGCCTAGTTTCTTTCCTTTTCTGGGAACAGGGTTCTGTCTAACCTTGTTCTTGGGTGTTAATGCAGGGCGGGCTCAGGTAAAGTCCCCAAAGAGTTGTAGAGCAGCTACTGCAAACCATTAAGCACGGCCTGTGACAGCTCACACAACTACTGCCTCCCACCGTGGCAGGTGCCTGTCGGCCTGCTGACACTTGTGCTCAGACTCAAACCACCGAAGTCTGCACTCAGTGTCCCTTTGTGCTGTGATCTACTGCAGATGTCCCAGGGCAGAAGCAGGTCTATGACACCCAGGATCCATTAGATGGCTGTATTGCATTTCTTTCTATCCATAGACGTTTCTTCTCCCAGCACGGAGAGCTCTGCAGCTCCTGGAGGGAGGCAGTGTCCCTACTGTGTATCAAACACCAGAAAAACGGGAGCGAGGCCTGCCACCTCAGATCTGCGTGGAGCACTGTGTCGTTCCGGTTTCATCCATCACACTTCTGTTAGGGAATGAGGACACGTGCTGGAACCTTCCTCTGGAACACAGCTGGAGCTGAGCTTGGTGGCTTCCAGATGACACCGAGACAGTACGGGGCAGCAGACCTGGTTATTGTCCACCTCTTAAACTCCCTGGAAAGTGAGACTGTATTACATCTCCACCATTCTCGCTTCCCTCAACACCCTTGTTATGGTTCACTGGGGGCAATTATTTCCTGCCCCCTTGGCTTTGGGTGGATCAGGAGACTTGCTTTGGCCCAGGGAAGGTGGACACGACAGGATGCTAGTTATAAGCTGAGACTCGGAGGGATCTCATTGTGCTCTGCTCTACTTTTATGAGCACCATGAAAAGGAACTTGCCTGGGGTGGCCGCTGGAATCTCCAGATAAGACGAGTCCCAAAGGTTACTGGTCAACCTGCATTCTTGTGAGCAAGAAACAAATGTTTGCTGTTGCAAGCCACTTTGTTTTGGGGTTGTTTGGTATTAGGCATCATTATAGTAATATTGGAATAATGTTAAGACTTTCAAGTTTCTTAATATTATTTGGATTCAGGTGGGGTTTTTTTTTTTAGGTGGGGGGACTGGGATATAATTTAAATGCATACAATAAAATGAACAGATCTTAAATTCCTACTGTATTTACTGAACTTTGATAACATTGCATACTCTTGTAAGTGCCACCCCAAACACATCATTGTATTTTCCATAACTCCAGCAAATCCATGTATGTCCCTTTACAGCAATTCCACCTCCCTCACTCAAGGCACAAACATTTTCTGATTTCTATCACTATAGTTTAGTTTGTCTGTTCTTGGCTATCTAACGGGGCAGTCTCTTAGTGTCTAGCTTCTTTTGGTCAATATAAGGTTTTTTTAAAGATTCATCCATGTTGCCTGCATAGGTCATTTGTTCTTTTTATTGCTAACTAGTATTCCATTGTGTGACTACACCACAATTTTGTTTTACAATTGCCTGGTGATAGGTAATTGGGTTGTTTTCTGATTTTGGCTACTGTGAATAAAGCTGCTTCGTGTGGACATCTGTTTTCATTCCTGAAAATGAGTAGCTGTAAGAAAGAGCTAAAACTAGAATTACTGGGTCATAAGGCAAATTATTTTCCAAATTGCTTAAACTGTATTACCTTGGATTACCAATGTGTCCAAGTTCTGGGATGCTTGCATGCTTGGCAATGCTTGGTGTCTCCAGTCTGTCGTTTTGGGCCTTGTAGTGGATGTGCTGTGGTATATCACTGTAGTCTTGATTTTCATTTCCCTGCTGAATAATGGTGGTGAGCATCTTTCCATGTGCTTATTGTCCATTACTATATCTTCTTTTATGTGTCTATTTAAGTCCTTTGCCCATTTCTCTAATAGGATTTTTTTTTGCCTTTTTCTTGAGTTGTAAGAGTTATTTCTATGTTCTGAATAAGGATCCTTTATCAGATATGTGCTTTGCAAATATTTTTTTCCTAGATTGTTCTATAAACTGAGAGCTGAGTGTTGAATCTTAGACTGTCATTGTGGATTTGTTTATTTCTTCCTTCAGTTACGGTTTTGCATCTTGTGTTTTGAAGTTGTGTGATTGAATGCATCAGTTATTTATGAGTGTTTGTGTTTTCCAGATAAATATCTTTTATCTTTGTGAAATGTCCTTCTTTATCTCTTACAATACATTTTGTTTTGACATTTACTTTGTCTGATATTAATATGCCACTCTAGCTTTCATTTTCTTATTGTTTGTATATTAGATCCTTTTCCTTTCAACCAGTTTGTGTCTTTATACTTAAAGGAAGTTTTTTAGATAGCAAGTAGTTTCAGTTTTCCTTTTTTGTCCTCTCAGATACTTTCAATTAAAAAATAATTGTTTAACTTTAACATGATTATTGTTTTAGCAGGTTTATATCTACCATTACCATTTGTTTTTACTTTTTGTTTATCCCATCTGTTGATATTTCTTTCACATCTGTTCCTGCTTTCTTTTGAGTGGATCAAATATTATTTTCAGTATTCCATTTTATTTCATGTCTCAGTTTTTCTTAGCTATTCTTCTTCATGTCACTTTTTTTTTTTAGTGATTAAGTTGATTATAATAAGCAGTTTTAAATGACTACAGTCCACTTTTATATGCTATTATGTTCTTTCACACACAGGAACAGCATTTATAACACTGTAGTTACATTTACTCTCCTCTTGTCCTCTCTGTTCTTGTTACGCATTCTTCCCATTATATGCTACAACCCCTACAGAATACTTTTATTGTTTTCATTTTAATCAATAGACTTTTAAGACATTTAATATAATATGATAATTGAAAAAGTACTTATGTTTACCCTTTCTGGTATTCTTTGTTTGTCACTAGGGATCTGAGTTTCCATCTGATATTTTCCTTCTGTCTGTAAAAGATCTTTTAGCCTTTCTTGTAGTGCAGGTCCCTGTTTATAGAGGCATCCTCTGCCTCCAGCACTCAGCTGGGGATGAGAGCAGCCTTGACCCTCCTGTCTCCTAGAAAGAGATGATTACTGTCTGCATTTTAACATATTTTGGTGTCTTTGTGTCTTGAGCTCTCTGATGGGTTCAAAAAAATGGATTTCAGAGTTCACCTTTTCTGTATTCTTGGTTAGGGTGGGAGTGAGAGTGCTTTGAAACTTTCTTAATCTGAAACAGAAGTGCAGATTTAGTTTGATCATTTTCCAGTGGCAAGTTAAACTCTATTTATTTGAATAATCAGCATTTCTGAGCAGCCCTTCCAAAAGCTTAGCATCCATATTACAGTGAAGCATAAAGCTTTCCTTTCAATTTATTAGGATAAAGATGTAACATGATCACAGTCCACTTTTACATGATTTTGTGTTTTTTCACATACAGTGTAAGAACTTACATCATTAATAGGACCCTGGTTGTCCCATGTTTACATGCTGTCTTATACTTTGCACTTCTCTATCTTGATGCTTGATAATTCTTGAGACATTTTATTGTTTTTCTGGTTTATTTTCAGCTGCATAAAGGGACAGCTCATTCATTTTGAAATGACTGATCTGTGTTTTCATGTGCACTGTTTCTCCCCTTACTCCCTCCCCCCCTGAAATGCCTTTTCCTTACACATTCACTGTTATTCTCCTTTCCCTCTCTTGAAGGCACCCCAAGATATCTTTCCTCCATATTCCATTCCCAAATCCAAAAAGGCCCATCATTTGGACATGTGTGTGTAAATATTTTTGGTTTATACTTCATTATCCATATTTCCAGGTTTGAATTAACCCAATACATCCCAGGATAATCCTACTGCATATGAAGGACTATTGTTCATTTTGATTGGTCAGTGTCTGTGTGCATTACTTGTTATCAGATTTCTAATAAATCACTCCAATAGGATAATCAGTACTTTGCATGGTGCCTTGTTGGGAGCCACACAAAGACAACAAGATGGCCACAGTTCATGAGGTTCCTGCTTCACTTCTTGGAGATTAGCTACGAGCCCGCGCGCGCCAACAAGGAAGCCCGCGCGCGCCAAGAGATACTCTTCTCCCCCTCCTTCCCCATTATCATATACCAATCAGAATGTAACTCGCTGTGCCACCCCTGCTATGCAGCCAATCCCCTGCCTACAAGTATCCTATGGCCCACTCTGCCCCTGAACACTGGTGTATATCTACCCCCGTCTTACAATAAAATTTGAAGGCTTGATCAGAATACTGTCTTGCCTTCGCTCTTCTCTCGCCCCCATTTTCTTTCAGGTCGGATCCCCCTCGTCCCCACAAATAACTAAGTCCCGCTGGACGGGACAAGTGGCGCCCAACGTGGGGCCAGAGGCGCGGATCCTTCGCAGGCGGACCCCCGAGTAAGATATCGTCTGGCCAGACCCCTTCTTGATGAAACAATAGGAGACGCCTTTCGCCGCTCACGGAGGTCGTCATCCCTGGTGAGTACCGGCCGCCTTATAAGAAAATGGGAACTAGATTAAGTAAAGAAGCGGTCTTCATAAGAGATCTAAAAAGTTCGCTTAGGGAGAGAGGAGTTCGAGTTAAAAAGAAAGACTTGGTAAAGTTTTTTATTTTTGTTGATGAAGTCTGTCCGTGGTTTATTGTTAATGGCCCCGAAATTCATCCTAAAAAATGGCAGAAAGTAGGTAGAGATTTAAATGATTATCTTATCAAAAACGGCCCTGACTCTGTTCCTGTTTCAGTATTTTCCTATTGGAGTCTTATCAGAGATATTGTTGAAAATACTGACCCTGATAAACGTCAACTCTTGTCAGTGGCAGAATATTGCCTCCGCCCCCTATCTCGGGCGGCCTCAAAATCGTCTCTTTCGAGTGATCCCCCTGCTCCAAAATCAGCTAAATCCCCCTCCCCTAGCCTAACACCATCTTTGCTCGGTGCCCTCCATGATACCCCTCCCAAATGTTGCATTTATCCGCCTCTCCCTCGAGATTCGGACTTTGTCGATACACAAAAGGTTTTTCCGGTCGTGACTAAGAGCCAAAATAGCGAACCTTTAGATCCGGGAGACGCGGCCGAACTAGAGGACGAGGCGGCCAGGTATCACAACCCAGATTGGCCCCTTGCCGCCCCGTCGCTTAACCCCCCTTCTTACACTCCCCCTATTCGGCCTCCCAATGTTTGCGCCTCGGCCTTTTTGCCCCCGTCGGCCCCTCCGCTACCCCCTCCGGCTCCCAGTCCTGTTAGCCCCCCTACCAGCACTGAAGACCTAATAGCACAGATAGTAGAACAAAGAATAACTTGCCATCTCCAAAAATTGGTTGTCTCCCAACCAGTTCGTCCCTCATTATCTTCGCAAAGGAGCCTCTCTAAGAAACCGCTTACAGCCACAAAACCTAAAAAACTGCTCTTTCCTGTTCTTACCCGGGCCTCCGCCCGCTCTGGCCCCACCTCCACAACACGTAGCCCGGAAGAGGGCGATCTTGAAAGCGATGGTGAAGACGCCCCTGCTGCTCAGGAATTAGAAAGTGAGGGGGAAGAGCAGGCTGAGCCAGAGCCGGCCGAGCCTGCCGATGGCCCTAGAGAATTTCACAAAATCCATTTCAAAAGCTTAAAAGAGCTGAACGCGGCCGTTAAGGCTTATGGCCCCAATGCCCCTTTTACCCTTTCTGTTCTTGATTCGCTGTCTCGAGGAGGACATTTACTCCCAGGTGAATGGCTGCGTATAGTCCAGGCTGTGCTTACCCGTGGTCAGTTTCTAACTTGGAAGGCAGATTTTGCTGACCGCTGTCAGACCATCGCTGCTGCCAATGTAAAAGACCCTCATTCCCCAACAGCGTCCTGGACGTTTGATAAGCTTACGGGACAGGGCAGATATATCTCTGAAACCAGACAGCAGCGCCTTCCCCTTGGTCTTTTATCTCAAGTGAAAGATGCCGCTTTGGGCGCTTGGATATCACTCCCTGCTTCCGGGACTGCTAACACTCCTCTAACTAAGATCACTCAAAGCTCGCAAGAAGACTATAGCGAATTTGTTAGCAGACTGTTAGAGGCCGCCGAAAGGACCCTTGGTTCCGCAGCTGCCAATGATAAGATTGTAAAACAGCTAGCCTATGAAAACGCCAATTCGGCATGTCGAGCCGTCCTCCGCGGTAAGACTCGAGACAAAACTCTTGATGAAATGCTGAGAATGTGTAGAGATGTCGATCCTTTTACATCCAAAGTCCAAGCCCTTTTAGCTGTAGGTGCCGCTGTTCAGACTCCCCCGGCTTCTTATCCTCCTTCCTTCCCCAGGGGCGCACCGCCTATGCGTAACTGCTTTAAATGTGGACAGCCAGGCCATTTCGCTCGCCAATGCCCTACCTCAGCTCCTCCTCCTAGAGTTGGGTCAGTCCCCGGTATTTGCCCTCGCTGCCATAAGGGGCGGCACTGGGCCAAAGAGTGCCGTAACAATCCAACAAATCCTTTTTATAGTACCACAAATCCTTTCACCCCCCCTTTTCAGGGAAACGGGCTGAGGGGCCAGCCCCGGGCCCCCCAGCCAATTCCATTTCAGCCGGCCTCGGGGAACAGCCTAGCTGTAGCACTCCCGCCCTCTATCGGGCCACACCCGGGAGTGCAGGACTTGACCTCTGTGCCTCCTCCTCAACAATATTAACGCCTGAAGAGGGAGTTACAATTATTTCCACAGGAATTTATGGCCCACCTCCCAAAGATACTTATTTTCTAATTTTAGGGCGAGCTTCCACCACAATAAACGGCCTTATTGTCCACCCTTCCTTAGTTGACAATGACTATACTGGAGAAATAAAAATTCTTGCTAGTGCTCCCCAGTGCCCTGTCAGCATTATGAAAGGTCAGCGCCTTGCGCAGGCACTCCCCCTCCCTTTAAGTACATCTCACCCTGCTATTCATAAGAAGCGAGGCTCCTCTACCCCAGGTTCTTCAGACTTATATTGGATCCAAGCTATTACTAAAGAACGCCCCACTCTTAAGCTTAAGATCCAAGGAAAAGTATTTGAAGGAATTTTAGATTCGGGGGCCGACTCTACGGTCATATCTCAGGCTTCATGGCCCTCCAGCTGGCCCTTACACGCTTCCTTGACCCATCTACAAGGAATTGGGCAGTCAAGAAACACCTTACAGAGCTCACAGTTACTAAACTGGGAAGACGAAGAAGGAAATACCGGATTCATTCAACCCTTCGTAGTTCCTGGGTTGCCAGTAAATCTTTGGGGAAGAGATATCCTTTCTCAAATGAAAGTCATCATGTGTAGCCCTAATGAAGTTGTAACACAGCAGATGCTTTCACAGGGTTACCTCCCTGGTCAAGGGTTGGGCAAACTAAAACAGGGAGATCCCGACCCGATACTGGCCACGCCTAAGATAGACCGCTCAGGTTTAGGGTTTGAAAAACATTTTTCGTAAGGGCCGTTGCTCCTCCTGCACTCCAGGCAGACAAGATTACTTGGAAAAGTGATGTTCCTGTCTGGATCGATCAATGGCCCCTTACCACTACAAAATTAAATGCAGCCATAGAGTTAGTGCAGGAACAGCTGGCTGCTGGACATATTGAACCTTCTACATCCCCTTGGAACACCCCAATCTTTGTAATCCAAAAGAAATCAGGCAAGTGGAGGCTCCTACAAGACCTCAGGGCGGTTAATAAGACCATGGTCCCTATGGGTGCATTACAACCGGGAATTCCCTCTCCAATAGCCATTCCTAAAGGGTATGTCAAATTAGTAATTGATCTAAAAGATTGCTTTTTCTCCATACCTTTGCATCCTGATGATTGCAAACGTTTTGCCTTTAGTATACCCATTACCAATTGTGTAGGGCCTTCTCCCCGGTTTCAGTGGAGAGTTCTCCCACAAGGAATGGCCAACAGCCCTACTCTTTGCCAAAAGTTTGTAGCCCAGACTATAGACCCCTTTAGGTTGCTCTTCCCCACTTTGTATATTATCCATTATATGGACGATATTCTTCTTGCCGGTCCTGACCAGCAACAGCTCTATGCGGCCAGTCAACAGCTAGTCACTGCCCTCCGAGATCGAGGACTACAAATTTCCCCAGAAAAGGTCCAGGTCCACCCCCCCCAACTATTTTTAGGCTTTGAATTATTTTCTAATAAAATCCTCACTCAAAAAATTCAGTTAAAGAGAAGCTCCTTAAACACTCTTAATGATTTTCAGCGTCTGCTAGGAGACATCAACTGGCTCAGGCCTTATTTAAAGCTGACCACCGGAGAGTTAAAGCCTTTGTTTGATGTCCTACGTGGAGACCCTGATCCTTCCTCCCCCCGCTCGCTTTCATCAGAAGCACAAAGGGCATTAACCATTGTAGAGCGGGCTATTTCTGAACAGACCATTAGCTACTTCTCTCCACATCTAAGTTTGTGGCTGCTCATTTTCCCTACCCCCTTCTCCCCTACAGGAGTCCTTTGGCAGAACCATCCACTATTTTGGGTTCATTTGCCAGCCTCCCCCCCTAGAGTCTTAGCTACCTATCCTCAATTAGTTGCTGCCCTCTTACGTTTAGGCCGAGAGGCAGCTCTCAAGTTGTTTGGGAGAGACCCTGAAGTTATAACCCTCCCATACAATACATCTCAATTACAATGGCTTATTCAACATGATGATGATTGGGCAATTAGCTGCACCTCCTTCCAGGGGACAATAGACAATCATTACCCTGCAGACAGATTAGTCCAGTTCCTTCAAAAGACCCCGGTTGTCTTTCCCAAAAGGACTAAAACCACGCCAATTGCTGGGGCTGTAATGGTGTTCTCTGATGGGTCCTCCTCCGGTATAGCCGCTTTCAGTATTAATGGGCAAATTACTCGAATACAGACAGACCTCTCTTCTGCACAACTTGTTGAACTAACTGCAATAATCAAGGTTTTTGAGCTTTTAATAGATGCCCCCTTTAACCTTTACACTGATAGTGCCTATGTAGCAACCTCTGTTCCCCTATTAGAGACAGTGCCTTACATACGTCCCTCTACAAATGCTTCCCCCCTATTCGCAAAATTGCAAAAATTAATTTTAAGCCGCGATGCCCCTTTTTTCATCGGGCACATACGCGCTCACACTGGCCTTCCAGGGCCGCTTGCCAAAGGCAATGACAGGGTTGATCTGGCGACTCAATTAGTAGCCTCTGTCACGCCAGACTCACCCTTGGCTGCAGCCCAACGGGCTCATGAACTACATCATCTCAATGCTCACACTCTTAGACTCAAATTTTCAATCACCCGAGAACAGGCCCGTCAAATAGTTCGACAATGTCAAGGATGTCTAACTCTCCTCCCAGAGCCTCATAACGGAATCAACCCCCGGGGGTTAGTTCCAGGAGAGATATGGCAAATGGATGTCACTCATTACCCTCCCTTTGGTAAATTAAAATATATCCATGTGTCTATTGACACATGTAGTGGTTTCCTATGTGCATCCTTGCAAACGGGAGAGGCAACTAAAAATGTTATTACCCATGTTCTCTCATGCCTGGCATATCTACCACAACCTAAAATCTTAAAAACTGACAATGGGCCTGGATACACCAGCTCTAGCTTTAAACAGTTCTGTGCGCAGTTAGATATTAAGCACGTAACAGGAATTCCCTATAATCCCCAAGGCCAAGGCATTGTTGAAAGAGCCCACTTAACCCTTAAAAACATGTTATTCAAACTTCAGTCGGGGGGAGAAGTACTCTATCCGAGAACAGGTAATGCAAAGACACTCCTAAATCATGCACTGTTTGTTCTCAATTTCCTTACTTATGACTCCGCGGGTAAAACCGCTGCTGATCGCCTTTGGCATCCCTCCACGGCAGATAATTATGCACAAGCTATGTGGAGAGATCCGATGACCAATACATGGCACGGGCCTGACCCTGTGCTCATATGGGGGAAAGGACATGCTTGTATATATGATGCTAAGGCACAAAATGCCCGATGGCTCCCAGATAGGCTCATTAAACTCCTAGACGCAAATAGAGGCAGAAACAATAATAATTCCAGTCCAGGGCATATTAACCCCTGAGAAGCCTTCCCTTTCTGTTTATTTTCAGGAGGCAAAAATGAAGATATGTACGCTATTGACCCTCGTCATGACCTTTCGCCCCGTTTGGACCCATCAGATTTCCAATTTCACCTGGACAGTCACCAATGAAGCAGGAGACGTCGTTTTCAGTTCTTCCACCTTAGCAAGTACCCCCCCATGGCCTGTTCTTGCCCCTGATCTCTGTGACTTGGCCGCTGGAGCTTCTGCGGCCTGGGGGACCCCAGACATTTACTTTCCTTTTTCCACCTCCCCTGAGACCTACCCTGAGGGACAATCTACCACCTCTCCTGGGTGTAACAACACCCCTAGGAGAACCTACCTCAGAGAAACAGAATTTTATGTCTGCCCGGGAGCTCATAGAGATCGAGCCCTTAACTATAAATGTGGATATAGAGACTCCTATTTCTGTGACTCCTGGGGGTGTGAGACTACGGGAGATGCTAGTTGGAAGCCTAGCTCCACCTGGGATTATATAACTGTAAGTAGGGCTTGGAATCCCAAGCCTAACTCAACTGTTACCCCAGAATGTCAAAGCACCCAATCCACAAGGGGGCGATGTACACCGCTCTCCATTACCTTTACTGACAAGGGAAAAAGGGCCCCTATTGATGGATGGCTCAGGGGACATGAATGGGGGCTAAGGCTTTATGTTTCAGGAAAGGACCCTGGGCTCACTTTTAAAATCAAATTAATTCGATCCATTCCAAACGCCAACAAGCACGTTGTCCTTGGCCCTATTGCCCCTAAGGCAAGAGACCCAAGACCTTCTAACCCTTCTCCCCTGTCTACTAGTACTGTTTTCCAGGCCTTGCTCCCCCCGGTTTTACCCTCCACAGGCGAAATCCTTAAAGGCCTGGCTAATGTGACTGCAAAATCCCTTAACTCCACTGGATATAGCGAGTGCTGGTTATGTTTCTCCCCCGTTCCCCCGTTTTACGAAGGGATAGCAGTTTTAGTAAACACCTCAGCAGACCTCATACTTACCAATGACTCCAGCAAGACTCGCTGGTCAGACCCCTCCCGTTTTTCAGAAACCTCTCCGGGTCTCACATTGACGCAGCTTTCGGGAATAGGCCTCTGTATACATAGCCCCCTCTTGCGTCTACCCCCTCAGCTAGTACCCATTTGTAACAGCTCCTTCTCACCCCCGCTGTCCTATGAATTCCTTGTCGCGCCCAACGGTACTTATTTTGCTTGCTCCTTTGGCATAACGCCCTCCGTTAACCCGCGCTTATTAATGTCTAACAATGAATATTGTGTTTTAGTCATGCTCATGCCCAAGATTTCCATACATCCCACCGAAGACCTCCTTCCATATTACTCGGGCTCTACTCGCACTAAGCGTGAGCCAGTAACCGCCATTACCTTATCTGTATTATTAGGATTAGGAGCAGCTGGGGCTGGAACAGGCATTGCCTCCATAATTACTTCTAAACAACAATATTATGCTCTTAGTCAGGCTATTGATAAAGACATACAAAATCTGCAAGAGGGTTTAGACAGCCTGAAAGAATCTGTTGTCTCTCTCTCTGAGGTAGTGCTCCAAACTCGCCGAGGGTTAGACCTCCTTTTCCTGAAAGAAGGAGGCCTCTGCGCTGCTCTTAAAGAAGAATGTTGCTTCTATAAAGACAAAACAGGGTTAGTGCAAGATAGCATTGATAAAGTTAAGAAAAACCTAGAAGCCAGGCAAAAACAAAGAGAAAAGGATGAGGCCTGGTATAAAAACTGGACCTCTGCCACCCCTTGGTTAACTACTCTGATCCCCACCATCCTTGGACCCTTGGCAGGATTCTTCCTTTTAGTGTCTCTTGGCCCTTGGGCCTTAAGAAAACTGACAGTTTTTATTCGAGAGCAAGTTGACCAGCTCGTCAAGCCAGCGGTTGCTGTTCATTATCACAGACTTACAGCCTGTGATGAAGAGTCTTACACCGAGCCAACCAATGCTCCCGGTCTCCGGTTTTCAACTTTACAGGCGCCTCAACCATGGTACCATCGATTCTGGCACCGTACTTAATGTGGCCCATATGCTGGTCAGCCAGAGCCAGACATACCCCTAACTATGAGGGTATGGGCATCGAGATGAGTGCGAGACAAAGTACCGCAAGGGAGGGTTCTTCCTAGAACCTCTCTGGTCCTCCCTGAGAATACGCCTGGCTTGCATAGAGGTTGGTATCCATATGTACATAAAGCCTTGATATATTAAGGTCAATTTGGCTTTCAGCTCTGCCTCTCCTCCCTAAAAGATACCGAGAGCATTTGCAGGATGTTACCCTGCTGGAGGAGCCAGGCCTCTATTCCCTCACTCGATTAAGGCCCACCTTTCTAAAATAAATAGAAAGAGAGGAGATGTTGGGAGCCACACAAAGACAACAAGATGGCCACAGTTCATGAGGTTCCTGCTTCACTTCTTGGAGATTAGCTACGAGCCCGCGCGCGCCAACAAGGAAGCCCGCGCGCGCCAAGAGATACTCTTCTCCCCCTCCTTCCCCATTATCATATACCAATCAGAATGTAACTCGCTGTGCCACCCCTGCTATGCAGCCAATCCCCTGCCTACAAGTATCCTATGGCCCACTCTGCCCCTGAACACTGGTGTATATCTACCCCCGTCTTACAATAAAATTTGAAGGCTTGATCAGAATACTGTCTTGCCTTCGCTCTTCTCTCGCCCCCATTTTCTTTCAGGTCGGATCCCCCTCGTCCCCACAAATAACTAAGTCCCGCTGGACGGGACAGTGCCTACTTCATAGTATATACTCAGTATGTGTTTGTTGAATAAGGGTCTCCAGGATGGTTGCAAGGGATAGCACAGGTGTTTCAGCTGCTGGCTCTGTTCTATGTACAGGGATACAAAGATAAATGAGGCGTTTCCCTGGCCATAATTGGAATCCAGACATATATGTTGGATACATGCACCCTGCCATCTCAACATTTTGTTCTGGCCACAGCTATGGACACCTGCTGTATACCAGTGTATTCTGAGTACCCTTGCTGTACCCCATATCTCTTGCTTTTGGCATCATTGTCAAAATGTTCTGAAGCCACCATTGATCATTAGGCAGACAAGATCTGGAGAGTAAATAACCTTCTTTTTTTTCAAGCAGACAATTCTACTCACGGAGTCTATCAGAGGATCCCCAGAGGATGGAGCCTGGTAGCCTACAGTGTCAATCAGTTCAGTACTTACCTCTTGGATTGACTTTCTCTCCTGTCATGTTTCTTCCTGATCCCCATGTACATTCCTTGGGATCACTTTTTTGGGAGATCTGGAACTGAGATTACTTGTAAACAAGTCATCACAAGACACTGTGATCAGTGTGTTAATAATCATCAGGATCATGGGAACCAGGGAATTCTTTACAGAAAACTTACATTTGAATTAATCTTTAAGGATGAGCAGAAGTAAGACAGTCAGATAGGATGGAATAAGGACATTCTGTGCTGAGACAGCAGTGTAGAAAGGCAAGGATGGGAGACAGCCTCCAAGATGGCCCTCAGTGATCCCTGTCCGTTGGCACTCATACACTTAGGTCTCCTCCTCCGCCCACATTGCACCAGAACTGATCTGTGTGACCCGTAGGATATGACAGCATTGATGGTATGTCTCTTTTGAGGTTTAGGCTACAGAGACTCCAGTATCTATCATGGGCTCTGTCCCTCTTGGATCATGTGCTCTGCAGGAGACACAGTTGCCATGTCCTGGGGGCACTCAGACCACCTATGCAGAGACTACATGGTGAGGAACTGAGCTCTCTGGCCAACAGTCGGCAAGGAGCTTTCAAAAACCACATAAGCGAACCTGGAATCAAGTGTTCTAACTCCAGTCAAGCCTTCAAATGACTGCAACCCTGGCTACTAGCTTGACTGCAGCCTTGTGAGGAGCCAGACCACCTAGGAAAGCTGCTCCTAGATTGAGATGATAAATGTTTGGGATTAAATTTGCTGTGCAATAATGAATGCAAGTGGACTTTTTGGTTCCCTTCAACTCTGAAAATAATGAGTACATAGTTAGGTTAACACTGTTGACATTAAATGTATCATCTTTGGAGACAAACCACCCTCATTAAGTCCCTCCTCTGGGGTATACTTACTTTGTGACCTTGGGCAATTGGCTTGACTTCTAAGACTTAATTTTCTTGTCAGTAATATGGGATGAGAATTCATATCAATCTCATAGAACTGTGAGAATTAAATAAGATGGTACTTGTGAAGCTGTTATTGTTTCTTGCACATGATAAACATACAGTAAATCTTAGCTATTGTTATTTGCATTGTTCATACAAAATGGTCTCAAGCCCCAAGCTTCAATTACACAGATGCATTATAGAATAAGGTCAAAGCTTCCCTCTTTCTGTTTTTGTTTGTTTGTTTCTATAGACTCTCTTAGCTGTTTTCAAGGATAAATTCACAGAAAATTTCTCCTTTTTCTTCTTAATCCACTGAGTTCCAGGAGTGTAAGAATTTAAAGTGTGAAGGTATGTTCAATACCCTTAATGAGTAACCATGAATACACTTCCCCCATGTGCCAACAGAATGGTTGGAAGTAATCAGCTGATGAGAGGTTACTTAACTCAGTCTTTTATAGCTCAGAACAGGCTGGGTGGCACTTCAAAACACTTTATTTTGGATAGAGAGACTTACGACCAAAGAAAAGAGAAAGAAGACTGACCAATGAGTCAATCTTATTTCTTTTCTTCTCAAGACCCACCCACTCCCAGAGTGGGCTGGCGCCATGAGTGCTGCTGAGATGATAGAATCTGAGCAAATGGGTCAGAGTCCCTCCCATGGCAGAGCTCTGGAGGGCATGGGTGCAGGAGAATGGTCTCTGCCCTGAGGCCAGTCAACCTTCACATCAGCCAGGAGGTGAAGCTTCTCTCCACCGTCTTGGTCTCTCCTTCTGCACTTTGCCTCATCTCCACCACCTTCTCTGATCTCCCTAAAAAGTTTGTGAGAGGTGGGCATCTTTTCTCTGTGTCATTCCTACTCTAGGAATTGAAATCTTTGGACTGCTGCTCTTAGGGGCATTTGTGTGTAAAATTCCTCTGTCCTCCTTGATAAAATGATTTCAAGCACCAGGAAAGAGTTGAGCAGATTTTTGACTGGGCGTCAGTGAACTTCTCAGAACCCAGGAAACCATCCGAGGTGGGCTGTTAACCTAGAGCATCTCTAGAGGACTTGAAGCCAGAAAGGCAGGGCAGGGCGAGCAGTGACGTGAGCCCCAAGTGACTAGCACAGTCTCTAGCTCAGCAGGCTGACACCTGCAGCTAGTCTAAATTTCAGTTAACCCATTGATATTGGGGCATTCAATTTAAGGAAAGTATATTTCCTCTTTGCTCCAGAATCTTGGTATTACATCAGATAAGTTTACAGATTAGATTGGAATCTTCAACGTTGTTTTTTCTTGTCTCCTACCCTAGCTGTGGCTTTGTCTTGGGCCTCTCTGATGACCCATAATGCCCAGTGCAGTGCCAGGATGGAGTGGGCAAAGGCACATGGTGGCTTGAGGAATGCACCACTCTGGGATGCATGGGACAGGCCCTAGCTTCTAGGGCAAGGCAATAGGCAAGATGGTGAAGGCAACTTGAAAAAATGGTGCCTAGTCTGTGTCCAGAGTTTAGAATTTGAAAAAATAAATAAAATGAGAAGAAAGCTCTCTGTTTTTATTTTCTATCTCATCTTTATATCACAGTCTAAAATCTTCAGAGACAGAAGAGTCATGGAAAAGAGTGAGGAGAATTTGAAAAGGTAAACGGGGTTCATAGATTGGGGTGCTCTGAAGGTTTTGCCTCTCTGTAAGGGCAGCACTCCAACTGAGAGAAGACACGTGCACCCTCTCCCCACTCTCTGTGATCTTGGGCAATTGGCTTGACTTCTAAGCCTTAATTTTCTTGTCTGTAATATGGGGTTGGAATTCATATCAATCTCACAGAACTGTGAGATTTAAATAGGATGGTACTTGTGAAGCTCTTATTGTTTCTTGTACATGATAAACAAACAGTAAATCTTAGCTATTGTTCATACAAAATGGTCTCTGCCATCCAGGCAGGCGTCATGCTGCGGTGGGAAGTCACCTCCACACAAGGACAGAGAACTGCGTGCTCTCAAGTTTCCTTGTGCATTTGTGGGCACGTGCCTGGGTTCTGTGAGGCTCTGGTGGAGGAGTTCTGGTCCCTAGTCATTCTGATTCTGAGGAATCTTGGAAAGGATGCCTCTGGAGCACAGGGATGCCTACTGTCATGGATGCATCTGGTCTACTGGCTAATGCCATGAACAACCTGCACTGTCTTACTGCTGACTCAGGGACAGGGTGTCATGCTTACATGTGTTTTAGGGTGACTGCCAAATACCACTTGGGCACTAGCATAATGGAACTAGCATGGTCCAGACCCCAAAGCAAGGGTGTCCAGACTTGGTTATGACACACTGGCTTCTACTGAACTACCAGGTCCCTCATGCCAAATGAGGGCACAGATTATATGAGCTCATTCTCCCCTTTGTTGAGATTGCCTTTAATCAGCTCTTTATAGACTTAAATTATGCAGAGATGATAAATGCATTTCTATGTTTGACCTCAACCTTTGGAATTAACCAGCTTCCCAAGTCCTGCTTTATCAAACTCAGGTCATGATCTGCAATTTCCTAACCAGCTTGTCTTGCTCAAATCGTACCTGGACCATCTTAATTTACGATTTCTATACTGTTGGGCAAAAACATGAATAGTGTGTGTAGAAACTTGAAACACCAATACACACTTGCTTTTGTAGACACCCAGCTATGGTGTATACAAACCTCTCCTGGCAGATTGGGGAAATGAGTCACTAGCAAGAACCATGATAGTAAGTAGCTTCCCCTTATATAATGCTTTCAATGTTCCAGGCACATGTGTCATGTGCTCTGTGTATATTAACTCCTAATCATTACAACAAGTGGGCTTTTTTTCTGCAGTGGAGGAAACACACTGCATGTGGGCAGTCAGGCTGTGCTGGATGGTTCTGGGTGACCCCAGACATACCCTCGCCTATTTTCCATCCCTGGAATTCAGTTCCACTGCATCCTCAGCCAAGCAGAGGACCAAAAGCTACAGGCTTTGGAGTTACCTAATCCTGAGTGTGAGTTCTGGCTCTACTCCTTAGCTGTGTGATTTCTGGTGTATTTCTGAAACTCCCTAAACTTTAGTTCCCTTCTCTGTAGAATGAAGGTAATTCCACTTTCATGGCAAGTTGCAATGGGGGCAAAATGGATTGTTGAAGGTGTCTGGCAAATGAAGTTTCCCAAATAATGTTTCTTCCTTTCCTCCCATGCTCCTCCCTCTCCCATGTTCCTGTCTTCCCCCTCCACCTGGTTCCTTTTGCTTGCTAAGTTGTGCATTGTTTATCTCTTGTTCTATTTGCTACTCCTCTATAATTCCCTTTTACCATTTTTTTCACTCTTTTCTACCAACAAGCGTGTCCTTTCTGGATTCACTACCTTAGGCTGGAATGCCCCAACCTTCAAATTCTTTGCAGAACAGCCTATGGGGACTCCATCCAGGGCCTTTGAACATCCTGTCCCTCCCTGCTCGGTACAGTCACACCCCAGCATCCAAGAACAGCCTTGTAAAAGCGGCACGGACAAGAGTCAGAAGGGGTCACTGGATTCTAATTATAAATAAAGCAAGCTGGAGCTGTATAATTAGGTTGGAAGGAACAGAGTTACAGCTGTTTTAAGGGTTGTGACCCAAACTGATAAAAGATGAGAAATTCAGGAAGGTGGATGCCTCATCAGCCTTGTTTTTTGACTGGCCTGGTTTTTTGGGCTGATATATTGTTTCCCTTCAAGGCATTTTGAACTTTTAATTTCTGAATTTTCCATTCTAAGGCATTCACAGAACATGATACCTAGGAGACTGATGGACTCCTTTGAAACTTAAATAACCCAGAGGAGCCATCCAAACTTGTGGGTGGAATATGTATTCATGCATTTTTAAAAAGGCACATTATATACATCAGAGACTTGGATGGCTCATTAGGAAAGGTTTGGTGGAGTATGTAATTCAGGATTTAATGTGCTGTCCATGGTGAGCTCACTGAGGCTGTGCTAAAGCTGTTTTATTTTACTTTATTTTCTGCAGTAACATCTAAAGCCTAAAGCATTTACACAAAATGACTGACTAATCATTTGCATAGTTTCATTTTTGAAATCTAAGCCTTTTTCAAGTTAGATGAAATCCAGACATACCTGAAGTCAATATACCTTCTGTGAAACTTAAATAACCTTGTTAAAACCTTCTTTTTCTTCTTTTGATTTACAGCTTTTCAACTTTTGTCTCTGGGGAATTTTCTGTGTTTGGATCCCTGCAATGCAACTTTTGAGAATGAGTTATTTCAACTTTTGTCTCTGGGGAATTTTCTGTGTTTGGATCCCTGCAATGCAACTTTTGGGATTCCTCATAGAAAACAAGGTTGAATTGAATTAAACTATATAAGCATGTATTCATATTTTTATTCTTTAGTATATTAATTATCCTTTATATTTTTCAGGATTTAAAAACTAAGAGGAAGGTGGTGATCAGGATTTAGAGGGAAGCCAATGTGATGACCAAGATTTTGGGAACCATGTATTCAAGATGTGAGAGGAATAGTCACGTAGATTCCAAGATTTATACATTCCTTGGTCCCTGTACATACGCCTCTCTTTTCTGCCCAAATTTATAGACATAAAACACATTTCTCACTATGTTGCTGTCCCTGTTGGCCACATAGAAATGTCTAAACCACTGGTGGGTCCATATGGCTATAGAGCATTGTGGAACATTATTTTTTCTGGACCCAGGGGAGCTGCAGAGAGAAGCAAAGTCACTTCTCATCTGGAGAGGAGCAGCCACTCCTCTCTTTGAGTTTGCCAAGTGGGTTGTACCTAGGGTGCTGCTGGGGGCCTGAGAGCCACAAGCTCTTACCCAGAGCCTCCTATCACCCTGAGGGTATCACAGCTGTAAGAGAAGGTGCAGGGAAAGGCATAGTGTAAAAGCATATTTAAGAAGCAACACAAAGAGTTTCCAAGAAACTTAATACACTGTGGATGCAATATAGAGATGTGGATGGAAGCAGAGTGTGTGAAAATTCCCTTCTCTAGGTGTCCTTAAAACTGGAAAAGGTTTGAGTTTGCTTCGGTCTGTTGTTTCTGACAGCATTAGGTAAAGTATTATGTTGTGAACAGCAAGAAAAGGATAAAGGGCAGAGAATGATTTATTGAACCTTCTTGGCATTTATTTATTGACAACTGCTATGTGTCAATCAAGCCAATCACTGCCATAGATATTTTATACACATCAGTTATTTTGTCCCCCACCATCCAGCAAGATGATCATGATCATCTCTACTTACAGATGAAGAAACTGAGCAAAAGGTGAGAAACTTAACTCATGATACCATTTAGGGTTAGGAGCTGTTGTCTCGATTCTGTAATTAACCACTTTTGTGACCTGTTCCAACTCACAGGGCATCTCCATCTCATTTTTCTCCTTGGTCAAATGAATGAGTTGGACTAGGGCTCTTGTGGATTCTTGGAGGAAGGTTCTAGATTCTAATCTTCTAAGTATTTTCTGTAGATTCTGTGATCTCTTCCAAGGAGGATAGATGAGATGGCTCTCAGTGTTCCACAGAGCCTGTAAGCCTGGTACAACAGCTCCACGTGGTCCCCAACCCTTGGGAGAACCCAAAACACCATCTGGGACCTTGGCTCTGAGGATCTGGGGGAGCTGCAATGAAGGAGGACTGTCTTGTGCAGACTCAAGAAAGTGGGGGCTCAGGCTACAGGCTTTTGAAAAGTAGTGAGTTGAGGAACTGCACATTACTTTGCATGGAAAACGGGGGGTGAGATTTGTGGTTACCCACTGAAGTAGCCTCTCGGTCATTTCTCAGATGCCCCTGACTTCCTCTGGATGGAGGACCACATCTTTCTACTTCTTTCAAGACTGTTAGAATAGCTTCATCTTGCCTGCCTGTTCTCTTCCTTCCCTTAGTCCTTTCTCGCCTCCTCTCTAAATCTTCCTCCTGCCTCTGGCCTCATTACTTTGCGTAAACCTCTCCTATAAATCCCAAGATTTCTTTGCCACTCTTGAAACAATGCCCTCGGATCAGAAGACCATGGTTAGTTACTCTGAGTAAGACATAAAAGCAACATGATCTGACACAGCCCTCTCCTGATCTCCAGATCCTAGTGTTGTGAGTAAGCATCACTATTTAGAAGCCTGGAGTAAATTATTTTAAAGTACATTTTCTGAAAACACTGTGGGCTCTGGTTCCTGGCATGCTTGACTTATGATCTTCAATTTGGAAGAAATACTGAGGTCAGCTCTGAGCTTTCCTTTTACCCAACTACTCATATATTATCAGGCAGTCCTGTCCTTTTGTAACTAAACCTTTTTTTTTTTCCTTCTTGAGTCTCTGTGAGGATTTTCCCTTAAATTAGAAAAGTAATATGTTTACAGATTAATTCACTTCTTACTGTAGTAATTTATGGGCCAGGTTCTTCCACCTTTTATAGTGTCCTGGTGATGCTAAGAACTGTTCAGAAATGTTTAAAAAAAACTATGATCACAGTCAAAAGGTATAAACTGAACACTAGAGTCTGTGTTGGGCACTGCACAGGACGCAGAATTGAGTAAAGCATTGTTTATCCCCTCAAGGAATTTACATTCTTGAACATGAGTCCGGGAGGTCTGCCATGAAGAGCATGCTGACACCTTGCTGCTGGGGTCCAGAGTTATGAGGACCATAGGCGTTTGAGGTACGTGGAGGTGACATCATTAGCTGCTTCCTGCCTCAGAGAGTTTTGGCCTGTGGGGACATTATCTCTTGTGGAGATGGGGGGATCTATAAGTGCACCCCTCTTCTTATTCCTGTGGAGGAAGCATCCATACTCCTATCACAGGCCAAGTCTACCCTCCAAGTTCAGTATTCAGTCTTCTCGTGCTTTCAAAAGGACTTATACAATTTATCAGATGTACTGAGGTAAAGTTGATTTTTTTGTTCCTGTGTTATTTGGTTTTTCAGTAACACTTGACACAGTTCACCTTCCGCCCAGGACAGTCTCTGCTGCACTGATATTCCCCCCTACGCCATGCCCCTTCCTCTCAGGATGCCCTTCCCTTCCTGCTGGAGGGCCCCTTTCTTTCACTCAGTCCAATTTTGTGTTTCTTAAAGGCTGAGGACTGAGCCAGCATATGTTCTCTCTCTTTCCTCCCTTTCCCTAGGGGATCTAATTCAGTTTCATAATTTTAAATACCACTTTATAATGATAGCACCCAATATCTTTCTAAGCCAGATCTTTCCTTTGAGCCTTAGTCTTACTTTTTCAACTGCCTGTGTGCTATTTCCATTTGGCTATTTCACAGGCATGTGACACTAGTCGTCTAACATGGAGTGTTTATTCCCACCCTCCCCTCACCCCTGCTGTTGCTGTTCTCAGTGTTGGCTGGAAATCCAGCCACCCAGTTGCTCAAGCCAGAAGTCTGGGAGTTCACCCATGACTTGTCCCCCCACCCCACGTAGCCTATCAGTGATTTCGGGGGCTCGGTGGGTCCCGTAGTGACCTTGGCAAGCAAATCTCACAGTCCTATTTTCACCCTAGACAATTCCCTTCAATGGCACTCTTTCTTATATCCTCCCCCTGACCCCATTAGAGGCAAAACCAAAATCTCTTGTTTAACCTCTTTTTCTCCCCCCATGAATAGACACAAACTTCCCCTTTGTTATTTGGGATTCTACCTTTCTGATCTGTCTTCCTACCCCATGAGGTTACCAAGGATATTTCCCAAATGAAGACAGCTTCTTGCTGGAGATAAATTCTGGTGAATTTTTCAGAATAACAAACTGTTGTTATCATTAGAAATGGGAAGGAATTGAAAAGGTCCTCTGAACATCTCTTCCTTCCATTCACTAATACTCCTTGTGTCAATCTGCCAAAAACAGGTGCTGACAAAGAAACATTTATCTTCACTGCCATAATGATGGAGATGCCACTGATTCAAGTGGAAAATACTTGAAGGGCAGCAGATTCTGTAATGTAAGAGTGAGAATTCATTCTTTTTATCTACATTCTCCCTACCACTGGTCTGCTCCTTCGTTTAAATTTCACTGCTACTGGTGGAGGCTGGGGTGTTAGCCTGCCTCCCATATGGAAATTAATTGCTGTTCTTCCTCACACTGGGCTGGATAATTTAAAAATTAATATACTGTGCAGACAGCAGTGCCTAAAGGTTATAGAGGCTGACTGGTGAGCTCAAGGCATTTGAGTCTGCTGAGCAGAATAAGAAATAGATAAGGCTAAATTACAGACCTATTAAAAATAAATTAGTGGTGTCGAAAAAGCAAATTAAGATGCAGATAATCAATCTATTTTCAGAGTCTCTGGTGAGTGTTAATGCTTAATCTTTCTCATGTTTGATGAAGTCATCTATTAATTAAAAATATTTATATAAAAACGAGTCTGCACAAGGTCTTTATTTCAAAAGGAAACAACTTCAACTGATATGACTCTCAGAATATGGCCTTGGTTTTATAGTGAAAGGCAAGACCTACCTTCATGCTGCCTAAATTAGAGCCCATTTTCCTAAAATATCTTTGCCAGCTGGAGAGCATTTGCCTCACTTTCCCCCACTTGCATTTCCTTCCATCTTCTCTTCAGGCTGCTTGTGACCAATTCTAAACCAGCCATTTTCCTTCCTTTTACTCTCTGATTGTTCTTAATGCAGGGGTCCTAGCTGAACATCAAAGCAGAGGAAAGAGTTGGATCCATAACTGATTTTGGAGAGGAAAGGGGTCAAATGAGCAGAGCGATCATGGGCCAGGAGAGGGTTAGATGCTGTTAAAGAAGTGACAGGCAGGGCAGGATGCTGAGGTTCTGTGCAAACGTGCCAGAAGGAAATTGAGGCTTTGAAGTTCAGTGAGTTTTAGCATATCAGATGTGAAACTTACAGACCAGATGAAAGAATGGGCCATCATAACATAATTTGCCATCTGATATCATTTTGCTTCTTTGTACTCAGTATTTCAGGCAAGAGGTTTCCCATACAGGTGCCAGAGCATAGGCTCAGTGAAGTTTAGTTTTTTACATCAATTCCTCTTACCCAACCTCTCATGTAGGGTCAGAGAATAGCTCAGCAGGGAGGCCCACTGGGGCTGTGTCCCACATATTGGTCTTCCTGGAGTTAAAGGAGCCATACTTTTGCAGCCCTGGAATAAATAAATGAAGCCGAGGAGGCCAAATCTTTGTAGCTGGAAGGGGATTGAGCCAGAGCCTGGAATCAAAGCAAACCCTTCCAGCCCACTGCAGGCCTTTGCCCTGGGAAGTCTAGCACGTGCTAATGATGGTAGGAATGGTAGAAGGCAACGTGTAGATTTTTGGCTTCTTAACTCAGTTTTTAATTGAGAAAGTCATGCAACACACACGAAAGAGTGAAAAAAAAACCCTCAAAACTTTCAAAACAGGGGTAAGACAGTGAAAAGTCAGTCGTTCCTTGTCCAGCCCAGGTTTGATTCTCACCGACAGACAGAAAGTGGTTTGCATTGGCAACAAAATAATAAATAAATAAATAAATAAAGTGACGTAAAGCTCTAACAAAACATTGTCTGCTATTCAGAGTGATCAGTGTCACAGGGGGTGATCAAAGTGGCAAATCCGCTTATATTCTCCTGGGAACAAAGGACTGGCATTACAGCAGAGCAGAGCTCTGGCCTGGGTGAGCCCTTGTATCCTGCTCTTTGACACTGTGACCTGACACCTCCATGTATTTCTGCGGTTCTGTTGTTTGGCCCACCAGGAACCCTCCAGTTGTCTAAACCTGAGGGTTCTTGGAGAAAAATAGCAACTGGAAAGGCCCGTGAGCCCCCTTTGTCCTCCAAATCCCCAGGAAGCTGACCCCAACAGGTACTTCCCCTGGACACCCTTGCTCTCTGGTTTCCTGTTGGGCCCACTAGAAAGAGGCACTGTACATCACTGGAGAGACTGGGCCCCATCTTCAGCCAGAGAGGGGCCTGTGTCTTCAGCCATAGCCCTCACCGGGTAATGCTCCTCCTGAGCGCAGCCTGTCTATGTGGATCAGCTTCCTGCCACTGCTGACCCATGGGTGCTCCGCTGACCCCAGCTGACTTCCTGAAGCCCGCCCCCACCTGTGTAAGTGGTCCTTCTATAAAACAACCTTAGTGGCCACTTTGAGATTCTACCTGTGTTCTGCCAGGCCCCCGAGTGATGTGGCTGTCATGCCCTTTAAGAAACTGGCTGAGCTGTGGCTTCCCAGTGACAGCTAAATCTAGAACAGGCTGAAGGCTTATAAAATTAAGAAATCCTGGCCTTATGCTGAGTCCTCAGGCCAGCCCCCCTCTGAAGCCCTCATGTCTGGGTTTAAGACCTTTGTTTTACTTTGTTAAATAAGTCATTGGTAAGTCCTATCAGGATTTAAGCAGGAAGAAAATATCAAAGGGCAGGTAGCAATATGGTTATGGTCCTGAATATGGCATTAAAGGGATGTGGATTCAAATCTAGTTTTATTAGTGATGATAGGTGCTTGCCCTCTCTGGGACTGTTTTATAGACAAGTGGGTATAATCTTGCCTCACTCTTAGGGGATTCTTGTGAAAAGTGGAGAATTCCACTGGCTGTGGAATACCAGTGCTGGGAATGCCTCTTTCAAGGTGCCCTTCTATGCCATAACCCAATTTATGTACACACACACACACACACACACACACACACACACACACACACATACACACACATGTGGACACACACATACACATACCTGTGAAGGGGCTATCTTACCAGAAATGCAGAAGAAAAGGCTTTAGGTTCATTTGGACTCCCATTTCTTCACTGAAGCAAGGAATGGCCTCCCCCTGTAGTACTTCTACCAAGTTAGAGGCACCTAAGTTTGGCTGCACTTCAGCCAGTAGCTGGTGCCATTGCTCACTCCTTGTTTTCTGGTGGTGGGAGGAGTGACTGACAGTGTGGCTATGTGGTCAGGCCACTTTGAGACTTAGATGCCCATGTCTACAGAAACCCAGCCATGGCATCTGCCCGAGATGGGAGCCGGCTGCATGCCTGCTCTCAGCACCTGCCACTCACCAGCATCTGTTTTCTTGCTTGGACGCCCTGGAGGGACCAAAGCTGGGGACAGAATGAAAAGTGAGCAATGGCAGGATGGTGGTGTTTGGGGGTTCTTGGGAATGAGTGACAGGGAACACAGATTTCTGCTGAGTTACTGATATTCCCAATCTCATTGTAGAAGACATCTTGTTTAAGCAGGGTGAGGTAATACATGGAGATACTTACCTTTCCTTTTTTCTCCCGTAGCTGGATTTCTCCCTTTCCCTTCCATCATGCAGGTGATTACTGCCTTGGAGGAGGGGTATATAAGGCAAGACCAGAAAACTAGAAATAGCCTGCAGATCTCCCTGGCTTTTGTGTTAGAAATTTCTACTCTCTTAGGAGAAATTGAACATTTGCGGCTAAAAAAATGAAAGACGTCTAGAGCTTTGCTCCCATCTTCAGATTAGAAAAGTGTTTTCCTTGTCCAGGACTGAGAGGGGAAAATATAGGCATGGTCTGTAGTAGTCTTCCAAGAATATGTTTGGATCATAGCCCTGGAGAGAAAGGCCACGTGGGGCATCCAGGAGACATGCAGCCTCGCAGGAAGATTCCTGGGCCCATCGCCTGGCTCATACACAACCAAGGCCATTTGGCTTGAAGAGTCTTGCTGACTGATGAAGGGGAAGACCTTGTCTGCAGTAACCTGAGCCCAGAGATCCTATTTCTACCTGCTCCTTGCCATGCCAGAACTCTACATAGACATTCTGTTGATATTTTTGGATAATGATACTTTAATGATAACTGCTATCCCTTTGATTGCAGGCACTATGTGCCAGCCACAGTTCTAGTCACTTTATCATCATAAAAACTCTATGAGATGATGTTTCACAACCCATTTTACAGATAAGGAAACTGATGGCACACAGGCAGGATTCAAACTAGACAGTTTAGCCATTGGATCCATGCTTGTGTGGTCATGTACACCTAAGTTTGCAGGCGTAAATTCATACCAACTAAATAAGTAACCATGTTACTTAGTATATAATTACATATATATTATATAAAAACATATTAATATATTTTATCTTGGCAGTGCCACAAAGAGAGAATCAGTCACTCCATCTAGAGGTGAAAGCAAGAGATGTCTACATAATACTTTGGTAGCATAGCAGGGGGCAGAAGTGAAGGTTTAGATTCTCAAAGAGACCTGTCTGTGGCCTCAACAGTGTCATGCTCTCAACTAAATATCTGGAATGTAATAAGCCCCCCAATAAATATCAGCTGCTTTAATGATTATGATGACATTATGGTTATTATCACCCAGAGAAGGCTGCACAGGGCCAATTCACCAGCACAGAATGGCTGCCCTTCTGGATCCATGTCCCCTTCACAAGATTGGCTTCATGTGAGGTCATTCTGGTGACTGCACCAACCCCTGCCTTGGGGGCTCAGCCCTGAATTCCCCCCTTCATCCCATCCAGGAGGAACACAATCTGATCCTTTTAAGAATTTGGTGTGCTAACTCTTTCAAAATATTTGCATTTAGAAAGAAAGGGTAGTGCTCAACAAAAATGAAGGCATATTTAATGATGTCATCACAGGATTCCATAGAATGTTTAACAGTGGAATAGTAGGATTCAATAGCTGTGATTTATTGGGGTGATCAGCTTTCCTGTGGTCCTGTGGGCCTTCCCTGAGACCAGATGCATGCTCCCTACGTCCTCCTTTCTGTCTGCCCTGTGGGTAGGACGCAGCACTATGGCCTAAGAGCTGAATCATGGCTGCATAAATGGGGCAACCATGAGCATTGAAGACAGAAAAATCACTTGGCGATATACAGTCTAAAACATCATCGCCTCATAAAGCCTTCTGGGAAATGGCTGTTTCTACAGAAGAAAAGGGAGCTGGCCAGTTGTGGTTTTTAGAGCAGGAGGTGCCAGTGGAGATAGCTTTTCAAGAGCAACTGTACCAGAAAGACCAGGTGCGTGTCATGAGACGGATGCTCGCCCAAGCATGTGTGTGTGATAAGGCAGTGTCGTTTGGGAGAGGAATGACACGAATGAGAATCAGTGATGTTAAAGTTCCCAAGGACACCCACTCTTTGGTGAAGACCACCTGATTTATTTGATCAAAATGAGGACGGACAGTGTTAAATCATTCCTGCAGAAGCTAGTACAACACTTAATCATGCATAATGTTCAATAAAGCTTTGCAGGTTCAGTGAATATAAGGCACGAGGTGCTGATATGAGAAAGAGTGACCAGCAGTGACTCAAAACACTGCAAGTTCTACTCCTAGCACAGTCCCTAAACAGCTGGATGATTTTGCCTCAGTTTCTCAGTCAATCCTGAGAGGCTTTCTCTGTAAAATGAAGGGACAAGGCTCAATAATACTGAGGGTGCTTTCCAGCTGGGTAGTGACTTTGGGATGCTTTCTGTGCTTGGACACCTCCAAATGAGGTGTTACTTCTTTGGAATGCCACATGTCCCCCTTGGGTATCTCCACACTCTGACCAATGGCTACTTGGGGACAGTCAATTTCCATGTCCTGCCTGCAGTCTCTTGCAGTGATCCACCATGTGTGACACTTATCAGTTGCTGAGTCTCAGATGAAACTGTTTCTAGGCTTCTGATTTTCTTTCTGCTATAGGTTTACAGGTGATAGATGATAAAAAAATTAATTTCCTTAAGCTCTCTCATGTGCTATATGTCTATGTGGATTCAAAGATTGGGTAGAAACATATAGAAATAACATGGATTCTGGTGGCAAATCTCAGATTCTTTTAGAGAATCTGTCCATAGATACTCTGATTTCTGAGATGATGATGTTGTTGCTTAGACATTTTAGTTATCCATTTTGGTTCTTTGAATTTCATTTAAATTTCTTTTTAAATAAAATGACTCACAACAATACCTCTCTTTCCATCACCCTATATTCCAATAGTGCTAACATTTGCTGCTTAATATACTCATTTCTGTTTATTACTAGAAAAATATTTAGTTTTAGATTTGATTTCACATTAAACTTCGAGAAAAGGCAATTTTCAATGATTTCTCCTTGAGAAATAAAATGTTCAAATGTCAGCTATTTGTGGACTTTTCCTGACTATTTGGTTTGTGACAGATATATGAGAAATTTGACAATTGTGGTTTTTAACAGCCCTTCGCAGAGGTGATATATGAAATGAGTTGACAAGGAATTCATCACCTTAATGTGTATCTGTGGGGTAATGGGAGACATCGAGCATGGGATGCCAAAGCGCCCTCAGCTTTCAACGAGAACCTGTGTCTGGGTGTCCATGGCAAAGAAATAAAGCTGTCAGTGAGTTTGTCTTAATGCTGTTGGACAAATAGCTATGCCACCTACCTATCTGAACACAGCTGCCCCTTACAGAAAATCGATAATTGGGTCTACAGAGCCATGCAAATTAGCACAGCCACACAAACCAGGGCCAAAGGTCATCTCAGATCAATTTAGTTGACATGAGAGGAGGGAAAGTGAGGGGTTTGGAGAGACAGGGAAGATGACTCATGGCTCATTTGGGGTTTTCTTTAGAATACAGACACTTTTCAGATGCTATGATAATAAAGCCTTTTTGTGCTTGTTTCGCATTTGAGAGCGTTTCAGGATGCACTGCACTGGTTGACCTTCACAATGGTGCAGATAAAAGCCGCAGAGTGAGATGCATGGTGTCATAAAGAGATAAGTGAAGAGCTCATTCAACTTCCTGTTCTGCATCAGGTGCTTTGCCAACCCTAAATGGCCACACAGATCTGAGGGGAGGTGACAGCTTGCTGCATGGAATGGTAATGTCTGTGCTGTCATGCTAGAGGCAAGGGAGGACAGAAATGGGAGGGCTGGTGTGAAACTGCTAAGAGAATTTGAAAAGTACCTTACCAAGATAAGAGTCCTGCTTGGGAAGTTTAGACACTCACTATGATGTCATCCTGCAGAAGTAGCACTTATAGCCGATCCTTTAACTCCATCTTTCCCACACAAACTGGTCATTCTTCAGTGTTCTGTCCTCAGAAACTGACATAGGCTGAAACCTGGTTGCCGTCTTAGACTCTTCTGAGTGTTTCATACATAGTCAATCATTGTCAAGTCCTGTTGTCAAAAACATCCCTCAATATCCTTTATTCTTTCTGTCTCTCTGTCTCTACTTCCTTTAGCTTAGAATTTTCTAGTATCTCAATTGTATATTCTCAGTACTCCATTAGTAAGCCACAGTCGTGGTTCTGAATGCACATCTACTCACATTACTTCCTATTTAGTGCCAGCTCTTTATTGCTCAAAGAACAAAGTCCAACTTCTTCAAGGGGCTTAAGAGACTCTTTATAATCTGAGTCATTTAGGCATTCCTGTCTCTTCTCTCCTCCACAACCCCAAAACACTGTGTTTCAGCTAAAGAAATAGTCACAGTCCCTGGAAGGCACTACAATTTCTCCTTTTGTTCTGGAACATTCTCACTGCCATTGACAAAGCTCACTTTCAGCATTCAGTGTAGCCTTCCAGGAAGTTTTTTCCAATCACCTAAACCAGTGTTGGAACTTTATCCCATGTGTTCCCTCAGTGGATCCTAGTGGAGCACTGAATTGCACTTTATTTTTAAAAACATTTTATTTAAATATTACATTTATGCAGAAAAGTGCATAACTTATATTGTATAGCTTATCCTGAAATGAATATACTCTTGAAACCACCACCCAGGCCAAGAAACTGAACATAGTCTGCAGCCCAGAAACCCTCTTACTGCTCCATTCCAATGAATATACTTCCCCCTTGCAAAGGTATTTTACCTGTTGACTTTTCATATTACAGTTTTGTTTGTTCTTGAACTTCATATAAATGGAATCATGCAGTACATGTAATTTTATGTCTGATTTCATTTACTCAGTATTATGACTCTGAGATTTTTCTGTGTTGCTGGGCAGAACTGTAGTTATTTTATTCTCATTACTTGGTAGTACTCTACTGAATGAATAGACCACTATTTATATATCCATTTTTATTATTGCCAGGCATTTGTGTTGTTCCTAGTTTTTGGTTATTTCGACTATGGTGCTATGAACATTTTTGTTCCTGTCTTTTGGTAGAAATAAGCGTGCATTTCTCTTGGGTATATGACTAGGAAATAAGGAGTGGGTTTATGTTTGGCTTTATAGATACTGCCAAAATTTTCTCAAAATGATCTTACCAATTTCTTTTGTCTCTAGCAGTATATGTAGGATCCAGTTGTTCTCCATCATTGTCAACAATGGGCACTGTCAGTACCTAGCCATCGTAGCAGGTGTACATTGGTGACTCATTGTGGTTATAATTTTGGTACTTCATAAGTACTTTGGTACTTCAT